>NC_025695.1:6139204-6256584 GCF_000633955.1 Camelina sativa | reverse complement strand
ACAGACGAACTCACCCCCGAACACGGACCAAGATCCTCGATCAAGCTGTCGATAGAAGCTTGATCACGAGCTTAAGGTATGCTCGTGAACAAGGAGATCTTCGAACAGAAAAAGGTTTGATCTCGGATGGGAGCAAGAAAGAAAGATGGTTTAGGGTTTGTGGAAGAGAGAAGAAGATCGGCGGCTGCCTTAGGGTTTTAGGGTTTAGGAAGCGGCGGCTGCTTTTAGGGTTTAGGGTTAGAGACTATCGTGCTGATAACGTGTTGTAAACTAGAGAATTTAGGAAGTGAAATCTCTTAGTCTTATTGATTAATGTCGAGCATACATGTATATATAATAGGAGTACAAGGGCTAAAGCCCATAAAGCAATAGAGTACATAAGATAGGCCATGGGCCGTACAGCAATGGCCATGGGCCGTAAAGCTATGGTCGATGGGCCGTACATGTGCGGACAGTAAATGGCCGAATGGCCATGTCCTAACGGACTGTGAGCGGGCCGGTCTATGGAGTCCACAAGTATTTTACAACAAAGAATTTTTTATATTGAAGTAATACGTGGTTTGGTTTGTGAATCAATGATAAGAGTAGTACTTATTTATAAAGAGGATCAGTGGGCAAGCATAAAACTTAGCAATAAAGGTTGTTAACGACGTTTTAGGCAATACATTAGATTTTCTGCTTTTATAGATTTTAATGTTCATATATAGATTTTGTGTTAGAAAGATTTACATTTAGTTTATAGATTTGGAGAAAAAAATCAAATTCGAATCGCGTTAATCACGATTTGGAGAAAAAATTCAAGTTCGAATTATTAGTTAAATTGTAATAGCTATGTCAAGTACCACTTATTAGAGAGATATATTTTATTTACTGTCAATTTAAATGCTAATATCATATTAGTTAATATTCAGCAAGATTCGGGATTTCACAATTATGGTACCTATATATGTCAACGTTTATCTTTCTGTTTAAATGTAAAAAATGGTAATCAAATATATTATAATTAATATTCAGCACGATTTTTATGGTATCTTATAATGATTATTGTTTTTTAGTTTTCACTTTTCACGAAGATGTGATAGCAAATGAAAAAGCAACCGATGTCATTATTCATGATCCGAACGGAACATATCCGACCCAACATAAGATCCGCGTCTTTTGTTTTGTAAACGGGTTACCATGCTTTTAAAACTGCTTGGATACACCCTTTCTAACAGAGGCAATATATGAAATTCTTGTTTTTCTATTTTTTTTTATACCTAAGTGTGCTTTCCAATTAATAGTATAAATGATGAATCGAATTCTTTATAGCAATGTAATATTTTTTACTAAATCGATTATTAGGTATAGACCCGCACGTACGTGCGTGATTGATTTCAAAAACTATGTTTACTATAAGATTGGTAATATATTATGTACGCATAAAGTTACAATTTATAGATATAATTATTTGTTAAATCATTTACAGTTCAAACTCATATTATAGTTTGGTTTCATTCAATTTGTGATTTTTGAAATAATAAAGGTTTTAGCATAAAATTAAGATTCACAAAACAACATACCCGAATTAAACGTTTACTGAATTAGTGATTAATCATAATTGTATAAAACTTGTAAATTATGAAACGGATAAAAACCATCAAAACGATTAAAACTTCTCGAAACGAATAACCTAAATTCTTAAACGGATCAAACCCGTCCCGGTAGCCATACTCCATAAGGGGTATAATATTTTTTTATCTATTAAAACTCATCCCTCAAAATTTTTATGAAATAATATTAAAATATATCAGATTTTATATTTTTTAATATGTTAATTTTGAAATTAAGGAATCTTTAATATACGTTTGTCTTATATATGAGAAATTTTCTTTAGGGAAAACTGAAAATTAGGATTTGCATAAGTTTAAATATTTTATAGTTTAAAATAAATTTAAGATGCCGTCAAATGTTTTTTTAAATATTTTCCAATATATATATCATTCAAAATTAATTTCAATTTTTGGTCAAAAAATTTTAAACAATAAGAAATAATATTATTTATATTTTTGAAAATATAATTTAAATAAATATTTTTTACATCTCCTGTTATAATTTTTTTATTGTATTATAATACATAGGTTTTGAAAATAATTTCGAAAACATGTAGGGAATAATATTTATTAATATTTGAATAATATTTACCAATTTTAAAATTTGTGTATATAAATAAATTGAATAGCATGACAGTTTTATGTAATATTATAGAATATTAAGGGTAAATAATAAATTGGACACAAAGCTCTATGGCGACGACACATTAGCTTTTTTTCAAGAATGCTTCTCTTTTAATATATACGGGATTCAAATAATGTTTTTATTCTCTCATTCACATTCATTTTAGTAGATATGTTCCCATAAAGAGTTTTTTTTTTTTGGTTTAATGTTATGTACGTTTCTCTTGTCACTTGTAAATCTATATATAAACATATTTTAAGTCTATCCTCCCACTTCAAATATCAAAAAAAGTTCAATAGTATCCTCTAATTTTCTCTGCAAGTCATGTCTAAACTTTTGTATTCGTATTTGTTCATCTCCATGTTTGTTCTCTCAGGCAAATTACCTTAAGATTTCATTAAACATGTTATAAAACTCCTTTTTTTTCTTTTTCTTTTTGCAATCGTGCATCTGATTGTTAAATCAGAGTCAGTTTCTTCAGTGTTTTTAAAACATATAATTAATTTAATTCATAAAAAACTATTGAGATTGTGACTTGACACGATAGATCGATGGTTAATTCGTTTGCAACTAATAATATTGTACCATCACATATTTTTGAAATTCTATGTTTCCATACTTCTGAACTAATCATTATACTGCTCGTACGTTTATTTAATATACTGAAATTATTTTTGTAAGCTTATTTAAAATAAGTTCTTTGTTTTTTAGCTTTGGCAACTTCAGAGGGAGACGGACCAAAAAGGTGTAGTGCGATCGAACAACTTAGCAAGCCATGCAATTTTCAAGAATGCAAAACATTTTGTGGTACGAAGTTTGACGGGGATGGCCTTTGCCCCGAAAAGAACAAAGATATTTGCGCTTGTGTTTACGATTGCTAAGCTGAGATCTCGTATGTTTGTTAATTACTTGGAGATGAATAAACTAAAATATGCTTTTGAGAATATATATTCTAGTATCTTTCGAGTGATTTTTTGGTGTTTAGTATCTTTTGAGTGATTGAACCTTAACAAGCACAAAAATTAATTAATAATATAGCCGTTCCCTTTTCTATCCCACAAACCGGTGTTAACTTAGTTAACAGTATCCTCTCATTTTTCGCGAGACATGGCCAAATTACTTGAGGATAAAAAAAATATATACATATTCTAGAATCTCACGGCCAAATTTTACTTCTAATACAAAAAAAAAAAAAAAAAAACTTCTTAAGAAAAGGAAAGTAAATGATTTGTTGCTTCTTTTTCATATTTCGTAACGTAAAATCTTATAAGATATGCTGATTATATATTTATTTTTGATAAAAAAAAAAGTCTTAGGAACATAAATTTGATTCTCTCCACATTAAATTAAATAATTTGACTATGTCGTGTTCAAATTAAATAATTTGATTCTCTCCACATTACAATTATTTATTTACCCTTTTTACGTTTTGGTCAAAGATCTTCCTGAAAAGAGTTTCTATTTATTTTTCTCTACTGTATATAAAAACGTTCTTTCTCTATCCGATGTTCAAATATTAAAAAGTTTCTCCAAACAAAAAAAAATTAATAGATCAACAGTATCCTCTATTTTTCTCTGCAAGTCATGTCCAAACTTTTGTATTCGTATTTGTTCATCTCCATGCTTCTTCTCTCAGGTAAACTTTAGATTTCATTAAACATGTTATAAAACTCAGATATTATTTTTTTGCAATCGATGCATCTGATTATTTAAACAGAGTCAGGTTCTTCAGTCTTTTTAAAACATATAATTTATTTAATTCATATATAATTATCGAGTGTGACTTGAAGCGATGGATCGATGGTTAGTTTTGTAAACTAATAATATTGTACCATCACATATTTTCGAAATTCTAGGTTCCCATACTTTTGAACTAATCATTATCACATAGAGTATGCTCGTACGTTTATTTAATATACTTAAATATTAATTATTATCGTAAACTTGTCAATTTTGTTTTGTTTTTGTTTTTAGCTTCTTTGGCTTTGGCAATTTCACAAGGAGAGGGACCAAAGTTGTGTACTCGCGCCATAAAACTTATCAGGCCATGCAGTTTTCCAAAATGCAACGAAATTTGTTCTAAAACGTACGACGGGGATGGCCATTGTGAAGGACCTCATACGTGTGGTTGTGTTTACCTTTGCTAAGCTGAGATATATCTCGTATGTTATTAAACTGAATTAATTATGAGAAAACCATTTAATTTCTAATTTCGTATGGGTATTGGCTAATTATAATTTCTTTTGTGTGGTCGCGACAAGTAATATGATACAAAATTGCAACTCTAAAACGATTCACAACGTTGATGATGCAGCTCTATGATGATTATGCCTATTATGGTTGTTGAAAAATGCGGTAGAGGGAGATGAGAAACTTCACAAATTAAACCATCTGAAACATCAAAACGAAAAGATGCAGAGTTCGTTTAACTTTTTTTCTTTGGTTCACTAGTTTGAAATGTGGCAGTGAGATACTAGAATATGTATATTTATTACTTCCATCTCACTGCCAAATTTTACTTTCAATACAAATAATGTGGAAATAATATCTGATTTTACTTTTGTAGATCGACTTTTGGTGGTGGTTTGATTTGTTTTTGGTTCCTTTGGTTTGAGACTGATGTGTTTTTCTCTTCTACCAAGGCTAATTGGAGTAATGGATATATATATATATATATATATATATATATATATATATATTTTAGCTTGTACTGGTGATGTCTCTTAAGTTCAGATTTAAGGTGTTTAGATGGAATCTTTTGTTGCGGGATCGAAGAATGAGTTTCTTTTTCAAGTCTTAATTGGTGTTTTGCTGCAATTCAAAAAGAGATTCTTGTGATTGGAGATTTCGACGTTAGACCAAGTTGTCAGCAGTGAAAGATGATCGGCATTTCTCTCCTCTTCACATGTATCGATATGTTTTTACACGTGTCTTTGTCTGCCATCTAATTTTGTCTTTTTGTCACACCAAAAGTGCTTAAATTTGAAAGCATGGGTAAATTATTTCAAAATTTTGATCCAAAAAAGTCCAAATTGCTTGGAATGACATCTAATGTTATACGTTAGTTGCTTGGAATGTTTGAAAAAAAAAAAACTGATGCTTGAATGATGAATAAAATATCTAAGAACAGAGATTAATAATATCTGACGATTAGTTCTTTTTGACTAATATATCTAAGCACAAAAATAGTATATGCTGAGATACTATATCATATGCTGTTAAACCAGACCTATACATTCTAAATGTTATCGTACCTTGAGTTACTTCGAGAATGAAATAAAAAGATGCTTTTAAAAATAGTTTCACTCTCTCTCTCTCTCTCTCTCTCTCTCTCTCTCTCTCTCTCTCTCTCTCTCTCAGGCATATCAAATCAATAAGAACATGGTACATAAGACATTAAGAATTAGCGGTCCTTATGTTCGGTGAATTACGATATACTTTCATATAATTCTTATTCATACATAAATTCTAAATCATTTAAACATACCAGTAGTCGATGATCAAGCAATGTAGTACATCGGATTTGGGACTTTAAAGGAACGAGCAGCCACGGCAAAACCTTGCAAATCACTCCATTGATCGCCGGTACTTCCATGAATTTTGTAGCCTTCTTTAACCACTTTTGATCTCTGCTCTGATTTGTACTGTGTTGCTGTTTTTCCTTGATCATTTTTACCCCTACATCAATCACATTGACCAAAAAACAACCTTAATTAGTTTTTTTTTTCCCCCATTATGAACAAAATAGTTAGTAGATTGGTAAATTATTTTTCAGAGATGTTGGTTTTTTACTTTCAAATATTGTATATAACTACAAGATTAAGAATTAGGTTTCCTAATTTTTACTCATAAATAGATTATAATCATTTTGGTATAGCTTTTTTACCTCAAGAGAAATCGGTTCCAACCGAAATAACCGGCGTCCCGGAGATTTTTCGCAGTAATACTTCTTTGACTTTCATCTCTGCCGGTTAGCAGAATGATAGTGAAACCAAGTCTCTTGAGAGCTTTGTAGAGCTTCAAGCTCGCATCAAAAGCTGGTGCTTTTCCTTGAACCGCCCACTCATTGAATTTAGTATCGTCGTATGGTTCAGACCTAAATCCACCATATACAAATCATTTGCACCAAATACAAATAATCAAGTATACACTACCAAAAATAATGCATACAAAAGTAAAATACAGAAAAAGGGAAAAAAAAAAAAAATCTTAAACCGAGAACTAGATCTGCATGTACAAATTTTCCCGGTTTGATGGTCAACGAAGTTAGTCAATGACTTTTTTTTATGAGCTTGATTATAGAAAAAAAGAACATTAGTGTAAATAACACAGAATCCAAGGACTAATAAAAGAGAGATTATGGACATAAAATTACCCGTAACCATGAGCCTTGTAGTACTCAAGATTTGAGAGAAGCGTCTCATCGATATCAAAGACCCACGCGTCCTTGCCATCTCCGCCAAGCTTGACCCTTTTAGCATAGGCGATGACGTAACGAGCAACGATGTTGTAATCATTGTCGAACTGGCCTCCAGTGATATAGTTTTTAACGGAGTTAACACATCTGGACGGAACCACCTTCCAGCTTCCTGCATTGTTGGTCTCGGAGGCCAATCTCCAGCTCTCGCAGTTGGAAGCGATGGAAGAATGCTGCGGGTGCTTGGTGAAGAACGAGGAGGCCCGAGAAGAGATCGCCGGATTCACTAAGACGGCTAAGAAAGAGACGATGAAGAAGAACGTAATCGAGCTTGAACTACGAGAAAACATTTTTCGAGAGGCTTTTTGTTTTTTTGGTTTTCTAAGTATTTTGTCTTTGTGTGCAGATGGAATTAGAAGAAGATTGCTCGCGTATATTAAAAAAAAGATGAAACGATGTCGTATTACACCCGCGTGATTTGTTATTGAGAACTACAATGTTCAGTCGTTGTTCACACACAGGCTGGATTAGAAGATATGATGGTGTAAAAGAGGTAATTCAAAACGTTTCCAAAAAATGTAAAAACCAAATGACCATATATAGTTTAATGAAACATATACTACTATAAAAGACTACAAGTCAAGATTAGACATTCAACAAATTAAAAGAACAATTCTTGGGTTCACTCCTAAGGAGGTGAATCTTTTTATTCACTTCTCTTTATTTTAACCAATAATAATCTGACATGTCATAATACATTTAATAACATATTTATTCACTTCTTTATAAAATAAAAAAACAAATCTGTATATATTATTATAAAATTAAAAACTTAAACCGCTTTTTTATAATCCAAACCGACATATAATTTCATTCCAATTGTAAAATCTAAACCTTAACCATTGCATTTGTAAACCCAAACCGACATATAATTTCGTTTTAATTATAAAATTTAAACCCTAACCACTTCATTTGTAAACCCAAACCGACATATAATTTCGTTTTAATTATAAAATCTAAACCCTTACCACTTCATTTATAAACCCAAACCGACATATAATTTCGTATTAATTGTTAAATCTAAATCCTAGTCATCTTATTTGTAAACCCAAACCAAAACATAATTTTATTTTAATTGTAAAATCTAAACCAAGCCAATATTTAACTTTTCTTAATTAAAAGTATACATAATTTGTTTTCTTAATCTGTTTTGTTTTTTAATTTAATTTTATTTATTTATTAAATAAAATAATGTATAGAAAATTATGATTGGTTGAAAATGAAGAAGTGAACAACTAGGTTCACCCTAATATTTTTCAAATGAAAATATATTTAGATGTTCAAAAAGAAGAAAATGATAGGTTAATTCTTTATAACGCGCTAATCACATACAGAGTTTTATTTTTTTAATGGAAACTAAGTTACTTTTCAATTGAAAATTAAGTTTTTTTTTTGGGATCTAGCTTTAAGTTGCAATCTCGTCGGGAAGCGGATTTGGCTATGTGATTGACTGACTAATTAGAGATTAGTGCTTTCTACATAAGGTAACATGTTCAATTCTCAGCCTTTAATTTTAGTTATCTTTTTGCGACTCTTACTAAACCAATAATTTTAATTATTAATAAGCGTGTTAAGTCATCTTTTTAGGTTTTACCATAGGAAATTTTATCATTTTTAAGAAACATTAAAAATAGAATACAAAAGGTATAAAAAACGCTTAAATCCAGTAAAATGGTTCCACAAATATTTTCTAAATTAATGGTTTTGATGACTACCACTAACCTTGTACCGCTGCAGTACACTTCAAAAAAAATATTTTCTTCAATGTAGAACTAGCTGAGCATACTGTTTCTATTCAATTATTGATAGTGATAGTGGTACTGGTACCTTTATTTACCTCAAGGGGTATGCACGGTTCAATATATCAGTCATTCGGGTGGATATGAGTGTACTATCAAATCGTTTCCAATGATTTTACCGGATATATTCTTGGACGGATTGGAATAATAACATTACTTGATTTACGCCGACAGTTTTACTAAGTCATCAAAACCATTAATTTAGAAAATATTTGTGGAACCATTTTACTGGATTTAAGCATTTTTTATGCATTTACGCCGTGGGTTGAACATTTTATTTGAATTAAATTTGAAATATTTTTTTTTTGTTATTTTGTTATTTATTATTAGCAATTCATCCAGCCTATTTACAATCAAATTCTTGTTGCAGAAATTATTGTCAAAAAAATCTGTATAAATCTTAGCTGTTTAACTGAATGAATATTTCTAAATATCTTATTTTTAATACAGTAATTTTTTATTTACTCTAGTTAAATTATCTTAATTATCCTTAAAGATTCTAACTATTTTCTTACTATTTTTAATGGCATTTCAATATAATTTTTAACACTTTTAATGTTATTTTTATAAATGTACTTCTCAATTAATATAATATGATTATTTGGTTTCTTTATTTGGCTCCCTTTTCTCTCACTAACATAATAATCGTACTAAACAAAAAAAGGACAGGGTACATTATTTCGGTGAATTACGAGAATACATTCATAAGTTTCGTATTCAAGCATAAATCCATGCTAACATATTACTAGTTAGATTATCAAGCAATGTAGTACAATGGATTTGGGACTTTGAAGGAACGAGCGGCCAAGGCAAAACCTTGCAAGTCACTCCATTGATCGCCTGTACTTCCATGTATTGTATAGCCTTCTTTAAGCACTTTTGCTCTCTGTTCTGATTTGTACTGTGTTGCTGCTTTCCCTTGATCTTCATGACCCCTGCATCAATTATTAGATTAACCAAAAGTCTATAAACCTTAATATATTTTTTCCTCATATACCACCTGTTCATAAGTTTAGTCTAGTAGATGGCTAAATTAGTTAATTAGTGAAATAAATTTTAGAGCTGTTGAGATGTTAAAATCAATAATTTTTTTTTTCCTTCTTAAAGTCAAATATCGTAGAGAAAAATATTATACACAAGTAGCTCTTATAACAATCAAACGTAAAAGACGTAACCCATGATTTTTTTTTTTTCTTTCTTGTCTTTTTCTTCCAAGTCCACTTAATGATTTAGACCAAAAGCAAGAGAAAACATTATAGCTTTACCTCAAGAGGAGTCGGTTCCAACCGGAATAACCGGCGTAGAGGAGATTTTTCTCAGTAATACTCCTTTGACTTTCATCTCGGCCGGTTAGCAGAATGATTGTGAAACCAAGTTCCTTGAGAACATTGTAAAGCCTCAAGCTCGCATCAAAAGCTTGGGCTTTTCCTGTTACAACCCACCTATTGAATTGAGTATTGTCGTACGGCTCAGACCTAAATCCACAATTAAACAAAATCACTTGCACCAATTAGTACGATATATAGCAAAAATAATGCAAATTAAATAAGAAAAATAGCACAAAAAAGCTCTTAAACCGAGAACCAGATCTAATGGTCAACGAAGTTAAGCAAATAATAATCATTATGACTTTATAAATGAAAAAAAAAACATTATGAATGAAACAAAATACAAGGGCTATAATAATGGAGAGAGCATGGGGCATTATTATTACCCGTAACCATGAGCCTTGTAGTACGGGAAATTCGAGAGAAGCGTCTCATCGATGTCAAAGACCCATGCGTCCTTGCCGTTGCCGGCAAGCTTGATCGTTTTAGCGTAGTTGGTGATGTAAACAACGAGTACGTCGTAATCCGCGTCGAACTGGCCACTGCTGTAGTAGTTTTTAACGTAGACAACGCATCCGCGAGGAACCACCTTCCACTTGCCGGCATTGTCGGTCTCCACAGCTAATCTCCAGGCCGCGCAGTGAGCGATGACTTGAGATTCGCTGGGAGATTCGTCGGGAGTTTCGTCAGAGTTAGGGAGCTTGATGAGGGATGATGCACGTGAAGAGATCGCCGGATTGATCAAGACGGCGAATAGAGCGAGGATGAAGAAGGAAACCGAGCGGCTACGAGAAAACGTCATTGCTGAGGCTTTTCTCAATTATTTCTTTTTGTGCATATGGATGAACAAGATTGGCCCTGAATATAAAGTGAAATTTTACTACGTTGTCATGCTTAACTCCCACGTGATTTTTATGCAAAACATCAACGTCGATGTAATAATTATGAACTTTCGAAGGGTAACAGCGTGGATTAGATACTGTATATAAAACGTTGTCAAAATTCAAAAAATTAATAGAGGTAGTTAGAGTTCATTGATGAAATTTTTGTTAAATTGGCAAAATGAGTATTACAATAGAACCTCTATAAATTAATACTCGATAAATTATTAATCTCTATAAATTAATAATTTTTCCGGTCCCAAGAAGGGACTAGTGTAATTTTTGATACAATTCGATAATATAATAAGATAATAATTTTTTTGAAAATTATTTGTAAATATATGGTCCCATCAATAATATAAATTAATAATTATATAAAATTATCTAAATATATATATATATTAATTTTTATTAGAGTTTATTTTTAACTTTTTTACTATATAAAAATCTTTGAGTGTTATATTCAAAACATTATAATTGTTATATTCCTTGTAATTGATTTTATAAAAATATTAGTTATAACGATTAAATCTTATTTTTAATTTTTTTTTACCAATTTAGGAAAACTTCTCTATAAATTTTGAATTATTAATTTATCGATAAATTAAAACCTCTATAAATTAATAGATTTTCATGGTTCCAACATTATTAATTTATAGAGATTTTACTGTATATATGTTTTATATATTATTTTTTTTGGACAAAGTGGATGTTATGTTATGTTTATAGCCGTAAGGTTATTACGCTGTAGCTCTTATTTTGAAAGACAATAAGTCCTCGGAGGAAGAATGAATATGTAGTCAAATGGTTGTTTCACTTATGTGCTGATTATGGTAGAATGTTAAAATCATGGTATAGATATACATACCGTAGATTAACATTATAAATGTTAAAAATCATCCAAAAATATATATACATTATAAATAACGATGTAAATAAACACTAAAAAATGATGAAAATATTTTGATATTTTTCTTTTTTTTTGAAACTGTTCATCATCATCATAAGAAATTCAAGAAATGATGAAGAGCTCTAAAAGTTTGGTTAGTAAAATTAAGATCATTAACATTATATATTTTATTAATTTGTATCATTAGTTTTTTTTATTCCAAATCTAGCCGTAATTGTTTTAAAACTTATCAATAAAGGTGACTGAAATCTCCTATTTTTTTTTCTAATTGTTATATATTCAATCATAAGAAGGCTTGAAGAACGTTGATAAAAAAAAAAAAAAAAAAGGCCTGAAGAACTTCCAGAATTTTATTCATATAGAATCAAGGAAATTATTTTCTTAATTTTAATATATTATTATTTAGAAAATTTGTCTCTTTAACAATTATAAGTACAAACACATTTAGGATCTCTACCAAGTTTGGTTTTCAAACATTTTCCAACTCCATTGTATCCCATATAGCAGTTTAGACGACAGTCAACAAGGTCACAATATGGAGTTTCTGGATTGATGATTTTAGTACATAGATTTCCCTTAGCTTTCTCAACCGCTGAATATAAAATAATAATATCATGTTATGAGGTGATATATGTGCGCCCACTAAAATATTTTATGTAATGTTAAAAAAATGAATACTTTTCATGTTTGGAAGGGGAAATCATGAAATTACCTGAGAACACAAGCATGATTATGAGGAAATAATAAGAACATGATATTTTGGCCATGATCAATATCACAACAAATGAAAGCTACTAATGCTTTGTAAATTAGAGATAACAAATGAAAGTGACTTTTTTACTATTATTCTTTGTTCATATTTTTGTTTGTTTTTTATTTTCTTACATCTATTCTGTGTTCATTTATATATAAGGGTAGACATGACAACATACATCTAAGCAGAGATAATTGAAAAAGGAAAGTGAATGAATGTTAAAAGTGTAGGATTGACTACGCTGATTACTATATGCACCTTCCCACCCTATTCATTTATAGCAATTAAATTACTTCACTGAAAGAGTTTTTTTCTTCTCCTTGTGTTACTTATCGTTCTATAATTTTTCACATAAATTAAGAAAACAAAACAGATAAATGTTGTATTATATTTTTATTTGACTATTAGAATTCTAAAAGATTTATTTTTTATTCATTTAAGAAGAGGAAATGAGATAATTTCTACTAAAACTGACATTGGAAAGAGAGAACAACAACAAAACTGAAAAAAAAAATTAGACCTAAAATAACAACTGTTTTTAATCGGAGGGAGTATGTATTATTATACATAGAAATTTTTTTATATCCATCCCATAAAATCATACTTAAAATTAAAAAGTGTCTTCAACTAGGTCAATCAAATAATTATTAGATTAACATTATTCCCTGATTTTCTTAGCACGTTATACCAAAAGTATTGCGTTTTAATCAGTTCACCACCATATCTATAGATTAACACTATCCCCTGATTATGTTAGTATGTCGTTAGGTTTAAGAAAAAAATTAAATTATATTCTTTGATGGTAATAGGTTCTTTTGGATTTTTTATGGGTATTTTTGAAAGGTGGTTATTAATTTGGACCACTGAAAATTGGATAAAGAAGAGAGTGAGCCTACTCCATGTTTCCTCGTCATTTTCTTCAGCTCAGCTGCTCCATTAATTTTCTTATCATCAAGAATCTTGTCAAGAAGTCGTGGCCTCGTCTCAGACTCGCAATTATTCGCATTTTCGTGATCCAAAAATAGAATCAATCATACAATGTCCTTTCTTACCTTTCGTTTTCTAACCCAGTGTGCTTCATATATTCATTTGTTAGTTGTGAGTAATTTGTATATATATTTGGTTAAGTCATAGTATTAGTTTTTGCACATCTAATATATTAATTTTACTTTTACATATAGGTTTCGAGACATTAATGGATACTAAAAATAATTTGAATTTTAAGTTTTTACTTAATTAAAATGAATCTTTGTGTCAATATTATTTTTTTTAATTTTTTTTTGGCGGCACAAGTATGCGGATGAATATTATTAATATACCAGATTAGGACCCGCCCGATGTGCGGGTTTAGAGTTTTTAAAATAAAATTAATTTTAACAAAGAATATAAAGTAAATATTTTTAGTAAGTAAAAACTATCTATAAAAGTAAAGAAAAATACTTAGGTTTACTCTTCTCCCCTCTCAACCAATCAGTATGTTCTATCTAATATTTCATTTAAAAAATAATTCAAAATTAAATTAATAAGCAAAACAAATTAAGGAAACAATTTCCGTATACTTTTAATTAAGAAAAGTTAAATATTGCGGGGTGAACATCTTTCTTTACCTCATTATAAAATAAAAAAAATAAAATATGTATAAATTATTATAAAACTAATAACTTAAACCACTCTTTTATAAACCCAAACCGATATATAATTTCATTCTAATTGTAAAATTTCAAGCCTAACTATCTCACTTATAAATCCAAACTGACATATAATATCCCTATAATTGTAAAATCTAAACCCTAACCATCTCATTTGTAAACCCAAACCGACATATAATTCGGTATCATCATAGGGTTTTCCATATGAGTCGGTGTACTCGAATTTGGATTTTGTTTTCAGGAGGGAAGCCTCTCAACAGGGTAATCCTGATCAACTTTTTCAATTACCATGAATTTTATGGGCAATCTGTAAAACCATAAAAAAAAAATCAAGGTTTAGAGATCGAGGCGAATGATATTTGTACACACAAATTTTTTTTTTTTGCTATAATACACTAATGTATATCCATTTAGAAATCTAATCTACATTACCACTAAAAATGTATTTGTAAACACAAATATATTTTACTGTTAAAATATACTCTTTAGTTTTTACTGTTACCAACAAATTGTCTTTATGAACACATTAAATAACCTATTATATGTCTCTCCACTTTAACATTTTTATAGTTACAAAAATGCATACGTTAATCTTATATATTCTTATCTTATATATTACAATAACAGTTTTTTGAATGAATTATTTGATTGGTTAAAATAATATGAGACGATCTATCTTTTTTTTCCTTCAACAATCTTTTTCTGTATGTAAAGGTGAGTATTTACATTTTTTTTAGAAACAATAATTATTGTATAATTTTCACAATCATTATTTTTTTTTTGTCATCATTGTATCATTTTTTTAAATCTTATATAAAAAGCAATCCTTTTTCGTGTAAAATTAGCAACTTAAAATTAAAATAAACAATATTATAGTTTTGAATTTTATGATATATATATATACATTATTATAGTTTTGAATTTTATGATATATATATATACATAATTTCTTTATAATGATATTTTCTAAATTTTAAAGCTGTTGAAATTTTATAATTTTCTTATAATTCTCTTCTAATATTTTTAAAACTGTTAAAAACAAAACTTTTGTTTTACATTTGGAAATTTACTAAAGTTTTTTTAAGATTTTAAATAAAATTAGGTTTTATTTTCTCTATTTTACTTTTATATAAAACTTTTTTATGGTAGATTTTAAATTTTTACAATTTTATTTTTAAAATATTAATAAATTTAGAATTTACATGTGTCAACATCTGAATGATACAATTAATAAGATAAATGATTCGATCTATTAGTCTAAGATCGTCTTATATAATAAGTCGATATCTTATTAATTATTGCAAATTTAACGGTCATTCGTATCATAAGATTTAGTTATGCCGATTGCCGAGAAATTGAATAGCATGGTGTGTATTTTTTTTTTAGGCCGACATCATCGACCATATTTGGGTCTAATCTTTTATTTTTCTTTGGTCCTCATTACATCATTATTAGATGGAATATATAAACTTTTAAACCTTTGACCATTGGATAATAAGGTTTCCATTATTTAGGTTAATAAAAATAAAAATGTCAAAGCATAAATAAAACTATGAAAGTAGAGAATAATAATAGGGAAATTAATTTATTTGTTGCCAAAAAAAAAGTGGATGCATTTTTTAGTTCTTTTGTTTTTTATACTATTTACATTAAGTGAATGAATTCTTACTATATCGCGTATTCAAATCAAATAATTTGACTCTCTTCGCTTAGTTTTTGGTCAAAGACTCAAAGTCTTCACATTTTGTTTTGAATATGCATGTTTCCTAAAAAGAGTTTTTATCTATGCATGTTTCTCTGCTCACTTGTAATCTATATAAACGTTCTCCTCTCTATGACTCCATCAACGTTCAATATCAAAAAAATTCTCCAAACAAATAATTACCAACAAGTCATGGCCAAGCTATTGTGTTCGTATCTGCTCATCTCAATCTTTATTCTCTCAGGTACAGGTTCATACGCCTTTTTATATCATTATTGAACATGTAATAAAACTTAAATATTAATTGAAACCGTGCTTCGAGCTATATCATCATTTAAGCAGCCAGCAGGAGTCGGGTCATTCGTTAGTCTGTTTAGAAAAAAATCTAATGAAACACATAATTATTTAGATTTACGACAATAAAAAACGCGATTAAGTGTGACATGACGGATTAGATAGATGGACGATGATGATCACTTACTTAAGATTAATTTGTAATCTTTTTAATAATTTTTTTTTTGTCGTTTAGCTTTGTTGGCTTCACCAAGTGCAGAGGGGGCAAATATAAAAAGATGTTCAGTGAACGTGAAGCTTAGCAAGCCATGCACTTTTCAAGAATGCATACCAATTTGTTATCAAAAGTACAACGGGAATGGCGTTTGTACCGGAAATAAAAACCAATTTTGCACTTGCGTTTACAATTGTTAGTTTAGACAGAAAAAAAAGAACAATCTTTAAATGGTGCCTTAAATTATACCTTGACGATATGCTCATATGAATAAATATAACATTATAAAAATATTCTATTTGCTTGTCATTAAACCGGTTTATTTATGATTGAACGAGTTCACTCTTAAACCGATGAAATTCCAAAAATTAAAACTTAACCGACGAAAATTGGAAGTTTCAACTTTGGTTCAGTTCGAAAGGCAGTAGTTAATTTATAAAAGTCTCGTGTGCTCTGTTTCGCTAAAGTTGTTTTGTTTTTTTGACAGAAATTAGTACATTAATTCTCTACGAATTTTTTTAAAAAACGCTTGGAATTATTTCTTTAATAACATAAAAATCTCAAAGTATGTAAAAATAAAGTTAAGAAATACTTAAAGAGAAGTGAATGGATTTATGCAAAAAATTGTAAAACACGAATCAGCATATATATAGTGAATCCCTTCTGCGTAACGCCGATCGTGGCATCCACTTTATATTTAGTTTATAATTTATAAAGTTCGATATGGTATTAGAAGCCTTATTGTTCTGAGTTGGTTACTTTTCTGATCTTAGGGGGAGGTATTGGTTTAGGATTTAAAAAGAATTTTAATGACTTTAAAAGTTAGGTAAAATATGTTGTTATTCAATCAAAACTTTTAAAAACTCTTTAAAAATTTGGTGTTATTGGTTCTGGATTTGTAAAAAGTTATCTAAAATCTTGATAAATCTAGTGTTATTGGATTAAAAGTTTTATAAAGTCATTAAAAGTTTTATGTTATTCAAGTAAAACAAAAGAATCTTGGATTGTTAATGAATTCAAATTTTATGTTATTGGTTTAGGATTTTATATCATTTCCTTCATAACAAAAGTCATGAAAACTCTTTCATCAAATAGAAAGATTTTACAAGATTAGAAAAAACAAATCATCAAGATTTTAAAATACTTCCTAAACAATCTCTTAGAATCCTTCATTTTTAACTTTCAATTTTCTATGATTCTAACAATCAGCAAGAACATAAAGTCATTAAAATTCTTTCTAAATCCTAAACCAATATTTCTCCCTTAAACTATGTTTTGGTTCAAAATGGACAAGGGAAATCAAATCATCATATTGAGGACATCTCCGAAATTTTCCAAAACAAATCATTCAGACTGCAAATGGATGACATACGGAAGGATGAAGATCTTTTAGATATATTAAAAATTAAATTGTAATATCACTAATCACCACAATGGTTATAAAGAAAACACATCTAACAATTAAATAGACAACCACAATTTTGAGGCCCTCCGACTTTAGGATCGTCAAAACATTTGCCAACTCCATTGTAATAAGAAAAGCAGCTTAAACGGCAATCGACAAGATCACATGGAGTTTCCTTTTTAATCGTCAAATGACATCGCTTATCCTCAGCTCTTGCAACCATTAGAAAAACTACAAAAGTAAAACATCGTGGTATATACATATGATCAATCACAATTCCACAAAATTATCATGTACATGTATATTTTGTATGCTTATAAATATGGAAACGTATGAAATTACCTGACAACACAAGCATGAGTACAAGGAAATAAGAACATGATAACTTGGCCATGATCAATATATATTACAGCTAAACAAAGACCGAAGTTTTGTGAAACTAGAGGTGCTACGGAAGGGTCCTTTGTTTGATTAATGTTTAAATGGCTGTGTATAAATGGTTATGTGTATACTATTATATACTGGTTGCTAGGTATGGTGTGTTCTTTTTTTCTTTGTTTAAGTATCACTATCATCCAAAGCAGGATCTCTAAACATTTGGTAACTTTAAATTTTTTTAGAGATCTTACCTTTTTTGTTTTGGACGAAAGGAGATCTTTCTTTAAATGGATTCTTTACAATATACATTAACCATAATTATAGAAAAACGAATCGGTGTCCTCAATAAAATTGTAGTACCGACTGATCTATTTCTAAGTCTAATTACTCAAATTATTTGATGCATTTATTCATAAGTACTGTGCCTATAATCACTCCAATCAAAATCCATTCTCTAATCATCAACTCATTTACCAAATTAAAACAAGCTTATCTATAAAGATAAATATCTAACCAAATTCTTTAGAAAGTTAAAAGCACTCGGAAACCAAATATCTAACCAAAAAAAAAAAAAAAAACTCGGAAACTGATTATGGCAACGAAAATATATACTCAACGGAAATGGAAATCTCTCAGGTTCCAAATCTTCTTCTTTTTAACTCATAATAATCTATATTAACATTTTTGAAGTACATTTTGTGTTATGTCCTTTTAGTTTTACTTATTCAATTTTTTATTTATAACATTAACTCTTCAAAAATTTCCATAAATATTATCACGACAGATTTTGTTTTCTAAATCTATATTAATATTTTTGAAGTACATTTGGTGTTTTACTCTTGAAGTTATATGTATTTAAAAACTTATTTACAAATTTAATCCCTAAAAACTTTTCAAAAATAATATCATTTCAGATTTTGTTTCTTAAATATTTTACATTTCATTCAAATCAAAAATAAAAAACAGCAATCAATATTATATAGAAACAAAAACTATGATATATTTCTATTTTATTTTTTAACCTGTGAGTTTTGATTCTTAACGTAAGAAAAACTTCTAATTATTTAAATATTATAATTAATATATATATATAAATTTAATAAATTTTAAATTATTATGAATATGTAAAATTAAAAAAAATACTATATAATGTGGTTATAAAAAGTACATGTTGGAATTAATAAAATATTATTAAATATGTGCTAACACGGGTTAAATCCTTATTTTATTATTTGCCAACATTATAAATATTATAATATCTGACATATAAAATCAATTTGTTTTACCTAAGATTGTGTAAAATAATTAATTCATTAGGAAAAATGTGACTTAATCACATCATATAAATGACTTATTATGTATTTAGATCGCTTATTTTTTTGTTATAATAGTTAAAAATCGAAATAGAATCTCAAACACTAAACAAAACAAACTAAATATAATAAAAAATGATCATTTATTACAGGTTAAAAAATTAATATAAATATTTAGTCGC
Organism: Camelina sativa; assembly: GCF_000633955.1. NCBI lineage: Eukaryota > Viridiplantae > Streptophyta > Magnoliopsida > Brassicales > Brassicaceae > Camelina > Camelina sativa. Next base: position 6,237,081 of record NC_025695.1, on the reverse strand, counting down.
ACAAGCAGCCGGAAAATTAATTTATTTCTCTATTTATAAAACATCCAATATTTAACAAACAAATAGAATATAAAATATAAATAATAATAATAAAACTATATGCACGCGGTGTCCCGCGGGTTAAAATCTAGTATATATTCTAAAACCTTACTATTTTTCAATTTTGATACTAAAAGATTAAAGATTAATGTGTAGTGTATATAATCTTTGATTTATAATATTTGTGACTCAAATCCTAATAATTACAATAAACACACATATCTTAATTTTTATAGAACTACTAGATTTTAACCTGCGGTACACCGTGGAATTATTTCTTTTACTAAAATCATTAAATTTCAAGTTGTAATTGTTAGTTAATTTTATAAGTTTTATTTGATTTTTAAGATTGTATAGTTGCACTTTGATTGTTAATTCTACGAATTAATCTGTGGTATACAACACAATAATTTATTTTTGTTATAAATTAATTTCACCAATCTAAGAAAAAAATATACGGAGGATGAGCCAGAATTCATTACAAAACTTATTAATATCCTTTTATATTATTAAGTTGTACCAGTTTGTTTATAATAATCATGTATATAGAGGTGTCAAACAGGTCGGTCCACATTTCTTTTTTCTTGGACCGCAGCGGGTCAACCCACTAATACCGCGTTCGTTAAAGTTATGCCAAAGCATGTCCTCAACCTAAATTTTATATTAATTATTCCTTAAAAAATTAGTGGCAAAGAAAAAAAAGAAATTTTAAAATAACTTATAATATTGATACTTTGTAAATATCTTAATTGGTATACATTAGATTTCCTCACATTATCACATATTTCACGAATTATATATACATAACTATGTAAAAATATTATTTATATATAATATATTTATTTTAATCTTATATTTGTAGTTTTCGGGACAACCCGCCAACCGCAGACGTACCTTGCTAAAATCTGTAATCCCGATAGACTTAATTGTGAGGACCATCTTTTAACGGAATACCACATGCCTATATTTTCTATATAAATTATATCTTTAGAAATTTATTACTTTTGAGTATATAAAACCGATGGTCGTAGCGATGAATTATTGACATTTTAAATTTATAAGAATATCAATCATAACCCATCCCATAATCATTTAATTTTATTAAAGTTTTTTAAATAATATATTTTAAATCTTTTATAAAATTAATTGCTTTATAGAAATCAGAATGTTTAGGAAGTTAAGATTTTTTTTTATGTATTTTTTAGGGATTTTATTTGGTAGTGTTAGTTTTCCACAAATCTTGTTGTAGATTAAATATTTTATATTTAGTAGAGGAACTCTTTAGATTTTCTATATATTGAAGAAGGAAAATCTGGAGGAATTTTTTTAAAATTAAAAAATTTGAAGTAATTGAATATGATTGATTGGAGCGAATATAGATTTTCCTATATTGGAATGGCAAAAATTTTGTTTAGTTTTACAGAAAATTAGGTTCGGAGGTGGAGATAATTTAGGAACATTATACTGGATTGATAGGAGGATATTTAATTCACATACCTTATTTTTGCATATTTCGATTTTATCTTTCATTTTTTTTAAAATGTTTTAATGATAATGGCATTGGTTGAAAATACCGTCAAACTTCAAGACTACTTTGACAAAACTGGTGCAAAAATGTTAATATAGATAACCGGCGTAGGACATCAAAACTAATCTCCCACTAAAAAAGTTGACTAGAAATAGTTTGATTTAATAAATAATTAGACTAAAGTATCTTTGTAGATCTTCTATTTAATCCCTATTATAGTAAAAGAGAAGTACAACTTATACAACGGACAAAAATACCCCTCACGTCAACAACTAGAAACATCAGCGAGAAGGTTAAAAGTGATTTTAGTGTTAGTTGAATTGGGTTTTATTTAAAAACAAACCCGAAATTTCGAAATCGGATATACTTGACAAATGGTGGGCTTTATATGGAAGACATAGACCTTAGGAGCTCCAAACATCTATAAAGAACTTTAAAAAAAAACGACATTAGTTGGGTTTCCATAAAGGGATTTACCTCTATATCACAAATAGTAACCCCAAAATTTCGCAAAAAATTCGGAAACAAATCTCATATAAAAGATAGCAATCTCCTTTGCATATTTGTTAAATCTCTAAAAAATCTCATCAATATATTAAAAATATAGCAATCTCTTTTGCAAATTTGTAAAATCCCTAAACAGTCTCATCAATATACTAAAAAGATACCAATATCGGTTGCAAATTTGGAAGCTAACCATAACTGCTTTTTAAATTCCCTAATTCGTTTAATAGAGAAAAAGCGATAATTAGTTACACCTATAAACAATAGCTTCACTCACGGTAATTAGATATTTGATGAATATCCCCTAAAATACACGAACAAGATTTTACCTAATTGTTCATTAGTAATTCCTTCCTATAAATATAACTTTATTATCAAAAGGACCAATACACCATACCTTCCTTTCTCTCCTACCAGACCTTCTCCAATGGCTCCCGAAATCACTCCTACCAGACCTTCTCCAATGGCTGCCGAAATCACACCTATCACAGATTTGCAAACAATCAAACCATTCAAAACAGGATGGAGGATTCAAGTGAAACTATTCATTCTTGGAAGCAATATACCGTCTTCTCCAGAGAGACTATCAAAATGGTTTTAGCAGATATTTATGTAAGTTTTCTCTACTCTATTGCCATTGTTTCATTTGAACTATATTTAGCTGTTTATTGTTTTCAAATCTACTACTATTTTTTAAAAAACTAGGGTACCCACATTCATGTAACGGTAAAGAAGCCATAATTTGGAAAATTCCAGAAAATGATCATCACTGGAAATTGGGTGATCATTGAAACGTTTTCATTGACTAAATCTGTGGGAAAATTCAGAGTTACGAACCATGTTTATGGTATGACTCTGATCAACATGACGTCCATCAAGAGAAACTATTGATCAACACGATTTTATATTCTTCAACATCTACTGCATAAAATGTATAATATGTCAAGTAATCATATACAAAATACTGTAAATAAGCTGAAATTATTGTTTTGGCTATACAATTATGGTTTTCAAATATAAGATCGATTGTTTTGGATACATATAGGGTAAGAGTATAGTCCTATGTAATCGAAACAATATAAAGAAAAGCAACTGAGAATATAAAACAACTTACGAATCCAATTGAATTGTTTAATTGATTCGGGAAACTATTTGGGCGAAATTGAATCAATCCGATTGGCACTTTGATCAACCACATAATCCCACCGAATTGCTTTAGAGTAATTGGTTGTGTAAACAAGTCAGATTTAACAGCTCTATGAAAAATATGTGGAAGATTGGAAGATTTGGGATCTAAGGTTGATCGAATGGAAGATGAAGAGTAAACGATGAAAAATGTTTTCTTTGATGGAAGAAATGTAGTAAACTCGATTCATTTTCCTGTTATCAAGATAGAGGTTTTAAAAAAAAAAGTTATCCTAAAAGGCCAACGTAGCCCACATCAGAAATCTCTAGAAAACTAAACCCAGACCCAAGTTTTTAGGTGTATCAATAAAAACATATTGCCCAATTTATGTTACTAAAAAATAACATATTTTGAAAAACCACTATTTTACTTAAAATTATTTTTATATAATATGGTCAGCACATTCAGGGTATACATTCAGCATGTATATGACGCCTAGAAAAATAAATACATAGTATTATGTACATATTAATTTTAACAAACAAAAAATTTTAAAATAATATTCGACAACCACATCTTAAGTATATTATTATTTTATTCTATTTATATCCCGTTTTATTACATATTTCACTAACCAGTTTCTTAGAGTTGTATACTACCGTTTTAAAATAATGGTCTACAAAATCTTTAAAACTCACAATGTAATAAATGCTCTATTTTTATGTGTTTTGAGCAGCAATAGCAAATAGGAGGAACAAAAATCTATATATTAAACCGTATCCCTAACATCTTATATATTGTTATCTGCTCTAATAACACTAAAACATTCCTCCGCGCTGTAGCGCGGGTCAGGTCCTAGCACTAAATTTATGCAGAATAAAAATTATCTAACCTTTACGCCATACTGAAAAATGTAGGATTAATTCACTATTTTCCAAATAAAATTTTAATACAAAACTATTTTTTAATTAAAACTAATGTTTTCTATGTTACAGAGGAATTACACAATGTATAAACAATTACAATTAATATTTCTTTAACTACATAGTTTCATTTTGGCAACTTAATTGATTGTTACTTTATATTCATCATTTTGGAAAAATCCCCAAAATTAATTACTTACACAATATTTTCGTGTCTTTATTTTAAACATTAATACAAATTTCTCATTATTTGTATTTTATATAATTTAATTGAATTCATGATAATATTAACATATTTCAATCCGTTATGGGCCACATGTATCCGTGAGAATTTCCCCGCGCGCTGTAGCGCGGATCCGATTCTAGTTATCTTTAATTTAGTCTGATTTGCAAAGTCGTAATTTGCTTTCAAACTCTGAGTACTGTGTTTATTTTCGATATTCGTGGGGGAAATAGATCGTCATTCATTGTGAATAAGTAGTTTTAAAAAGAAAAAGACCATATTTCATGGTGAAAACTAGAATAACAATAAAGTGACTGAAATCCCATAGTTTTTGTAAATTAAGTCATAAAGAATGATGGAGACCTAGTTTTTTTTTCTTTCTTTGACATCAAAATCACCGTAAATTATTAAATTTGTTCGAAAAAACTGATAAAAACAACTATTTCGGAACCAACAAACTTACATGGGAAAAAGAATAATCTCGTACTCGAACATCTTTTGCAAGACTATCGATACAAATATTATTAATTCGAGGAATAAGATAACGAATCAAAATATTTATGAAAGAAGATCTAAGATTATGAAATAACTCTAATTCAGTAACCAAAGTAGGCCAAACATCTGTCTCTTGATGGAGACCTAGTTTTTATTCATATCGATTATAAGGAAATCGAATATTTATTATATGACGACAGACACACTTTTATAAAACTGTAGCTCTAACAATTGTAGAGACAACCACAATTAGAAGGTCCCTTTACTTTACGATCGTCAAAACACTTTCCAACTCCATTGTAGCCACTATAGCAGCTTAAACGGCAATCAACAAGATTACATGGAGTTTCTTTGTCAATCGTCAAATGACATTGCTTCCCCTCAGCTCTTTCAACGATTAAAGATCCTACAAAATTAGTTACACATCATGTTATGATCACAAACTATATATATTTATTATATAATTAACATTTTTCAGATCTTTGGAAATGGTAACGTAAGAAATTGTACCTGAGAACACAAGCATGAGTACAAGGAAATACGAACATGATAACTTTGCCATGATCAATATCACAAAACAAATGTGACCAATTAAAGCTTTTTTCTTTGTTACGTTTAGTGTTTTTAACTGCGTAATAATGATTGTTAATGTGTGCCCAATATATATATATATGGCCAGACTGGATGGTTCTCTTTTTTACTTTATTATCATTTAATATATCTAAAAAAGGTTTTGATAAATTAAAAAAAAAAGGTTTTGATAAATAAAAAAAAGGTTTTTGAGTTTTGACTATTGCTAAAATCATTAACTAATTTACAAATTGAATAATAAATTGGGATATTCGTTTAATTGGTTAACAGAAAAAATAGCTTTTTGACTTTTGAAAAAATCATTAATAATAATAGGCAAATATATAAAAATAAATATAAATAAATAATCAGTGCATAGATGTATTTTAATAATCAGTCCAATATATATTGGTAAATAATTTATTAACATTTTCATCAGTCCAATATTTATTAATATATTGGTAAATAATTTAATAATTTATTAAAAGGTAAATACTGTAGTTGAAAAAACACTATTTTGCTATTAAATAATAATAAATAATCAGAAAAGCACAAATTATAATATACTAGGGGATATACCGCTCTACGCGCGGATTAATTTTTAAAATTTATAAGACAATGCTTAAGTGTTAATAAATTGATATGTAGCTATTTTATTTTGTAGATTTTTTTTTTGTTGAACAATATCAAATGTAGTTTGAATCTTTTCTTTTACTTTTGTTAATGATATTAGTTTGCTGAGTTTCTGAATTGTTAATCTTGATGTCTATATTCATTCTAGATGTTAGTAAGAAAATATTCTTTATAAGCTTATATACAGAGTGAAGAATTTTTTTTTCATGATAAGAAATGGCAGCAAATCATGTTTTATTTTCTTTGGGTAGTAATGTGAATGAATTAAAAGTATGAAATCTTAATTTTGTACAATAAAACTATAATTTGTCGGCCTGAAATGCTATTATCTATCCTTCATGACAACAATTAGTTAGCAATACATGTTTTCAAGCGATAATTTATAGCTAAGCGTGTTTGTTACTACTCGTCAATCATTTTCCGTCAAAGTAAAAGTTGATTTGATTTTGTATTTAGAACTGGTAGAGCACACAAAAGATTACACGGCAGAATTCATGCCAATCACTTAAGGTTTTCTACTTACTTTATGCAATGGATTATGGACACATACACACCCATATACATACCCATTTACATTATTTGCATTGGAGGTGCAACAATCTAAGCGAAAACATAACTTTGGCCTCTACTTTAACTGGTTTTTCCGACCAAACTACAAACAAAACTTACCAAAATAATGTTCTTTACATAAACGATGTTCACACAAAAAATATATGACCAATTTCTGCTAACAACACTTTCATTCTCTCCACCCTTTCACTAACGCACCACCTCCTTCACATTCTTCGTCTCTCTATGTGACAAACGAATTGATCAACATCAGCTTAGACTTCATGGTGTTGTATTTCCTCCTGTCAACGCATCTTCAATGGATAATACTTTGGGATTCTTGAGAAATATGTATAAGTGAGGATATATTATATTCAATGTAGTACATATATATGTTCTAATCATGAAAATAGGAGGAAATATACAAAAGTGTAAGTTCTATACCTTTGACAAAAATAAAAATTTAAAACTGATCAGATTTGTATTGAATTGCCATGACAGTCTTACAAATTATATTAGAGTATTGAATAAGATAATGTCTATTAGCCTAACCTTAATTTGAGGCAGTTACGTTGTTGATGTTGTTGTGGAAGCTTAGCATTTATAACTTTCAAACTCTTTCACAGTGACTTTTCTTTTTTTTAACTTCCTAAATGAAAAACGCAAACAAAAGTACAGAAAATAATCAAATCATGAAATGTAGTTCAATTATTTTAACCCCATATATAAATGAAGCACATTAATAAGAGTACCTATGAACAGTTAAATAAACACAAAATGGTTTGACCAACGAAGGAAAAAGTGTTTGATCGGCATAGGCAAAGCCCAACAAAATCACTCTTCCTAATGTAAGTCGTACCTATGATTTAGCAATTGGAGAAGTCTCCGTATGTAGGTCTCCGGATTTTTCTCCTCATCCAAAGCTTTTCACCTGCAAGAAATCAACAAAATTACTACATATAAAAAGGTTTAGATAAGCAACATAAGTTTTTATAGATTTGACATATTCCACATGCGTCAGACTATATCCATATCAAACGAAGATAATACTAAACTTTAATATAAGTTCTCCAAATACAAAACTTTACTATAAGTTCTTACGAAAGAGCTATCTGGCGTTTTTGGCTACGTAAGTGATTGATAAACCAAACTGAAACCATCAGTCGAGGTTTTTAAATCTGGAAAAAAACATCAGAAACCTAATTATCATAAAATAGATAAATAAATCTAATGTGAGAAGTTAATCTATTATGAAGGATAGAAAATAGAAAGAAAATGAATCACCAATCGGAGGAAGCAAAAGAAATATGGAGTGGATGTTTTGTTCTGGTTAGACACTTACATTCCGGAATGAGTTGCACTTCCCTGAACAATATGTCATTATCTCCAGGATTTGAAATGTTTAAGCCCTAATCCAGGATTTGAGACCAGTTTCATATCTGGAAGCTTGCACATACCCGAGAAAACAATGAAATAAGAAAGGGTGAAACCCTCAGATAGGATGTGAAGCGATTGAAAGTAAAAGAAAGGATGTTTCGTTTTTAAATGTGAAGAAGGAGGTGAGGTCGAACCTCTCTCGAAATCCTATATATATATATATATATATATATAGTCATAGAAAGCAATCTAAAATCAAACTGATGTGGCATTTTAAGGGGATAGCAAGTATATGTTAAAATATTAAACTGGTTTTAGGAGTTTCAAACCACCCTTTTTATTAATTAGTAAGTAATAAAACATGTGTTACTAATAATTAGGACCTTTAAAGAAATTTGGTCCAAAAAAAGGAAATAGTTAGTGGATAAATTTAGAAAATTTGGCCTCATTAAACAAATCAGCACCCGCAGCGAGAAAAATATAGATAGATGTACCTCTTATCGTGGCAGAGGGAGTTAGGGCTCCTTTTCCGTTTTCTGAGTTTGTGAGACCCGTTTAGGCCCATTAAAGGCCCAGCCCCTTTGTTGAAAAAAAACCTAAGCGAGGGTGTACGTATTGTCATCTTCGTCACAGCCGCTTACAAAAGTTTTCGTTCCAACTTTGATCACTCTCTTGTTTCTGAAAATCTGAATCTCAAGTCACCATCATCATCCTTTTTGAGATCAAGTTGCTGTCCTTGTTGTGGTGTGTCCTTGATCGTGAGAAAGTAGAGACGAGTTGTTCGCCACGTTACGTCGAGCCGTAGTCACCACCGCTTGAGCCACCGTTTGTCTCCGTCGTCCACTTCTCTCACCGGAGTCGAGATCCATCACCGGTGGTTTGTTTGGGTAAGGAAATCCAAACATTAATCTGTTTTCCATCTTCTTCGAGTCACTGTTTTAGCTTCTTTAATCTGTTGCTTCTGTCGCAAGTCAGGTCGTTGGCTCCTTCATCTGCAAGTTAAGTCGTCTACTGTTGTTTCTGGTTGCTCCGTCTGCAATCTAGGTCGTCTGGTCGTCTAGATCATACCGATCTGATTGAGCTGGGTAAACAATCTTGTGTGTGTTCGTTGTTCTTTCTTTTTTGCGATTTGTTTTCAATTTGATTCAAACCGTTTGCGATACACAGAGAGAGAGAGTTTGTGAGGTTGTAGAATCGTGATCCGAGAGAGTTATCTTAACAATCTTCTAATATTGAACTTACTCGTAGGATTTAGTGGCGACGAAAATGGTAGAATATGAGTGTGAAGATGCAATCAGCTCTCTTCCAGACGAGATACTTGCTCAGATCTTGTCCTATCTGCCCACGAAACGAGCTGCTTCAACTTCAGTTGTGTATAAAAGATGGAGAACTCTCTTCTCACTGACGAATCATCTCTTTGCGTCGCATCTCGACTTTGACGACTCATATTTCTTGAGTCCCAAGCTAAATAAACAACAGAGATCAAGAAGACGAAACCAGACTGAGCAAAGCTTCAAAGCTTTCGTTGACAAAACACTGTCTTGTAGTAACAAACCCATAAACAAATTCTCACTAAAACATCGAGAGGATCTTCACCACATGGATCAAACCAATAGATGGATATCAAATGTCTTGGAACGAGGCGTCTCGGAGCTCGATCTTCGCATAAAGACCACTTGGTTGGGGAGGCCACCACGTCCTCTTCCCTCAGATGTATTCACAAACAAGACTCTCGTTAAGCTGACATTAGGAACATTGCTTTTAGTTGGAATTGGTCCTCCAAAAGTGTTCCTTCCATTGCTCAAGAGTCTCTCCCTTGATACAGTTTACTACGTAGTGGAAAAGGAACGCTATTCCTATTCCACCTCTTTTTCCGAGGTGATGCTTGAAGGTTGCCCATTCCTGGAGGAATTTTTCCTGAATCACGTTTCAATTAACCACAAAGAAGCTCCAGAGGCATCCGAAATCATATCCCATCAAAACCTTAAAAGATTCACAGTTCACAGAAGAGTGTGCAACAAATGGTATTTTACACACCCAATCTTGTCTACCTCGACTACTCTGATTACTCTACATATGGTATTGAATCGGCCAATTTCTTGGATTCCCTTGTGGAAGCCCGCCTCGATCTTGATATACCATGGCGGGGACGGGCGAGAACTTTCCGTATGAATAATATAACGAGAGCAATTGAGTGCATGACTAACGTTGAGATGCTTCACCTCTCTTCCAACACTGTTAAGGTCTAAAATTCCTCCCATTTCCCTTCCTTCTTCTCTGATCAAAACCATGTCCATGACCACTAGTGTTTGTGTTGCAGCTTATGTATAATAGACTCTATGATTACTGGGAAGAAGATCAAGATGATTGCGGCTTGAGTTTTCCACGGTTTGAAAACCTTGTTAACCTCTCTTTCGAGACAAGATCGAAACGACAACCACGTTGGAAAATGCTAACAGTTGTGATGGATAAGGCACCAAATCTTCAAACTCTTGTCCTCAAGGTACATTTCACTTGTTTGTTTTTGTTACTTCTTGCACGTTTAGTATGCTAGCTGCCTTATAATTGTATATATGGTTGTTCTCCAGGGCTTGTACTCTATCCGCTATGAAGGTGTCTCCGTCAATGAGAATGTAGTGAAGGTGCTAGAGATTTATGGCTACAGAGGAGGTGGTAATGAATCGAGACAACTGAACCGTTTCTTGTCCCAGATGAATTGTCTTCAAGTGATCAAAGTGGAAATTGATGCTGCAATAGATGACGTCGACAAGAGACTTCAAATCACCAACGACCTTCTTTCTCTTCCCAAATGCCAAGTCCAGTTCTTGTGAGAATATTATAACCAAATCGGCTGCTATACTAATTAAGTGGCTAATTATTAGGACTTATATATAAGTATTTTTACAAACTATATATGCTTTATTAAATTCAATATACCCTCCTCCTCTAGTTATCCACTAGATTCATATAATCTTTCTGCATTTTCTTGAAGTAGAAATGTTCTTCATAAGAAATTGATGGAGAAAAACTACTAAATAAGTTACTCTTAGATTAAGGAAATTATTACGATTTAGATATAACAGCATAATTAAAATTTATAGCATAACATAGATATTACGAACTTAACCAATGATCAAAATCAATATATAACTCCAACTAAGTCGGTAGCATTTCACAAGCAAATAAAATGAGTATATTTGATCCACAATGCATTAAAAGAATGAAGATATAAAATAATGAAAAGTAATCAACACACATATGGAGAGAAACCGAAGAAAATGAAAAAAATAAAAAATAAATAAATATGATACAAAGTTACAAACAACAGAAAGATCCATTGTTGTCTGTACAGCTTTGTCGAATTTAGCACATCAAATTGATCCTCAAAAAAAAAATGACAAACCGAAATCATGGTTCACGGATCGGCCTTTGTTAAGTCAAAATGTACGTACGTGGTCTTCGACTAAGAGATCATAATAATATTTTCACGTGAGGGAGCTTTGGTCGTCGTGACAGAGCTCTTTACGGAGCTTACGAGAGAAGAGCTGACACGCGTCGACGCTAAGATCAACAGCGGCGGAGAGAGCAACGAAGAGAGCTGCGTCGGCCATGCAAGTCACGTGCTGTGCTCCTACGTGGACCACCGGCTTGCTCACTTTTCCTTCTCCTTCGACGCTCGAACCCATCACGAACCCTTTCACGGGGGATGATATTGCCGGCGACTCCCCTTGGCCTGAGACTCTCCTATCAATACTGAACTTTCCTCCTTGTTTTGTGCTCATTGTCCCTGTTTCCATTTTTTTCAGCTATTAATCAGATTCATTCTAATGACTGTTTTAAGTGTTTTATTTGTGTTAGCAAATCATGTAATATTTCCGACATCTTGAGGATATCTTTGGTATTTTTCAGTTAGCTTGAAATGTATTATTCTCATTACCATGCCAAATCATTTGGTGGGTTAGTAACGTGGATTTGACCCACATTGTATATAGTATTTAATGATAGCTTATAATATAAATTTGTTACCTTCTGCAATGGGAATGCCGGTGCTAGTACTATTATCCCTCACGAGCTCGAACTTGTAACCCAATCCATCAATAGCTCCTCTCTCACGCCAAGCCTCAAGACGTCCCCACGGTTTCCAACTACTGACACAAGTTCCGTGAGGTCTAAGGATTAGCCACGCACCAGGGTTTGACCTAGAGACTCGGTCTGACCCTGGAGATGCCACGAAAGGAGTGATCATTGAAGCTGCAGCTACAGGTGATCCCGATAGATCATGGATCGTTATCATCCAACCTTTACGTTCTCTCGCTTGTTTCTTCTCCCATTGATCACCTGATAGTGTTCTTGTGATCCATCCTCTGCTACTGTATGTGAATCCTGATGGTAGTGACCTAAACCAAAAAAACAGAACCGATCAACACACTAATTGTAAATCAAATGAGACAAGTGGTTTAGAGATTCTTTAATTACCGAGATCGTCCGTTACGGTCGGAGCTGAATTTGCAGCTAAAGACAGGCTGTTTGAGATTATCTTGAATCTGGTAAACCACAGGGCTACATTCCGGTTCACCACCGAATTGAAAAACAAACCGAGGATCCGGTTCAGCACGAACCAATAGATGTAACCGAGCCGACGGTTTATCACCTCCATCTCCACCAAGCTTTTTCCAGCCGCTATGAAACGCGACGGTTCTACTCAGCGCGGCCGCGAGATCAACCGCTACCTCGACTCTACCTAAAAGCTTACCGGAAGCGACGCCGCAAGTGTGTCCCGTGCGTCCGGCGTAGACGGAGACTCGGAGAGAGATCTTTTTGCCGGAGACTCGTCGGATGGCGTCCGCGTCGAGGTGAAACCCTGGAGCTGAAGTGGAGGATTCAGGGGGAGAAGAAGCGTCGGAGAAGGAAGAGAGAGGGAGAAGCGCTTTCTGAGAAGGGAAGTGTTTGATCCGGAGCTTGCAGTAACAAGGAGTAGAAGAAGGGTGTACTTCGCCGCCGATTTGCTTGTTTGTAGCTGTCTCCGGTAGTCTCAGCGCGAGGGAATCTATTGTGAGCCGTACAAATGGACATGGATCCATCACTATCTTTTTTTTAAGAGTTGAGTGGTTTGTTCTTCTTCTTTGGACTTTGAGATTTTAGTGAATTGAGAGAGAAGAAGAAAGGAAGAGTTTCATGAGGAGCAGAGCAGAGCAGAGCAGAGCAGAGGTCGTCGTTGTTTCTCGTCGGTCGTCTTCATTGATGGTTCTCTTTTGTTTTTGTAGGAGCAGCAACATGAGAGAGTTAGTGGGGCCCAGTTGTTCTCTCGTCAACGATAAATTTATTTTTTATTTTAGTATGTTTTTCGATTATTATTTTTCTGATTGGTCCTATTTTTTATGATTTTTATTTAATCCCGGGAAAATCGGCGGCACAATAAAACAATTCTTCATTTTTTTTGTAATTATTTTGGTTATTTTCTTTCTTTTTATTTATTTTTTCTTGTTAAAGCACAAATGTAATAATCATCATGAATTCAAGATACATGTCACTTCCATTTTTTTCCTTGTTTAAAAGCAAATTTAATTATTATTTATTACTCAGACTTTGCTTTTTGAATTTAGCAAAGAATAACCTTTCTTTAAATTTTAGTTAACCATTGTGATTAAGACAATAACTATAAATGTATAAATAAAGATTAATTAAGTAACGATAATTCATATATTTAATTAAATAAAAGATAGTAGTGTTAATTAATAATTATGAAAACTACTCCATCTTCTCACTGCACATTAATTTTTGATATATTAGACAAAATACACACACAAAATCTATTAAAAAAAATAAAGTTGATTTGATTTGTTTGAAAGAAAGAAATATCTTTTTTTTTTTTTTTGAAACAAAAAATTTGGATTGAAGAAATGAAACAGAGCAAGAGAGAAGTTTGCATGGGATGGGGTTCGAGTGGGTCCAAAATCCAGCTGTACTGAGTTGTAATCCGTTTGGTAGTGGCTTTACGGTAATTTGGCCCACTTATTAGTTTATTTTATAAACTAGTCCGTCGCCGTGTAACCCCGCGTCAGGGGTCGTCGGCGGGAGAGAAGGAGTAGCGACGTGGCATTTCGCTGGCTGCTTTTTTGTCGTCTTCCGTCCCGATTTGTTCGGCGCTTCTCTCTAGATCCTTCCTTGTCTTTCTCTTGACGGCGCTTTCAGACTTTTCTAGCAGTTGGTGCCGTTTCACTGATTTGTTTTTCTTTTTGTCACAAAGTTAATTTTTGGAAAAAAGATTGCTAGCTACAAAATATACAAGAACACATGGTCACACATACTAAATATAATATTGTATTTTCAATTATACAAAGTAGATGTATTGCATAATCATTATAAAATTAACTCGTTATTAGAGTTACTAACTCCTCGATCTATACTACTAATGAACTATTATTACAAATACATTAAGAAAGTTGCTCTGCTTGAGAATTAAATTAGGAGAGACCAGACCATGAAATGTGTTGGCTTACTCTCCAAGCAAAAACAAAAAGTTTAGATTGAAATTTTATTAACATGTAAATTAAAGATAGGGAAAGTGCACATGAAGACACATATGCATCGAGTGTACACTCATCATCGTTTACAAGTTTATAGGCATTTGCATCTCATTGCTTACTAGTTTATTCTTTGTTGTTCATCATCATTCAATTCTAATAAGTAGAAATTTCGTCACGCTATTATTAAACCTTTGTTCGACCATGACATTCATTTTAAGACTAATTTGTAGTACTAGTGTTGGTACAACTATGTTAAATTTCACTATATCAGTTATCCAGTTACTATTATTGTTAATTTACTACTGTGTTTAGATCGTTAAATACCAACCAATATAATCAACCAAGACTTGTAGCATGTTGATTTGTGGTAGTGTTGTTGTTGTTGTCTTGGGTCGCACTATTAGATTCAACCCGTATAATTGTTTGATTTGGATCAAATCCGTATAAATTGTTAATAGGATGAAGTATTTCTTCCCCTAATCATTCCAATTATATATAGCATGCAAGAGACTCATTCATACCATATGATTGATTGTTGTACAATAGCTGAATGGAAAAGTTTAACTAAATTATCAATGCTAAAACAGCAAGTTCACGTACATATATATAAATTGAAATCATGTCTAGTAGTTGACTTTTATTTTATAATAGCGACCTTTTTCACTTTCTTTTTGTTTAAGGATCTTGTCTAGGAAGCTTCTTTTAATGAGTTGCAATGGATAAATGTGTGGCTTAAAAAAATAAAAAGGTGACGCACTTCGCCCTAATAATTTTTTCTCCCATGCTCGAATATCAAGGCGCCACTACTACCAAAACTCTCCGACGTTAGTAGGGTTCCTACTCGCCGGCGTCAGGATATCTCGAACTTAGCTTCCTTCCCTTGGTTCCTTTGCCTTCTTAGATTTACTTTTCAATCTTATTTTTCTCCTTTATTTCCCCTTTTGAAACCTACCCAAACACCCTCAAATCAAACAGATCCAAGCAAAGGCTTGCTCTCTTCCGAATACAAGCGAAGGAGGAGACCGGCGAGCTCCTTCCCCAATTATCTTGGCTCAGCCTCACTGCTGACGGAATTCAAGTCTTGTCGTCCCTTTAATTCTCGATCCGGAATGCGAGTCACCTCTGCAGAACCCTATCCCCCATCGTCACCGGAGCCTTGCCAGGCGGAGATGGCGACGAAGGCTGGTGATAAAACCTCCAGAGAAGTGATCTTTCACCGTTATTGGACTACCGTCTCATCTACCTTTCGTCCTCTGAGCTTGGCAGACCCGTGTTTTCACCGGAGACGTAGAATCTTTTTTCAATCTCCCCGGTCAGCCACCGTGTGCATCAATTCTCCTGGTCACTCACAGCAACCCTGAGATTTCTGTGGATGAACCTTCCATTCGATATCGGTATGCTAGCTGTACAAAGGATCTTGCCCAATTTCCAAAAGCCCAGGTTTTCCCTATCTAGCCTTCTGTTATCTTGTCGACTTTGTCTAGCTTATTTGGTTGCCCTCGGTGTTCGAAGACTGCATCTGAGAACCCATTTAGCTAGATTGTCTTGGATGTACAAAGGCTATGTTGGAACCATGGTTATCGCTCAACTTGTGACATTGTTTGTTAGATCCCAAAACTGGAACTCTCAAGGCTTCTTCAAACCCACTTCACCTAGCGATTCCAGCCCTCACTTTAAACCCACCAACCAAACCCTGTTTGTATTACTTTCAACCCAAACGACCAAGCATGATCCTTACCTTTCATCGTTAAACCGGCTACATGCTTTTTGTGGTGTTCTTAATTTCTTTGGCAAAGGGCGCCATATGAGAGAGAACCCACCTGTATTGTTACGGTCTCTCGGTTATCTTTTGCTACTTATGGTATTTGATCCCTGTGAATGGTCTGTTTGTAAAGGCTTGCAGCTCTCTGGTCTATTGCCCTGGACTCCACTGCGTACATCTGACGACGCTCAACAACCCTTCATCAGCATCATCTTCACCACCACCACCCGGGCTATAGCCTACTGAATCAGTGCTATTGCATTACTTCTGTTAATGCTCTTCACACTTGTGAGAAATTTGGCTGTGATTCCTTCATTAACACCACCGTGTCTATTGACCATGGCCACCTTGTCATCCGTCGAATCCTTCGAGGATGATCACTCAAGCAATCGTGAACTCACAGGTTTCAAACCACTTTTAAGCGATTGTTTCAAAGCTCTCATGGATCTTTGCTTGTTGTATTCTATCTTTTTATCTTTGGTTTTGGGGAAAGCTTTGCTTTGTAATCCTTTAAACTTTGGGTGTTTAATCTCTCTTTTTGTTTCTGGCTTGATTTGAATGAATGAAGTCACCTGTTTGTCCAAAAAAATAAAAATGAGTTGCAATGAATTGGTTAGGGGATTAAAGAAAAATCATCTTTCATTAACCCAAGAAGAAAAGAAAAAGAAAAAAAACTCGTTATTTGTGTTAACTATATAATTCTATGCTTAGCCTATGTTGGTAATGCTTAGTAACCATGAACACTATATTGACATATTGCGAAATTCATTCGACGATTCTAAAGGTTATGATTAGTCTAGGTAGTTATTTATCAACCAACTAACTAATGGTAGTTCAATAGTTAATAGTTTTGTTGATTAATGTTTGTATTTGACCAATGTAAGTTTCACTAATTGAGTTCGATAATGGAGATATGGTTATTAAAGATTCGTGATTTTGTTCTTTTGGCATTACGGCCACATGCATGTAATATGCTATGAAATCCTATACACATTAATTAACGACAAGCAATTTAACATTTCTTTAGTAAAAGTTTACATTTTATGCAATGTCTCAAACAGTTATCTTAATATAATATACATGTTCAAGTAGGTCATTCGAATTTCGTATAAAACTTTACATCTATTTTGTGGTTTGCTCATGATTTATGTACCATCTTATAAAGTGTACATGTTGCATCCCCATTTTGTAGATGATGAGATGCACTTACTTCTTCCTAAATCCTAAGTTATAATCCTAAGTCTTTTGGTAAAGTAAAAAAAGAAAAGAAGAAGAGAGACTATCAA
This sequence comes from Camelina sativa, assembly GCF_000633955.1. Lineage (NCBI taxonomy): Eukaryota > Viridiplantae > Streptophyta > Magnoliopsida > Brassicales > Brassicaceae > Camelina > Camelina sativa. The sequence goes on along the minus strand of NC_025695.1, from coordinate 6,219,539 downwards.
TTGAATGGATTATTGCAAAAAGTTTGCACCCTAATTGATAAATTGGGAATGCACCATTGAAAAATCATTCATTGCCGTCCAAAATAAAATATCTGTTTTGGATATTTTTCTGCTCTAACTTGGATATATGTATGTTAGTAGTACTAAAAACAATAGAAACATCTCGATCACGTGCAAAGATATCGAAATAGATATGTCTCTCTATTTTTAACTGTCTGTGATAGGACGAATCAAGTTTCTCTTCTACCTATATAGTTCGCATTTGGCAAATACATTGATATTAATAACAATTTGTCCAAGTTGCTTGCTAGTTTTTCTTGTTTTCTTCCATGGCTGCCAATAAAAGATTAAGTGCATTTATGTAAGTAATAATTAAATACTCTCCTCACAAGTCACAAATGAAAAGAAAACCTCGAACAATCAATTTACTTGCTATATGCGCTAGGGCCAACCTACAAGGAAGTAGGCATTAGGTCCCTTCTATTCAGAATCAATTTTGATATGGACTATGGAGTCTGGTCGGATTCCCTCGACCCACGGATTTGTAAAACCATGTTCGGTCATATGCATCCAGAGTTATTCACATCACATAAAACATATTGTTTGACATAACATATTAACATTAACACATTCATACGGTATGCTATCACTCTTTGAACTAGGGTTTTCTATGTTTTATCTTTTTGGTTGGGATGTATTAAAATAATAAACATTATCACTCTTTTCTACGTAAAATACTAAATCTTATACTTATAAATTGTGAGTTTTAGGTAGATATATGTGCATTGTTTTAATTACATTGAGAGTGTTAATACACACTCAGGGTTTCTCATCTAGATAACAAAAACAATGGGATAAAAGAAGAAAACAACTTTCCCGACAAATAAACATGCGAATTACTGAAACATTTATAGGTCCACCATTATTATACATTTTGCATTTTGGCCATTCAACAAGCTCAGTCTCTTTTTTTCCTTGTTCATAAATGATTTTAATTTGTTCGCTTTTCCAAATGCATCTTTCTATCGCTTTTTTTCTTTTGGTTGCAAAAATGTCGTTTTCTCTCCTCACCCCCCTTTTCCGGGATTTTACCTATCACAATGTAATGAAATTGCATGTTCCTCTCTTGCCATTCGCAAGTTCCATTGTAATGTCTCCATCGATAGGTCAAACAATTCAAAAGGACCAAGACCCCCTTTTATTTTCTTTTCCACACACATTCAATCTATAGGGACCCTCTAATCTATTCATTTTCTTAGTGATATTGTAAAAGAAAATGTAAGCTTTGTAGAGACTTTTGATTAGGTTCTTTTGCGGACGCAAACGCGTTTGAAGTGTTGCGATGACCTGTGTTTAAAATCATTCATAAAAAAAGCGTTTCATACCGTTTCTAATTTAGAAGCGGTTATTAGCCGTCCAAGAATTGTTTCATCGTGTGACTATGCATGAAACCCACTTAAAAATAAAAACTCTACCTAGGGAACATTACAACGAACTACTAATATTTAACAAGTTATATAAGATTATGAAATTAAATCTTGTAACGTATCTAACAACAACTCACATGATATACAATGTCACATTTTTATATTAACTAGTATGTCACATTTTTTCTCAACTATATTTAACCAACTAAGCACTTAACACTACTCTATAATCAAACTAATTTTTTCCTGCATATAGGTCCAAAAGGCACCAAGTGGCATACCTGCATATCTCTACGCAATATGATGCCAAACAAATGCATATCAACTTGATCATAATTCAGATATTGTCCCATCATTTTATTTTAACAAATTATATTAATTATATCGGTTTGAATTTGAATGATGATATAATATAACGATATCAATATAACAATAATAATAAAAAAAAAGATTATGAAAGAATTTGTCTTCTTAATTTAATCAAAAAAACACCACAAATCATTTATGAAATTCATCAGTAATTCGGTGTTGATTTTTCTTTACTTAAAAAATATCCGGACACTAAATATATTAGTTTATATTAATAAATTTGTAAAACATTAATACACAAGAATACTGTTTAGTATCATTTTGTAGTAAGAAAAATATATGAATATTATTATTATTATTATGGTAAGGAAATAGGAATACATGATTATTACTATCTTCTAGTTCCACGCATCCAAAGTAACTTATATAGATTAACTAACGTCTGGAATGACGTGAGGATGAGTCAGGGAGACAAAAGGAGTGAGATCGAATCGGGTCAAGATTATCTGGTTGGGACCCGTCACATGCACATGGACCCTCTGCTCTACCTAATCCAGGTTAATAAATCTTTGATTCTCTCTTGTTTAAATTACCTTAAAAACTAAACACATTATTATTATTAATTATCATTATTACTGAAATTAAATAATTAAACTAGGATCTTTAATTGGTTCTCCGACCATACTCACGAAGATCATGCTCACGACATAATGCTTATGTTTCTCCAATTTTGATCTTCCTTGTGATTAGATTCCCTCTTCAGTTCATTGTCTTGTTTCTTGTTAATTTGTTAGGGTTCCTATTCTCTCACATTATTCTTATTTGGTAAATAGAACCAAAAATTATTGGTAGAATGGGAAAATTGTAGAAAGGAAAAAATAAAATAAAATAGATAAAATAAATTATAATTGATAAGTCAAAAAACCTTTAATTGCTTGTCACAAATTCGAGCCCATCTATCAATCTGGGTCCAAGGAAAGCCTTTTTGGCCCAATTCAACATCCAAGAAAAAAAAATATCACATTCACATCTCTCTATAACATTATCTAATTATAATTATGCATTTGGATAATTAGTAACAAATGGTATGGTCGGTCCCGAACATTACCAAAACACGATTACAAATGTAATGTCTGTATACAACACAAAACGAATCAAAATGTGCCACGTTATCAATTTGGTCACTAAAAGACGACGTGGCTTGATATCATTGGATAAATTACGCGAACTGCCTAACAAGCGAATGAATTAAAATCACATGATTTGTTTAGAAGACCTCACCGGAACGTTCTAGCTTCCGTTTATGCGGCGGTCTTAGAAGAAAACCTCAAAACTCAAATCCATACTGAGATAACCTCCGATCTTCGAAATCGAACGAACATGTCTTCTCCTGGCGAGTGAGTCCCCCTCCTCCGTCTCCGTCTCTCTCTCGCTTTGCTTTCTTCTTTTAAATACTTCGCTTCGATTCGATCTTGATCGAGAGATTCTTAGCTTATTGATTAGTGGGTAGTTCTTGCACAGGACCATAATTTACTTTAGCTTCGTATAGTGTCTTATAGCTAAGACTCCGATGGTATCACATATCCGTAGCTTTTTTTATGAAATTGTCAAAAAAAAAAAAAAAAAAAAAAAAAATTGAGTCTTTTCTTTTTCTTGAGACAAAGCTATATGCTTTCTTAGCTAATTCTTGAATCTTGATTACAACTTACAAGTTTATAGAAGGATGGGATATGTAATGTAATTTAAGTTTTACAGTATCTGTCAAATTGTTTCTCATAGTGCTTGTTTTGTTGTTGGTGGGTATATATTGATTTCAGATACTATAACTCACTTCCACCAATTACCAAAGCTTATGGAACGTTGTGCCTTTTCACTACCGTTGCTAATCAGCTCGGTTTAGTTGCTCCGGTGTTCATTGCTTTGATTCCTGAACTTGTTATTAAGCAGTTCCAGGTATAAGAATGTTCTTTTAATGATTTTCCTTACTCACAAAACTGTGTCCATCCCTAACACTTTTTAATTCATTGTGCAATTTTGATTTGTTTTGGTGTTTGCAGATCTGGAGGCTGATAACAAACTTCTTTTTCCTCGGTGGTTTCTCTATCAATTTCGGTATACGTCTTTTGATGATGTGAGTGTTATTGTTTCCCTATATATTGCAGAAAGCTAAATTTCTGCTTTTTATATTGTTACTTACTCTCTGGAATGATTGTGCAGCGCAAGATATGGAGTTCAACTTGAGAAAGGGCCATTTGAAAGACGGACAGCTGACTTTTTGTGGATGATGATCTTTGGATCCTTGACTCTTGTGGTATGTTATTCTCTCCCTGTATCTCTTCTCCCACTCATCATTGTTATTTGTTCTTTAAGAACCCACCACAGTGTAGTATATGTATATGGTATACCACAGAGTAGATAGTAGCAGGTACATGACTGACTTAAGATATCCCAAAGTTATGATAATCAAAAGTTCTTAAAAGAACTTAATCTAAGGTTGAATCAAAGCGAGTTGAGTCAAGCTTTTGGGAGATTGTTATTCATATACTTGTGAATCTGTGTGTGTTAAAACAGCTTACCTTTCTCAAATTTCTCAGGTTTTATCATTAATACCATTTTTCTGGACACCGTTCCTTGGAGTTTCGCTTGTGTTCATGCTTCTATATCTCTGGAGCCGAGAATTTCCAAATGCCAACATCAGCCTATACGGTCTTGTCACTCTCAAGGTATTATTAGCTCATCCAACCCACTCTTTCTTTAGTATATGATGTTTAATGGTGAAAGTTGTAACTACTGTGTCAGGCTTTCTACCTCCCATGGGCAATGCTAGCACTAGATGTTATCTTTGGCTCTCCAATCATGCCAGATCTTCTTGGCATCATAGCCGGACATCTATACTACTTCCTAACAGTCCTCCACCCTCTTGCCACTGGAAAAAACTACCTGAAAACCCCTAAATGGGTGTATCCTTGATTCGAATTCTCGATTATATTCTTCTCTCGCTTATCAGTAGTTGCTTTGCTGTTATCCCTTGACATTCTCAACAGTAACAAAATTGTAGCAAGATGGAGAATTGGAGCTCCAGTAGCAAGTGTTCGACAAGCAGGTGGCGTAGGAGCATCAGGAGCCGGAGCTGGAGGATCAGTAGGAGGTGGAGGAGCTTATTCAAGTGCGCGTGCCCCACCAGAGAGCTCGAACACAGCATTCAGAGGTCGATCATATCGTCTCACCGATTGAAACAGAAATCTTCACCTCGTTTCTTTGTTTTCAGTATCCCAAATCTTTTCTCAAAACAATGCCACTAACAAGTCCCAGGGTAGCTTTTGTTGTTTTTTCGAGCAGTACAGTTTTTGAATATATGACTTTGTAGGAAGAATCTTCGGAGGTTTTAGTACAAACAAACACAATGTTGTATTCAAATGCTTGGTGCCGTTTTTACGCATAATCAATCTCTTTCACAAAACACTTCAACAGAAGAATGCTAAACACTATAATCGTATTATTGTACCACTATGAAATAAATCAGATGAGATTAGTGAGAGGTTTGGTCATAACAAGTTTGAATATTAAAAAAAAAAAAAAAAATTGTTATTGAATCCGAGTAATAATAATTCCTTACCTGAAAAATCCGTTGGTGATCGTTATAAATAGGGGAAAATAAGAAAAGGAAGTAAGTAGACGTGGCAATTAGGGAAATAAATGATTGAGCTATAACGAAGGCGAGACGTAAGCGTCATTAATTGAAATGGATCATTAATTTTGAGATATACGTAAGGCTAAGAATTCGTCTTTGTGATCCAACGGTTTTAAAAACCATTCTTCTTACCTCCCCTCCTATTTATCTGAGGGAAGAAGTCACCACGCTGCACATAATAACGCAGAGAGATCACAACAACAACAAAATTAAGGAGAAGAAAGATGTCGTGGCAAACTTACGTTGATGAGCATTTGATGTGCGATGTGGGTGATGGTCAGGGACATCACCTTACCGCTGCTGCTATCGTTGGTCATGATGGTAGCGTTTGGGCTCAGAGTGCCAACTTCCCTCAGGTTATTCCATTTCAAAATGTTATTGTGTGTACGTACGTACTGTTTCATGTTTTGCCGATCGATAGATTTGAGGGCATTCTTAAAGTTGTGGATCTGATAAAGTCTTGGTATAAAACAATGAACGGATGGGGGATCCATTTTTTTCTTTTGATACCAAATTAATATTGTATGTCTTCGTTATCCTTATTAGTGTATATTCCAGTTTCATAATTTTCCTAAGCTTACTAATAACGTGTATGTTACTAACAAGTAATGAATGTTGTCTCATGGTAACTATGGTTTGGTCTTTGATAGTTCAAGGGACAAGAGTTCAGTGATATAATGAAAGATTTCGATGAACCGGGTCACTTGGCACCCACAGGGTTATTCCTAGCAGGAGCAAAGTACATGGTGATCCAAGGCGAGCCCAATGCTGTAATCCGTGGCAAGAAGGTAGAAAAACTTCACAATCAAATGTGATCATATGTTGCATATATATTTGTATGATTCATAAGGGGCGGGATCATTCTAGCAAATAATACATCGTTATGACTATGTTATTGGTTTCGATTGGGTAGGGAGCGGGAGGAATAACGATAAAGAAAACAGGACAGTCGTGTGTGTTTGGGGTCTACGAAGAGCCAGTGACACCAGGACAGTGCAACATGGTCGTCGAGAGGTTGGGTGATTACCTCCTCGAACAGGGTCTCTAGAATCTTGTCATTGCTTTTACAATGTTTTTCCAACTCTTCTACATTTTTTGATACGGCCATTGTTTCTCTTTTTGAGTGATTTGCATCTTTTTTTTTTCTACTTATTTAATATATAAGTTTGGGTGAATGGACCTTCCTGGTTTCTTCTTCTACCCATAGCAAAATGTTAAGAAAACTTTAGCCTAAAAGGCCCTTTCTCCCATTTTCTTGTTTTGTTTTTGGTTTTTTTTTTTTTTTGACAATTGCAAATTTTGTCTAATACATTACTATTCACGTATTGGCAATCTAGAAAATTGTATGCAGGGTAGTATCATCATTAATCTCACAATATAGAAATCACTCTGAACATTTTACACATGCACTTAACACATGTGTAATCCTAAGAAATAAAAAGAAAAAACTTGAAAAAAGAAGAAGAAAAAAGTGGTATATAACAGGCCGAACTCATTCATCAATCAACTTTAAACTAATAAATCTTTTTAATAGAAAAGTATAAATGATAAATTAAAAATTTGTCGGAAAATCATTCCCGTCCCATCTGTCTTTTATTTTATGGTTCTAACTTCTAACAGCTCATCGAGATATCGAATCTCAACTTTTATTTCCCTTTACTTTATTACAAGAGATGTAATGAATTTTTTTTTGTATATATCGCCTCTCATTTTTCATTTTTGAATCAATACGATGCACAAAATTCTCTTAAGAGTATAAAATTAAGTGATTGTTTCTCTGTTTTCTTCAATAAACAGGGGAAAATAGAAAGGTTTGATAAGCATCTATTATATAGTAGCGTTTTATTGGGTAAATAATTAAGAAACATTTTATTGACAATGACATTAGCAAAGGAGAACATTATAAAGGGTGGACCGAAATAATGGAATATATATATATATATATATATATATATTTTGTGTATGGCACACAATGCAAGAGCATATCCACCCTGTTAAAACAATGATGTTGCCATACTTTGGATTTTTGGGAATTAATAAAATTAAAAACTCTACTGTATTTGTTTTGTTTATGTAAACTCACAATGTGCAAATACCATTTTAACTGGTAAAAACGTGTCAGACTAATTTGATTTAGCACAACTTTTTTAATTTTATCGAACTATAATGTAACATGGCGAGGTTTTACATCCTTTTCTATTTATTTATTTTTTTTTCTTTATAACGAAGTTACAAAAAGAGAGAAGCAGAAAAAAATTGAAACCGAAGTATATTATAATTAACAAAAATCGTTATTTTTATTTATTTATGATTATTTAGTATTTATAAAATTAAATTCAGTTAATAAATTAAATATTGTATTTGTTTTTTTGTCAAATTTCTACATTCGTGTGAACCGGTATTCGATCCCAAATTTCTACATTCGTATTAATGGACTTATCACTTGCGATTGTACTAACGCCACTTCACCTTCTTGGTTTTATTTGTTGACTAGATTTTTTATTTTATTGGATGCTCATTAAATCGTGTTATTTATTAATTTAAGAGCTCAAAGGTTTCTTCAAAGAGTCCACGAACCAAAAGCAAGCAGAAGAAGTAGAGAAAAGAAGAAGAAGGAACAAGCTCATCTCATCTCGCCGGAGAAGAATAAAGATGTCGTGGCAATCATACGTCGATGACCATCTCATGTGCGATGTCGAAGGTAACCACCTCACACACGCCGCCATCTTCGGCCAAGACGGCAGTGTCTGGGCTCAGAGCGCTAGTTTCCCTCAGGTTCGGTTCCGATCCTTCAATTTAGGTCATCGATCTGATTCCATCTTCTCATTTTATTGTGATCTGATCTGAAGAAACTTGGATCTGGTTTTGATTTGCTACCACTGACTTGACTTGTTCTCTTTGAAATTTGAATTATGTATCTTCACTGATCTGATCGAGTTTGATTCTGTGGTTCTCATGGTTAGTCAAATCGGATTTGACCAATTTGTTGGATGATCAGTATTGTATAACTCATATGTAAAGGATCTGGTGTGTTGGTAGTAGTATCATTGGCTCGCTCAATAGGTTGAATCTAATTTTTTTTATTGTGTGGTTCTTGTTTCATCTTCTTTAGTTGAAGCCTGCTGAGATAGAAGGAATCAACAAAGACTTTGAAGAAGCCGGACATCTTGCTCCAACAGGGCTATTTCTTGGCGGTGAGAAGTACATGGTTGTCCAAGGTGAGGCAGGAGCCGTCATCCGAGGCAAAAAGGTAACGTTTGAACTTGATTGAGAAAAATTGAATCAAAAGGATCAGTCTTTTTCCTTTTTTTGTGATCAGCAAGTTTTTTAATGTTGATGCTTACTTCTTGCAGGGACCTGGTGGAGTCACTATCAAGAAGACTACTCAAGCTCTTGTCTTTGGCATCTATGATGAACCCATGACTGGAGGCCAATGCAACTTGGTCGTGGAGAGGCTTGGTGATTACCTTATTGAGTCTGGTCTCTAAGTTCACACCAAAATTGCTTTTAAACCAATATCATCAATTTTAAGGTTCTTCATCACTACAGAAGACACTCTCTTCTGCTGCCATGTATTCTGATTTGATTGTTGTTGTTGTGCATCAAACAAATTTATACTCTTAGAAGAAGAACAAAGAAGCAATCATATTTTTTAATGGTTTTTGAACTTTTGATTCCCTCCCTCCTATGATGGCTTTCATGTTTTCTCTCTTCCTTAGTACTGTATTTCATATTGTGTATCTCTGGTTTTCGATTTGAGTAATGAAATAATTACGGTTTGGCATCAAATTTGAGTTTCTAAAGTCGTCTTGATCATTTGTTTTCGGCCAGCTCATAAAATTTGACCCGGCTCAGGATCTTTTAGTTTGTGATTCGAATTAAATTGCTTTTTGAAAACACACAGATACATCACCAAGATCGACATTTAGGTTAAGCGGTGGAAGAAATCACCAGTTCAACAACAGTTGGGCAAAATTCTAGTTTAGTCTACTCAAAACTTCAGACAAAAGAAGGCAACAAACAGTGCATTCATGTACACACTTGTCACCANTCTGTGATTTGATTGTTGTTGTTGTGCATCAAACAAATTTATACTCTTAGAAGAACAAAAAAGCAATCATATTTGTTATGGTTTTTGAACTTTTGATTCCCTCCCTCCTATGATTGGCTTTGATGTTTCCTCTCTTCCTTGTACTGTATTTCATATTGCGTATCTCTGGTTTTCGATTTGAGTAATGAAATAAGTATCGTTTGGTATAAAATTTGACTTTGTGAAGTGGTCTTTACCCATCTGTTTTCGATCAGCTCATATAATGTGACCCGGTTCAAATTTTTTAGTCTGTGATTCGACTTAATTTGAACCACACAGATACATCACCAATCTCGACATTTCGGTTAAGCGGTGGAAGAAATTACCAGTTCAACAACAGTTGGGCTAAATTCTAGTTTAGTCTACTCAAAACTTCAGACAAAAGAAAGGCAACAGTGCATTCATGTACACACCTGTCACCAAATACTCAAACAAACTACAAAACACGGCAACAAAACAGAGACTGCAACGGAGATCACCATCTGTCTGAATGCTTCATTTGTTGAAGAAGGCGAAGCCAAGGGCGAATCAATGGCAGTTATATTTCCTGTGATATTACCCGCCATTGTTCTGTTAAATCTGCAAAAGTAACAACAACATCAGCAAATAAGATTCGTTTGTGTGGTTGCATAGTCGCAAGATTGAGTAAACCAAGAGAGAACTCTCACCCGGTGGTAGCCGGAGCAATCATGTACAAACAGTTACCATAACCTGCAATTTTGAGAGCTCAAAATGAGACTACTGTGGCGTCACCATTTACTCTATACATAATGTTTTGAAAGTGTATGTATGCAAATACTTACTTGGGTCCTTGTCGACTTCAACGCTGGCTCCATTAAAGCTGCAATCTATGCTGCTTGCTCCACTCTGCTGGTAATAAGTATTGAAGGCATACGATGCGTGTGAGAGAACAGTGTCTGGTTCAAAGCAAGGTTGGTCTGGTTGCACAGCTGAACAATCAACATTCCCAGGACCGCAAGCCCAGTCCAATGCTGTCTGCAGTTCTGTCACTGAAGCCTGTGAAGAAGCAATACACCATTTCTTGGTTCCTCCTCCTCCTACTACTCCTCCTCCTCCTCCAATGATCACTGTCGAGTTACCATTGTCAACTGGACTGGAACTTGGACTTGGACTCGTACCCGTGGTAACATTTGTTGGAGAAACAGGCGTAGTGTTCTCCCCAGTGAAGTCTAACGCGTAAACATTAGTTCCATTTGCATAGAACATTCCCCAGTTCCTCTCAGATTCTATCCCTGGCTTCCGGTTCTCATTAAACAAGGAGAATAAGTACACATCAATCTCTTCCCCAGGCTTTGCAGGAGTACCTAACCAAAGGAAACAAATCAGTTTATAAAAATGTTTCCATCTATCTATGAAACTGAAGGTCACAACTTTGGTTTCATAAATAGGTTACCTGGATCACCAATGACATGGCGGATGAGGTTGGTATTGTAAGCAAGAGCGTTCTCAGGAGTTGCAGCAGTTTCTTTAGGCGAGCCTTTACTCGGCCACCCTGACTCAGTGACCATAACCTTAATGGTCTTAAAGTTCATAGCCGTCAAGGCGAAATAGATAGCGTCAAGCTGAGCATCAAACATGTTGGAGTAAAGCAAACCAGTAGCGGAATCAACAACCTGAGAAGATGACTCGAATAGAGCGTACTCCAACGGAATCTTTTCAGTTGAGTCTCTGTAAGCATAATACGGATACAAGTCGATCATAAAGGGAGACTCGTTCTCAACCAAGAACTCAAGCATTGGTTTCAAGAAAGCTGAGTGTTTCTTGCTGAAAGAAGCAGACGAAGGAGGGAACGAGCGTGACAAGATAGCAAGGGAAAACGAGCTCGAGATCTTGATCTTTTTGTCCAAACCAGACTTCTTAAGAGCGGTGTGAATGTTACGCATAGCAGGCAAGACTAGACCAGTGGCATTGTCTGGTGCTTCGGTTACTTCAAGACCGACTGAAATCGAAGTGATTTTGGTAGCTGGGTAATAAGGAAGGATGTTGTTGCTAAGCCAAGTGTCTACATTGGATTGAAACTGGGCAAATGCAAGTAGGTCAGCGTTAGGGACACCAATCATAAGCTCGATTCCAGTGTTTGCAAAAGCTTTGAGAACATCAATGTTGGCGTCGTAGATTCGAACAAATTTGATGTTGAGATGTTGGATTAGCTCAGATACTCTGTTTGGACTCGGGAGATTATCAGCATTTCTTCCGTAACATATCCCAATCTTACTTGCCATACCAAAATCTGCAACAAAATTTCATAAAAGACACTGAGATTTCTTACAAATCCACAAATCAAATCTGTAAATGGCAGTTCCAAACACCTAAAAGTGGTACAAAGCTAACAGATTCGAGACTTTAAGGACAAGAACTACAATGAAATAGAGATTAACAAAGTAAAGCAACAAACTTTAACATCAAGAAGACAAATCTAAGTAATTAATGCAACACAGAGGAGAGAATCAAAAGGTAAAAAATGGAAGATACCCAAAAAGGCAAGAATGGAGACACAAATCCAGAAGATTAGCTTCACCCTTTTATCCATTTCAATCTCTAAAGGCTGAAGCTTTCAACTTCACTCTCAAGTGTTTTGTTCTACTCAAATAAAACCCAGAAGTGTGTAACGTCTCACACGATTCTCTCAAAAGAAAAGAGTTAGGAAAGAGAGCACCGACTACTTTAAGTGGAGTGACGCAAAGAGAGAGATTTAGAGAGATAGAGAGAGGTCACTGGAAGGTATACGTTGTGTGCTTTCTATATCAGACAAAGAGTTCGGATTCCAGCTCAGAAATATACAATTGGGTTTATAGAAACGTCTCGATTCCGTGAATTAAGCAAAAGCATGTTTTGCTCTCTCTCTCTCTCTGGCCACTGTTGTAGTAGATTTTTACTGCTTCCGAGGGAAAAAGAAAAAACTCTTTTTGATTTTTGAGGAAACGAAAATAAAAATAAAAAGAAAATAATAGTATTTTTTTTTTTTAAATAAATGGGTTCCAGTGCAAAGAGTACTACAGACAGAACACAGTGCTCTGCTTTTTTTTCTTCTTTCTGTTTTGTCTTTATTTAACGGTCCAATCTCCACTCAATGCATTTTTTGTATTTACCAATATAATTTGCAGCAAGTCACTCGGGTGTATTTACTAGTATATTCGAATAGGCATGGGCACTTGGGTGTTCGGATCAGATTCAGGTTCAGGTAATTTGGGTTCAAATTTTTCGGGTTTATTAATATAAGATCCGAACAGGTGTTTTATATAATTTCGGGTCGGGTTCAGATTCGGTTCCTATCAGGTTTGGGTTATTTGGATATTGACTATAAGAAACCTGTAATGTATCCAAAATATATTCGGTTATGAATAGTACCTACTCGAACATATCCAAAGTACCCACAAAAACCTGAAATTTACCCACAAAACCCAAAAACCTGAAATATAACTGTACAAACAGTTGTTTAATCTAACAAATTCAATAAGAAACAGTGAACTAAATCTTAAACAAATGAAACTAAGCATATCATGAAATCTTAAACAAATGAAACTGAACATACCATGTCTTGCAAAACAATTCATATGTGATAGTGTGATATCGTGTATAATTGTTCTTGGGTATAAACAGGTATCTTCGGTTCCTCGAGTTCGGTTCCGATAATACCTGATACATGTGGTTATTTGAAAACGAAAACCTATTGGTTATTTAGACAAAATTTGTTCAGGTCGGGTTCGGGTATTTTCGGATCGGGTTCGGATCGGTTTCTCCGGTTCAGTTTATTTGCCCAGGCCTATATTCGAAGGTGATGCCAAATTTTTTTTAAGATGTAATTAGTTGATTGATACACAAAATGTTATTATGAAAGTATCCAAAATCTATTTTATCGGATGGCTAGTGGCCACCAGGTTAATCATCAGCTGCTCTGATTTAGCCATTAACTACAGCGAATCATCATCTTGTAAATATGGTGGACTTTTCTTGATTCTTTAACATTTGACTTTGAAAAAAAAGTTATTTTTTTTTCTGTTTAAGATAAGTGACAAAAATGAAAACCAAAGTCTTTTTTCAAGTCATCATTATTAATTAACTTTGGTACAACAAAGTAGAAACATGTAAGCAACTAACTTAGTTAACGATGAACATGACGAATATGAGCAAGTATATTCATTAGAAAAATCACCATTAATATGTCTTTATAGATGGATGATGCGCACTAAACAATTTTATGTACAATATTTTTGTTCTCTGTTCTTAACATGGGATAAGTTATCCTAGGTTATATGTAATTCATTAAATTCTTCTCCAATCCACATGTATATCATTCCATTGTTCGGATATATTAATTTTGAAATCTTATATTACTAAAAAAATTACTCATTTTAAACAAATTTTTATTTATTTCTTTATTGGCATTGACCTTTTATTTATAAAATTTGGATTTTTAACCAATGTAATTATATTCAACAAAATAAACAAAAACCACTGCCAAGTGCCAACAAATAGAAATTGGTCCACTACGTACGTACGTACAATGGTTTTTGGGGTATATTTTAGGATTTTTTTTCCTTTTATTTAAGGTTATTTTTAATAATTGATAAAAAAAAAATAGTTTTTGCAATTAAAAAAAGCTTAAGCTCGTTGCTTAATTTTTCCAAACCGTAATTATATAACTTCTTCCCCACCGCTTCCTTCCACTCCAGTTTTCTGCGGATCGATCATGATCCGCAAAGAGGTTCAAGAGATGAAGAAGAATAAGAATAAGAGCCCTCATGATCAGCCACTGACGATTTCTTCACTTCCAGAAGAAATCTTAGAGAACATCCTCGCACGTATCTCTAAATGGAATTACCCTAATCTCTCTCTTGTCTCCAAGAGATTCCTCTCTCTTCTCTCTTCTCCCCAACTCTACACGACTCGATCTAACATCGGAACCACAGAACCATGCCTCTATTTCTGCTTAGAATTGCCTGACCAATCTCCTGAATGTTATACTCTTTGGATGAAACCTGCCAAAACCCTAACGGACGATGATGATGATGATGATGATATTTCTGACGAATTTTCATTGGTTCCGGTACCGTACCCGGCGACGCCATCTTCAGCTGTTCGTATCCTTGATTGTAGGAGTAACACGTGGCGTGATGGCCCCAATATGATGGTGGCTCGGGAGGGTGCGAATGCGGTTTTTGGTGATGGGAATATATATGTAATGGGAGGTTGTGGGAAGGACGAGTCCATGGCTTGGATGGAAGTGTTAGACATAAAGACTCAGACTTGGAGTTCTTTGCCGAGCCATGGAGCCGACGAGTTACGTAGTAGCAGCGAGCAAGGAGTGTTAATAATCAGTATGCTGGAAGGAAAGATTTACGCAGTGGATGATAAGAAGGACTATGCTTATGATCTGAAAAAACGTACATGGGGAGTTGTAGAAACGCACTCGAGCAGCATGTGGATATATGCTTTGTGTGTGATAGAGAATGTAATGTACTGTTATACCGACTCCAATATTTGCATGTAGTATGAGTCAAAGAGTAGAAAGTGGAGAGAGGTTAATTAAGGGTTCGAATTTGGAATTATTACTTGGGCAGGATACATGTTGCTTAGCACAAGGGTATGTGCTTGATTTAGTTAATTATGGTGGGAAACTTTTAGTTGCGTGGATGACGGTTCACATAGACAACGCAAAACAGATAAAGAGAATCAGGTTCGCAAGGATTGCGTTAGAGAAGCACCATGGAGGTGAGGTTTGGGGTAAGATGGAGTGGGCTAATACTCTTCTTACGGTTCCAGCGTCGTTTGAATTCTTGAGTAGTTGTGTAGTGGTCTCGATTTGATGAGTCGAAAAAGATTGTGTTTATTTGAATAACTTATACAAAATCTCTCTCTGGTTGATTACATTTGTTTTTGTGTCAATTAATATATAATACAAAAAATTGTTCAGTTCGCCACAGGCCACACCTTTGGAGACATTTCTTAAAATCAACTCGAGGGAATACAACACTCAAATGAGCTAATTTTCACAAATATTACATACATACAGCGGCCAAAGATTGAACACTTCTTCTTTGGGTGAAAAACTTTCTTTACAGCATTGTGTAGAAGCTATCTCATCCATTAGCTCATAAACTTAGCTTAACAATATCTGAAAGCAGCAAAATAACAAGGTCCATAATCTCACCAGCCAATACCTTCAAACTTTTGGACAGGGAGATTCATAATATAATCTTAGCAAGAGATCATAGAAAGCGTTTCCGCAATCTGTTGCTGCTTTGGTTACCTTGACTTCACTCTTTGTGATTTCCCAATTCTGCTTCCTTGTTTTAATTTCTTTTTGCCAAGGTCTCAGATCCCTAGTTGTTTACTTTTTGTAAAACCAATCTTTTCATTTTCTAATGATATTAACAGTTATAGCAAAAAAAAGAACTTAGCTTAACAATACCGACCATTCGTAAAAAAAAAACGAAAATAACTATACCATATGTCTAAGCTCTCGTTCTCATATTATGTGCAATATATTGGGCACATATCAAACTTATTTCTCAATGGGAGAAGTTATTGCTACATCTCATTTTCAATACCAATTTTTACAAGTTATCGATTATTTTCTTAACCCAATTTATTATTAAAATACAAAATTGAGTGATATATATTGTAGCTAGGTTTGAACTTTCATTATAAATGAAAAAATTAATTATTTACGAGATTAATAATATTTTTTTTTGTTTGCTAATGCAATTATGGTATAATATATAGTTAATCTACCGTAACTTTCAAAATACCAAATATCAGTAGAACCTCCATAAATTAATACTCGCTATAAATTAATAAATTCTTCTGGTCCCGAGTTGGGCCGGTGTAAAAAATAACACATTTCGATAAAATAATAAAATAATAATTTTTTTGGAAATCCTATGTAAAAATATGGTCTAATCAATATCATAAATTAATAATCATATAAACTGATATATATATATCTAAGAAAATCTATTGAAAATATGATTATATTGTTGTTTGCCTATTCTTGAATTTGCATTCTTGTTGGAGCTCATCCCTAATTTTTTCATTGTTGTATTTTCAAATCGCATCCATAAATTGTGAAGAGTCATAGATGCGATAATTGATTCTTTAGTAATTGGTTTTAAAAGTACCTCAATATCTTCTGCGACTTCATCATTACCATGAAGAATAGTAGTAACAATTTTTTCTAAACTCTAAACTTTTAACATTTTTCATTTTTACCTAGATAATCTATTAATCAATTAACATTCATCCTATTACGATAACCAAGATTATAAATTAAGGATTTTTTAAAAAAAATGGGAATAATAACAAAAGTATCTTATTTTGTAATAGAAAATTTTCAATATGAAAATAAGAAAATCTCTTTATAAATTAATATTTTATTAATTTATCGAGAAATTAAAACCTCTATAAATTAATAAAATTTCAAGGTCCCGACCTTATTAATTTATAGAGATTTTAGTGTATTTTGGTTTATTTTTACTAATTTCCTTATATATATGTCTTACTTGGTTTCCGTCCATTACATTGATTTTGAGTTTTATTTTAGAGTATCGTATTATATGTTCAATGCTTAATGGGATCATTTTAATAGTTGATTAATAAAAATTTGATTTTGCAATTATAAGAAAAGTGAAAGCTCGTTTGTTAAACCTAATTTATAACCTTTTCCTCCACTTTCTTCTCCAAATTCCGCCGACCATGAGCACCGAAGAAGTTGAACCACCACATGAAGAGGAGGAGACCGAACCTCAGGCACTGACGTTTTTGTCTCTTCCAGAAGAAATCATAGAGAACATCCTCGCCCGTATCTCTAAATGGAATTACCCTAATCTCTCTCTTGTCTCCAAAAGATTCCTCTCACTTCTATCTTCTCCCCAAATCTACACGACTCGATCTAACATCGGAACCACAGAACCATGCCTCTATTTCTGCTTAAAATTCTCTAAGAACCGATCTCCTGAATGGTACACTCTTTGGATGAAACCTGTCGAAACCCTAACGGACGATGATGATGATGATGATGATGATGATGATGATATCCCTGAAGAATATTCATTGATTCCAGTACCTTGTTATCCCCATCCTCATTGTGCACCGTACGGTTCCACCGTAGCTGTTGGTTCGGAGATCTACTTAATCGGTGCACCCTACAAATCACCACCTACTTCAGCTGTTCGTATCCTTGATTGTAGGACTAACACGTGTCGTGATGGCCCCAATATGATGGTGGCTCGGGAGTGTCCGAATGTGGTTTTTGTGGACGGGAAGCTATATGTATTGGGAGGTTGTGAGAAAGACGAGTCCATGGCGCATTGGATGGAAGTACTTGACATAAACACTCAGACTTGGAGTTCCTTGTCGAGCTATGGAGCCGACGAGTTACGTAGCAGCGATTCGTGGTTTACAATCAACGAGCTCGAAGGAAAGATTTACGCAATGGCTAAGACGAAGGACTATGCGTATGATCCAAAAGAAGGTAAATGGGAAATTGTAGAAACGCACCCGAGCATCATATGGATAGATGACTGGTGTGTCATAGACAATCAATGGCGGACCCAGAAAATATTTTTACCTGGGTCATAGAGAGGATTGAACCCTAGTTTAGGTGTGTCAAAGTCTATTATTTAACATATTTCTATACAAAAAATCTCAATTTCAATATGAATGGGGGTCAATTGAACCCCCTTTCCCCTTAATAGGTACGCCAGTGTAGACAATGTAATGTATTGTTTTACAAACTCCGGTTATTGCATGTGGTACGACTCGAAGAGTAGAAATTGGGAAGAGGTCAAGGGGTCTGATTTGGAATTATTGCGTAAGCACAGTACATTTAGCTTAGCTAGCGGGGGTTTGATTACATTGCTTAATCATGGTGGGAAACTTTTAGTTGTCTGGGTGCCCAGCTTTGAGGAATACAACAGAAAGCGGAAAAGTAGAATTTGGTGCGCAAAAATCGCGTTAGAGATGCGCCATGGAGGTGAGATTTGGGGTAAGATAGAGTGGGCCAATTCTGTGCTTACGGTCTCCAAGTCGTATTGCTTCTTGAGTTGTGTAGCTATATTAATTTGATGATACACAAAGGATGGTACATTTGAACAGCCTTTGTGAAATGTAAGTAGAGTTGCTGTTTTATTTTGCTTTGAAAAGGCTATTCTTTGTTCTTTAACGCAGGACTATATTTTTTAATTTTTAAATATTTAAAATACATATATTATATTTGTTTTATTATTTTGCTGTTGTTTTATTAATTTTTAAATTATATACCTATAACTATTTATTAAAATTTACGGGACGATTTTAATGTTCATATATGATTTTAAATAAAACAGTTAAGTTTTTTTTGTTTTTTAATATAGATGTTACTATGCTATCTAAGTTTTGACCTGCAGTACACCGCTTGATTGTGTTTTTTTATAAAGAATAATATAGAGATATGTGAGAAGTAATAGTTATTTTATGTGTTTAATGTATATAAAAATTAATTGTTTCTATTCTCGATTTTAAGCTAATATTTTGTATATTTATTCAATAAATGTATAAAATATTAAATGAGAACTATTAATTAAGCCGAGATAATTTAGAAAAACTACCAGATTTTTTCTCTAAAAATCTATTAAAATAGGTTTGAAGATTTTATGGGATTAAAAATTTAATGTGTAGATGTTTATGGAAAAATCGAAATGTATAGATGTTGTCCAGCTATTTATGGCAATAAACGTATCAAATTAGGTATATTTAAATAGTTCCATTAATTGAGTTTCTATGAAATTAATGTTATTTTAGGAAAATTGTTAAGGGTTAATGTTGTAAATAAAACATATTAAATAAGCAAAACTTGAAGGGTATAAACCAAAATGTACTTCAAAAATAATAATATAGATGGTCTTTTATGAGAAGGATTTGAGGATCTATAGAACGTTTATATTACGTGAATCATTTATACAACAATATCAAAGTTGGATATTTGTGTGATTTTACATGAAAACGCGCGGATAAACTTATTATAATTATAAGAGATACGATAAACCAATTGAACCAACTCTTTAGACTAAAAATCTGTTAAAATAGAGAGGAAACGGAGCCAGAATTTGAAAGCAGTTCATGGAAAAAGTAGAGGCAACAATTTCTCAGTTTTTGATAGTGTTTGAGAAATTGATTTGATGATTTAGGTCCGAGCAATATAATTTGAAATGAAAAAATCGACCAAAAACCAACATTTTATAAATATAACTTCTTTTATATGTTCTAGCTATGGTGATTGGTGAAAAGCTTTTAGTTATGTGGAATCCCAGTCTCAATGTTATGTTGTCGAGATTTCATTAGAAAGAAGATGCAATGGAAGTGAGGTTTGGAGTAAGGTTGAGTGGGTTGATGCTATGACTACAGTTCCTCACAACTCATATATATTCGAGCATTGTGTAAGTGTTTCGGTTTGATGACTCTTAGTCTCTTGGAGATGTATAGTCTTGCTTTATTTTGCTTTGAAGATGTTGTTTTTTTCTTTCTTTTTTCTTTAATACTACTTTTCATTTTACTATGGTAATTTAAATCACTTAAGCTTAGAGATCTCTTGAGTTGACCATTCAGATCCTCCTATAAGGCTCTTCCAAGTGTAATGATTTTGTCAACCAGATTCAGATCCACCCGCCGAGATCTTTGTGAATGTATATGTACGTAATCACAACAGAGGATGGAGATCAATCACGGAAAAGAAAGGCAAACTTTTCCTCTGATCAATCTTACGGAGGTTGTTTCTTTTGATTTAATTCAATTTCTATAATTTGTTTTTTTACAACAATCTCTTTTTTTCAAACAGACCAAAAGTTTTTAATTCAGTTTCCACCTTTTAATAAATATTTTGACCAAAAGTTTTTTTTTTCTTTAAATAGAAAATCCTTATTTGCTAATTACATATATTCATGAATATTATCTACTACTCATTAAGTAAAATATATTTTCTTCCATTGGAAACGTGTTAATACGTTGGTGTTCTTTTGACAGCATTAACAAGATTGGCTTGCTGAATCTGTTCATCTAAATCATTTCTTCTACATATCTTCTTAATCCATTCTCATGATTTTTTCTCTCCACCGTAGAAGGATGATCCCCGAAGAAGAAGCTGAGCCGCCGCATAAAAAGACGAAGAAGCTTCCACCACCGCTACATCTTGCACCATGTCTGTCGATGCCGTTGTCTTCACTTCCAGACGAACTCATCGTTAACTGCTTGGCACATATCTCTATATCTCAGTACCCTTCACTCTCCCTCGTCTCCAAAACATTTCGTTCTCTCATCTCTTCTGAAGATCTCTACGCTGTGCGATCTCAACTCGGAACCACCGAGATCTGGGGCCTCTATATCTATCTACGGTTTTTCACCGTACCATCCGAGGAGCCAACCCCACGCTGGTTCCGTCTCAGAGCCATCAAACCTAATCGAAACGAAATTTTCTATGGTGGGAGAACTGTGAATCGCTTCGTTCCTTCTTATATTTATCTTCCGCATTCAAACTCAACCCTAACCCTATCCATCGGTTGGAAGATCTATGGTGAATACATGGCCGAGAACTCTGGTCCGTCTTCAGCTATATGGGTATTCGACTCTCGGAGCCGCACGTGGGGACATGTCCCTAACATGAAGATGAAGAGGAAACACGCGTCCTCATGTGTCCTTGATGATAAGATTTATGTAATGGGAGGATGTGACCCTTCTTGTGGGGACATAAACTGGTTCGAGATGTATGACATAAAGACTAGACTTGGAGGACCTTACCGGAGAATCCTGACATTAAGGTGAGACAGGGAGATAATGTAGTTCGAAAGATCGATGTGGTGGAAGGAAAGATTTACGTAAAGACTGAGGCTGGGGTTGAGGATTGGATTTATGATGTGAAGGAAGGTAAGTGGAGTGTTGCTGAGGAGCAGTTGAGCCTACTATGGTCGAAATCTTGGTGTGTGATTGACAATGTGATGTATTGTTACTCTTGCGCTAGATACAAGTGGTATGATTTTGAGGCTAGAGAGTGGAGAGATGTGAAAGGTTTGGAATCATTGAAAAAGCACCGTACTGCTAGTACTGATTTCCGTAATTGTTTGGTTGAATTAGTTAATTGTGGTGGGAAGCTCGTTATTCTTTGGGATAGGTTTCAGCGGCCTGGTCGTAGTCACAACAAGAATATTTGGTGTGCGATGGTTGCGCTCGAAAAAGGCTTTGGAGGTGCGGTTTGGGGGAAGATTGAGTGGGTTAATGTTGTGCTTACGGTCCCCAAGTCATATAACTTCTTGCGTTGTATAGCCCTTTCGGTTTGATGACTCTTAATGATCACTTTTGTAGAGTCATCATTTTCCTTTTAAAAATTTGTACTATGTTTTCTGTCGGTGAATCTAACATCTTAAATGGCTGTTCCAATTTGTATTTTATATTGGTTTGAGAATAATAGATAGAGTGTGCCCATCTCTAAGCATTTTGTTTGTTTGTTTCCGGCTACAATAGTCTCTATGCTGTTTAAATAATGTAGGTGTATAAGTATCTGAGTAGCATTTTGTTTTCACTTTGATCAAGTGAAGAGATTTTCAGAAACTTGGCCTAAAATGTTCTCATCTGCCCTGGTCAGATTTAAAACTAGATTGACATGCAAGATTGTGTTTTTAAGTATGATGCTTGCTTTGACATTTTCATTGTTCTAATCTGTTTTAAATCCTCTGTTTACTGTCTTTGAAATAGTACTAGTTATGAGCTACTTAAGCTAACTCATGCAGTATCACATAATTCAGAATTGGAGATAAATATGTTACTCAAAAACACAATTTAGTTAGCCTGCTGTGTAATTTTGCTCATCATTTTTACAGTTGATCTCTTCCATATCTCAATAAACATATGTTGATTTATTTCTAAATACAGTTCAATCCCGTAGACGTCATAGAAGAAAAAAAGTCATCTCAAAAACAAGATAGTCTCTTATTCTGTCAAGTTCTAAACAGTTATTTCTTTTGGCTAGAAACATTTGCTAAATTGTATGTATGATTAGAATTTTTTTGATACTTGTGTTGTTTACTTGTTTCTATATGTATTAGAGAATGGTTGTTACTAGCTGATCTTTCATATTTTGTTTTTGAACTATTAAAATATATAAAAATAATTAATGAAAATATTTGTCAAAAGCTTATTGAAAATTTAATTTCATCAATAAAGTATTGGTTGACAACATTGAGCTGATCTTTCATATTTTGTTTTTGAACTATTAAAATATATAAAATTAATTAATGAAAATATTTATCAAAATATTATTGAAAAATTAATTTCATAAATTAGCATTAGTTAGTTTAGTAAGTAAACCCTTTATTTGGGTCGATCCAGTTTTTTTTCCAAATTAATAATAGATGCAAATTTCTGAGTTTGAAATAATTGAGTTTTTAGCTTAATCTAGTTAAGTTTTTAGACTTTGAGTTACTTTCTGATACAAAACTCAATTAGTTTGAAAAGTTTTAATTATGTCTTAAATTAGGGAAAAAAAACTTACTACAATGAGAGCCGCAATCTCATGACAAATGTCGTAGTCATGATTTGCTCGGACTTATAGCAGCAACGCAGCTAGATCATTCAGGTCCATGATGTTGTTGAACCGGATTTGTTAGCCAAGTTCATGTATGGTATGCCAAGTTTATGAGAATGACTATAGTGTGTGCATCATTTAATATAGTGTATGTACGGACATTTTTTTTTTATCTCTAAAAAATTATCCTTTTTTTTGGTGTCCACGCCTTGCTCCTCCCATTTCACCAATTCCTCCCAGATTAGCCTCTTCAACAACACCAAGATCGATATGAGCAAAATCTTCAGCATCTAGTTGCAGTCCATGATTATGACAACCTTCTTCATCGAAAATATCATCAATATCATCAGGAAGAGGCAGATTCATGAACCAATTAAAAATATCTTCTTGTAGAGCTATTTAGTTAGCCTGCTGTGTAATTTTGATAATGTGATTTAATTTTGTTCATTATTTGTTCAGTTGATCTCTTACATATCTTAAAAACATATGTTGATTTAATTATTTCTAAATAGAATTCAACTCCGTAGACGTCAAAGATATAAAAAGTCATCTCATAAACAAGATAATCTCTTATTCTGTCAAGTTCTAAACCGTTACTTCTTTTGGATAGGAACATTTGCTAAATTGTATGTATGATTAGAAATTTTTTGATACTAATGATTTGTGTTGTTTGGATATGTACATTAGAGAATGGTTGTTACTAGCTGTTACCGCCTAGCTCAGAAAATATTGTCGACCAATCCCGAACTTTCTAGTATGCTTCTGATTACAAGTTCTTCTAAGCTTAAGCTCTATTTTTATAGTTGTTTTTTTTATATATAAATCATAGACCATGAAAAAAAAAAACCAATTTATGATGATGATTTATAATTTATTTTTTGGAGAAGCTTTGGTTTTGCTAACAATATTCCTTGTGCTACTAAGACAAGGCAAAAAATGTCTTTTACTTGCTAATCTAGCGACGTTTGCTGTTCATTCTAAGCCAGGTAGGCGGTTCGAATCTTAGTGGTCACAAATAGATTTTTTTTCCTAAACATACGAGGGGCAAATTTGTAATTTTATTGAAGGGTCATCTTTCTCCCATAAAACCCTAACCGCCGTTCTTTGCACTTTTTCCAGATTTTATTTCCGATCATTACCAAGTCTAGCGACGCTTCTTAACTACTTCCCCACGCATCCCACTCGGAATCTTACGGTTCCACATCGATTTCAAACCGATTCCGGCGATTCTGGACGATTCCACTCTTGTTTCTGATTCCGGAGCGGGAATCGATACATCTCCGACGATTCCATGCAACGTAGATAGACCACCACCTTCATCTAGCGCTTCTTAGGCGCCTAAATGGGTGAGACGGTGGAGCTTCAAATCTATGTGGGACTGTCGACGTTATTTATTTGTGTTATTAGTCAATGAACTGGAAAGAAAAGAGAGAGAAACGAGGGAGAAGGAAGACAGAGAAAAGAAAAAACAATTAAACCCTTTTTGGTCATTTACCCAATACACTCAACTCTCTGTTACACACTTCATAATTAAATAGTAAAGTGACTACTAATCTAATTAAGTTCTAAAAACGTATCATTTTGCCAAATAACTCTTTTATATAACCGTAATCATCATCATTTGGATCCACGGCTACGACCTACAATATCTGCCAACGATGATGATCTCCGGAGCCGGAGGCGAAGTTAAACCATCGCATAAAAAGAAGACTCCTCCGCAATGTGATGAGTCGTCATCGTTTTCGTCACTTCCATACGAACTCATTGTAGAGTTCTTCGCACGTATCTCTAAATCGCATTACCCTTCACTCTCACTCGTCTCCAAAACCTTTCATTCTCTCCTCTCTTCACCGGAACTCTACGCCGGCCGATCTAAAACCAACGATATCTGTCTCTACATTTGCTTACGCTTAACTAAACGTCCATGTCCTCGCTGGTTTAGTATTTGGATTAAACCTAACCGGACGCCAACCAAGTCAAGTGGAAATTTCATGGTTCCGATTTCATCTAGTTCTGATTCTCTTCCGGCATCAAAGTCCACCGTAGCGATGGGTTCGGACATCTATGCAATCGGTGGAACTGTCGCGCCCTCTTCTACGGTTAGAATATTTGATTGCTGGAGGCACACGTGGCGTGACGCACCTAACATGACGGTTGCTCGGAGTAACGCGATGGCATATGTACTCGGTGACAAAATATACGTAATGGGAGGATGTCACGGATCAGACAAGTCCACAGATTGGTCAGAGGTATTCGACACAAAGACACAAACTTGGCGACTAATACCGAATCATGACGCTGAGGCAAAAGAAGGTACGTGGAATATTATGGATATGAGGAGAATTGTTTGGTGTCAATGGTGGTGGGTGATAGACAATGTAATGTACTGTCGATCTGGCTCGGGGTATTTCATGTGGTATGACTCAGTTGGTGAAAAATGGAGATATGTTCAAGGTTTGGAAAAACTGATGAAGTACAATTATAGTAGATCACACCGTCGGATAGAAATAGTTAACTGTGGTGGGAAAATCGCATTTATGTGGGAAATGGGTGTGCTATCGAGACGCTGTCCTAACAAGAAAATTGTGTGCGGGATGGTTGCGTTTGAAAGACTTCAAAATGAGATTTGTGGGAAGATTAAGTGGTTGCATGGTGTTTATAGGCTCCCCAACTCATCAATACAATAAAACTAGAATGTGTTGCTCTCCTTTTCTTTTCTGACACATCAACCTCAATTTTGGTGTTTACACATCAATTAAAACAGTTAACCAATCAAAATATAAGGATTAATACACTCCCAACTCATATATATAAGGTTTTGTGTTGTCTAGCTGTTTCAGTTTGATTGGTCATACAACTAAATAACATGTGATTCTCTTGATCATACTATTTTATTTGTATATTTGATCAAACTTTTGAAAGTAGAAAATTAGATTTAATTTGATTTTTTTTTTCTCTTTCTCCATTCAAGAGGGATTGGATATTCCAATATTTATTAAAACTTTGGAAAATTAAATCTCATGCTAGTCAAATTGGTTATAGATGTAGTTTGTAATTGTATTATGTTGACAAAAAGAAAGATATAGTTTTTAATTTAGTAAAGTTCCCATTTTTTTCTTTGACATAAATAAAAATCTGAAAATGAGATTTTATTTTAGTAATTAATTTAAGATTTTTGTTTAGAAATCACTAAATAAAATTTGCTTTCACTTGGTAATAATTGAAAAATTTCCCATTTTAAAAATAAATACAAAAAGTGCAAATCTAACAAATTTCCAAGTTTAATATATTTATACATGTACGGAATATTATGTAAATGTTAGAAACTAATAAACTAATTAAGAAAAAACAAATTGGAAACGTGTCGAATTGGGGAAAAAAACTCATCCAAACCAAAACTTTAAAACTCAAAGAGCAAAGTCCTCTCTCCTTCCTCCGTCACCGGAGACGATTCTGTTTATCGCCGGCGTAATCAGATTCCATGTTCGAATTCAGCTGAGTGTTTTTAACCTCAATCGAAGGAGAAACAATTTTAATTTAGGTCTTCGGATGGGAAACAAAATCGCACGGACGACACAAGTCTCGGCGACGGAGTACTACCTCCACGACTTGCCGTCTTCGTACAATCTGGTTTTGAAAGAGGTTCTATGTAGAGGAAGATTCTTAAAGTCGATCCAATGTAAGCACGACGAAGGATTGGTTGTTGTTAAGGTTTACTTCAAGCGTGGTGACTCGATCGATCTCAGGGACTATGAGAGACATCTTGTTAAGATCAAGGATGTGTTTTTGTCTCTAGAGCATCCTCATGTTTGGCCTTTTCAGGTTTTGATTCGATTTCTCTGTATTGGGTTTGTGTTTTTAATCTTGCTGCGACGAGAAAGGAATGATTTTTTTGTTTAAGACTCTGGTTCTGTTCATATCTTGAATTGAGTTAGTTGGTGGTTTTGATTGTTTGATTTTGGTTTAATAATGTGTTTGCAGTTTTGGCAAGAGACTGATAAAGCAGCTTATCTAGTGAGGCAATACTTTTACAGTAATCTGCATGATCGGTTGAGTACGCGGCCTTTTCTCAACCTTGTGGAGAAGAAATGGTTGGCGTTTCAGGTTGTTTTCTTGATCTTGCTACCATTCTATTTGAGGCGTAAGGTATTTTGAGTTTTCTGAATTTTGGTTTGTTCTTTCTGCAGTTGCTTCTTGCGGTGAAGCAATGTCATGAGAAGGATATATGTCATGGTAAGGTTTGATAGTTTGAGAGCATATGATCCTCATGGTGGTTCATTGGATTTTTGATGTGTGTGAATATGAAAATTTTTTAGGTGATATCAAGTGCGAGAACGTATTGCTCACTTCCTGGAACTGGCTTTACCTTGCTGATTTTGCATCCTTTAAACCTACATACATTCCTTATGATGATCCATCAGACTTCTCCTTTTTCTTTGACACAAGGGGACAAAGACTTTGTTATCTTGCTCCAGAGGTATTTTTAGAACACTTATCAGAATTTATTCAGTTAATTTGATCGATGTAGATTTGTTAATTTGTTCTATTGCACCCTCTGCTAAGGATATTATCACTTTGTTTGGGGTGCGCCACAGTTAGTTTCTTTCCGTATCACTACTAAGAATTGGTGGCAAGGAACCATCAAGAAAAAAGCTCCCTTTCTTGTTGGTCATGTTTCTGTTTTTTTTTCCCTTGTTTTTTCCATGTTTGAACAGATTGTTGCTTAATTACAGAGATTCTACGAGCATGGAGGTGAGACACAAGTAGCACAAGATGCTCCATTAAAACCGTCCATGGATATATTTGCTGTGGGGTGAGCTCATATGCCATCTGTTTTTGTATCACTCTATCTGTTCAATGCTCCTAATGGTTTTCAAAATGGCAAAAACAATATCTTACCTTAACTCCTTAAGTTTTAAAGTTGGTAGCATATTGTAATAGATTCATATTAATGCTTCAGGTGTGTGATAGCAGAACTTTTTATGGAGGGACAGCCACTATTTGAACTGGCTCAGCTTCTCGCTTATCGTAGAGGGCAACATGATCCTAGCCAACATCTTGAAAAGGTATTTCTTCGCATCTTTCTATTTCATTGTCTCCTCATAGGTATCAATCTCATCCCATCTGAATGGTACAGGGGACTTGTGTCTTCTGTGGTTTGACTTCTGAATTTGATTTTTGTTGGCTGATTGTTTTAAACTCTTTCTCACTCATCTTCGTTGGTCTTTCTATTTTTATTGGATTCAGATTCCTGATCTGGGAATTCGCAAGATGATTCTTCATATGATTCAGTTAGAACCTGAAGCACGCCTATCTGCTGAAGACTACCTGAAAAATTATGTGGGAGTTGTTTTCCCAAACTACTTCTCACCATTTCTGCACACTTTATATTGTTGTTGGAATCCACTTCCTTCAGATATGAGGGTAACTATCGAAATTTTCTGTATACTCGTTCTACATTCCGTATCGACTTGATTTATATATTTTTTGCTTCATTACGTCTAGGTAGCGACTTGCCAGGGGATATTTCAAGAAATACTTAAAAAGATGATGGAAAATAAGCCAGGTGATGAGGATGACGTTGATCCTCCTGTACCTTCAAATTCAGTGAACGCAAGCAAGGTGCAGGAAACTTTTGCAAATCACAAATTGAACGCATCGAAGGTCTTGAGCAGTAATACTGTTAACTCAAAGGATGAGATTCTTCACTCTATTTCTGATGCAGTCAAGAAAAATCGCCATCCTTTCTTGAAAAAGATAACAATGGACGATTTGGGTACACTAATGTCTCTTTATGATAGCCGTTCTGACACTTATGGCACGCCTTTTCTACCTGTAGAGGGTAACATGAAATGTGAGGGAATGGTTCTTATTGCATCTATGCTCTGTTCTTGTATCCGCAATATCAAGTTGCCTCATTTGAGGAGGGAAGCTATACTTCTATTGAGGTCTTGCTCTTTGTATATTGATGATGATGATCGCTTACAGCGTGTACTTCCATACGTCGTTGCCTTGCTTTCTGATCCAACAGCAATTGTGCGGTGTGCTGCCATGGAAACTTTGTGTGACATTCTGCCGCTTGTCCGAGATTTTCCTCCTAGTGATGCGAAGATTTTCCCAGAGTATATATTTCCTATGCTCTCCATGCTACCTGAAGATACAGAAGAGAGTGTGAGGATATGCTATGCCAGCAATATTGCAAAACTTGCTCTTACTGCTTATGGATTCCTGATGCATTCTTTCCAGTTGAGTGATGTAGGGGTTCTTAATGAATTGAATTCCCAGCAGATCCCCGCTTCACCTCCTAGTGAGACCCCTAGTCACTTGCAAAAGGCAAATGGAAATGCACAGCTTGCACAGCTTAGAAAAACTATAGCTGAAGTTGTTCAAGAGCTTGTTATGGGTCCAAAACAAACTCCAAATGTTAGAAGAGCACTCCTTCAGGACATAGGGGAACTTTGCTTTTTCTTTGGTCAGAGGCAGAGTAATGACTTTCTACTACCGATCCTCCCTGCTTTTCTAAATGACAGAGATGAACAGCTAAGATCTGTATTCTTTGAGAAAATTGTTTATGTATGCTTTTTTGTCGGTCAGAGAAGTGTGGAGGAGTATCTGTTGCCCTATATCGATCAAGCTTTGAGTGATCAGACAGAGGCTGTTATTGTCAATGCATTGGAGTGCTTATCCACATTATGCAAGAGTAATTTCTTGCGGAAGAGAGCTCTCCTCCAAATGATAGAGTGTGTTTATCCTTTGCTACGCTATCCATCTCAATGGGTAAGGAGGGCAGTTGTCACTTTCATTGCCGCAAGTAGTGAATGTATAGGTGCAATCGACTCTTTTGCTTTTATTGCCCCAGTAATACGCCCCTTTCTCAGTAGACTGCCTGCGTCAATTGCTTCTGAGGAAGGTCTACTTTCATGTTTAAGGCCCCAAGTCACAAGGGAAGTGGTTTACAGTATCTTAGAAAAAGCTAGAAAACCAGAAATCGTGGCGAGACAGCGAAAGATATGGTACAGTTCTTCACCTCAATCCAAAGATTGGGAAACTGTTGATTTGTTTGACAAAGATACTGGGGAGTTAAATTCAATAGAATGTGGGGCTGAACAGAAGCAAAATGTGGAAGGACAAAAACAGATTAGAAGTGCATCGAAGCAACCAGAAGTTCAAGGAAAGTATGCAGAAAAGGATGTGAAATTGAGAATCCCGAGAAACCCTAGACCCAATGTTTCCAACAATGTTGAGTCACGTGATCCCTTGTGTCAAGAGAAGTTACAGTTCTCTGGGTTTATGGCACCATATGTATCTGGTTTGAATAGCTATATTGAACCAGAGAACATACCTCTCTATTCGTTTAGCATGGACAAAAGAGCAGCTACAAATCCTCCTGTGGCTTCTGAGTCTTCATTGCAGATGAACTCTCTGGGAATGGGTTCATTATCAGTGCCATGGATGGATTCCATGAGTAAGTCCTTTAACTTGGCTAGTTCGGTTCCAGTGCCTAAGCTGATTTCTGGGTCATTCCATGTCGGGAACAATCCTAAACAATTTTACAGAGTGGTACATGAGCCAGATTGCAGAGAAAATGATCAAATCTCCTCAGCTATCAGTAAATTTCAAGATCTCGGTGTGTCAAGCTCCTCAAAAAGCGCTTCTGTGACTTCAGAAGATGCTTCTTCTCCAGCGGATCTTGTCGGAGAACCATCTTTGTCAAGGACATCGGTTCCGGATTCAGGGTGGAAGCCTCGTGGAGTATTAGTTGCTCATCTACAGGAGCATCGCTCTGCGGTCAACGACATTGCCACTTCAAGCGATCATAGCTTTTTTGTTAGTGCATCAGATGATTCCACAGTGAAGGTGTGGGACTCTAGAAAACTGGAGAAGGACATCTCTTTTAGGTCAAGGCTAACATATCATCTCGAGGGAAGCAGAGGGATGTGCACAACAATGCTTCGGAATTCAACACAAATTGTCGTTGGAGCCTCTGATGGTGTGATACATATGTTTTCAATTGACCATATCTCCAGAGGCTTGGGGAACGTAGTGGAAAAGTATTCAGGAATTGTTGATATTAAAAAGAAGGATGTTAAAGAAGGCGCTCTAGTTTCTCTCTTGAATTATACCGCTGATAGCCTTTCTGGTCCGATGGTAATGTATAGTACTCAAAACTGCGGAATCCACCTTTGGGATACAAGATCAGATTTAGATGCATGGACACTGAAAGCAAACCCTGAAGAAGGATATGTGTCTTCTTTGGTTACAAGCCCTTGTGGGAATTGGTTTGTCTCTGGTTCTTCAAGGGGAGTGCTTACTCTTTGGGATTTGAGATTTCGTGTTCCCGTAAATTCATGGCAATACCCTCTTGTATGCCCCATAGAGAAGATGTGCCTCTGTTTTCTTCCTCCAAGCGTCTCAGTGTCCACCACTATGAGACCTTTCATTTATATTGCTGCCGGTTGCAATGAAGTTTCACTCTGGAATGCAGAGGCAGGTAGCTGTCACCAGGTAATGTTGTTCTACCGTTATATTGGACCTTGACTTTGGCCTACAGTTTTCTGTTGGGTCCGCAAGTAGATAGTTTAATAGTGATTGGAGGCGCAGTTTTGAATTAGACCATGAAAGAAACTCTGTTTTGATAGAGTAGACCATATCTTTGAGCTGAAAACCGATTTGGACTTGTTATTAAGCTGATTCTGTTGGATTTTTGTAGGTATTGAGAGTAGCCAACTATGAAAACGAGACGGATGTTTCCGAGTTTCAATGGAAGTTACCAAGCAATAAGGTAAATTCCAAGCCGAATCTTCGCCAGAACATGAGTTCCAAGTACAGAATCGAGGAGTTGAACGAGCCTCCTCCTCGTCTTCCTGGTATCCGCACTTTGCTTCCTTTACCTGGCGGCGACTTGTTAACTGGTGGTACTGACTTGAAGATTCGGTGTTGGGATTACTCCAGGTTTTAAATCTAAAAACTTTACTAACTTGTGTTCTTACAATCAAACGTTTTGTCACACATCTTGTGAATAGAAAACAAAAACTGACGCAATTCTTGTTTTCTGTGTGTTTTGGACCAACACAGCCCTGAGAGAAGTTATAGTATATGCGGTCCGAATTTGAAAGGAGTCGGAAATGTTGATTTCTACGAACTTAAAACCAACTCCGGCGTGCAATTTGTTCAGGTCTGTTGATCAGATATATATATTTTGATCTTCGCATAACGATATCTTGCAGTTGTATAGATTAAGCATTTGACGATATTTTATGATGAGCTTATGTTTGTTTTTCTGCTTGCAGGAGACAAAGAGGCGGCCTCTGGCAACCAAGCTGACGGCAAAGGCGGTACTTGCGGCTGCTGCGACAGACACAGCGGGTTGTCACCGTGACTCAGTTCAGTCTCTAGCATCTGTAAAACTGAACCAGAGACTGTTGATATCAAGCAGCAGAGATGGAGCCATTAAGGTCTGGAAGTAAAAGAAAAAACCATGATGGTGGTCTTTTGTGTACAGAGTGTTATAGTGTTTCATCTTTTTTAACCTTTTCATTGTAACATCAAATGCTAAAAGAAATTTTTTAGCCTTGTATCCTTATTTCATTCCATAAAATTTTATTTGTACAGATTGATCGTTAAAAAGCGAAAATTACTTGAAACATAAGCACTCTGCAGTACATTCTAAGTCGAAAGTATCAGTTGAGGAATATGTACTTAGCTCGGGAGTAAACAGTGACTACAGAATTGTAATGAACATCGATTGATAATAAATATGGTCAAAAAGTCGATTTGATTGAGAAATGAAATGAGAAAATTACATTGTCTATAGATATTGCAGAACTCGTACTAACACGACTGATCCATCACCAAAAAAAACAAGTAACACATTAAACGAGACAGCAAAACAAAAGAAAAATGCAAAACTTCTCCAGCTTCATCCAGTGATCGATCAACTTCATCTACTTCTCAGACGAGTTGGGTCCTCTCTTCTTGCCAAATCCAACAACTGCATAAGATGAAAATAACAGACGAAATCAAATTCCAAAATCACTCATTAAGAAAGAATTTTTTAAAAAACGTATACTAACATAACACACATCACAGAGTTGATACTCTTATGGAAATGTTTCAAGAATCACTAAGCATATACCACAAGAGCTAATTCAGTTCTCAAAACCATAAGAACACTGAACAATACACAAGTGTTATAGTAGACCAGAACTAGTAACTAACTAACTTAACAACCAAGATTAGAGATTCTAAGAAGTGAAAACGGAAAAAATAATAATATTACCGGCGGTGACGAAACGGCGATTGTGTTGCATCCTTTTGTGGGCACGGCCACGTGGCTTCTTCTTCTTATCCTGTTTAGCCACTTTCGGGGTCTGACCTCTCACCTTACCGGCACGAGCCAACGAACCGTGTACCTTACCTAATCAATCATCCATTCCAAACACAAAAATCATCAATGAAAATGGAATACAAAAAAAACAGTTCAAGAGTTAAGTCTTTCTTTACCCATGATTCTTCTGACGACGGAACTGGAGCTCTGTCTCTCTCTCTCCGGCTTTAAGGTGGGCGGCGATTAGGGTTTTCTCTTGAGTGATATATTTAACCGAGGAAGACGATCTTTACGAATAAGGCCCATTCCAAATTTATTAATGGGCCTAAATATTATCATTTAGAAAGCCCGTAAAACAAAAATAGTAGGTTTAGTAATTTGTATTTCTTATCCAGTTTTAACTTGCCGTTTTACGGATTTACCGATTTGTCTGAGTCAAACCGGTATTATAATTACAATACTGGTAATTTGTTACATCGCAAACACTTCGAGATCATCTCGGTTAAAAGTTCAATGTTCATAGATTAAATCATTTAAATCCATAAACAGGTAGGTACGCCTTAGAAAGTGACTATAACTTGAATGATGAAGTGTGTCTTTGTCTTTTCATATAAACTGTAACGGGGTGATGAAACAAAGAAGCTATATTGTAGTAAGATAAGTTTTTTACTCGTCTTCCTCGATGACTTTGGTTCCCAAACCAGACAAACCTTCAGCTGGGATCTCAGCCACAGTGACGAGTGAGAAAAACTCTTCCTTTGCATCTTCATCATCGTTCCTCTTGCGAGCAACACGCACTCTGATTCTCCTCGGGGGACCTCTGATTCCTTTGCTCCATATCTGCTTGTTGAGCTTTACATCAACTCTTACATCTTTTGTTCCCATGGCTTTCTCTGAGAACTTCCTGATCTCTTTTATGGCATTGGGTGCCTTCTTCTTGAAAGTGCTGTTCATATTACCAAAGACACAGCATTTGTAAAACTTGTAAAGTACCAATCAGAAGAAGATAGTAACCCTATCACTCATAATAGCTTTTAGTAATTAACCAAAGAGACAGAGATTATTGGGTGAATCATGGAAACATTAATGCATACATAGAGTTCTACTTCTACATATTGAATTGATCATATAACTAATTTTACAAGTCCAATGGTTCTACAGAAAGTCATTACATCTATGGAACTGAGCTACTCCAAATCAGTAATTCCTAACATCACAGTACCTAAGCAACAATTCAATCTGAATAAGGAAAACTAGGATAAATGCAAGCTCATGATTTCACCATATAAATCAAAGATTGTAAATGTTATTACCAGCTATGGAGACGCCTGTGGAGATTGATAGTGTACTCCCTTGTAACCACCTCCTCCTTTCTCCCTTTACCACCTTTCTCCATTATACTCTGCCACTCCTCACTTCAGCTAACCCCTGCAAATTTCGTGTAAAGCCAAAGCTAAATCACTCCAACACATTTCATATACATAAATCAACATGTCTCAGCATTTCTTATTACAAACAGCACAAAATCAACACGAGAAATCAATCAATCTCAATCTCAATCTCAATCTCAATCTCAGTAGTACCTACCTTTCGCGCCGTGACAAGAACGGAGATGGACAGTGAACAACAGAGAGAGTAAGGAAAAAAAAAAAATCAAACCCTAGAAAACCCTAATTTGCAAGCTTTCTTTCTGAAGCTGTCCAATGGATCAATTTTAAGGCCCAATGGGCTTTTGTATTCTTAATATTCACAGAGTGATCTGATTCTGCCACGTCAGCTTTAATATTCGTGTACGCTCACGTTCACTGTAAACTACGATAAACCCCCTTCACTTCATCTTCTCCAAAACCCAAACCCGTGTTAGCTCTCAAAAGCTACTTGCAGAACTCAGAGGCGAAGTGAAGAAGAAGAAGAAGATTAAAGAATGTTAAGGTTTCAATGCTCTCTTCATCTTCTTCAGCCTTCCATGGCGAAGAACAACAACCACTCGAATCTTTTCCCACATAATTTGGCGCCGTTTCGTGCCACTGGCACGATTCCGGCACCGAAGGTCCAGGGGATACGTGCGAGTTGTTCTAGGAAGATTGGGAAGTTACGAGTAAATGGTATAGATCGAGAAATGGAAGAAGATGTGATAGAATTTGGAGAAGAAGAAGGAGAGGATGAGTTCCCGGCGAGGAAGAGAGGCGTTTACGGAGCGAAGAAAGAAGATATAAATTACGATAAAGACCCTGAATTCGCTGATATTCTCGGAGATTGTTTAGATAATCCAGATAAAGCTCAAAAAAAGGTAACAAAGTTTATATCTTTGATATATGGATCTTAATTGAGAAGCTTGTTGAGCTGAAACTTTGAGTAGCCTTTGATTTTTGAAATGGGTTTAGTATCATCAGTGAACTCTTTTTGTAGATGGAAGAGAGATTGAGGAAGAAGAGGGACAAAATTATTCACACTAAGACTGGTTCAGCTACTTCGATGCAGGTCTCGTTTAACAAGTGAGTGGCCTCAGATTTTATTCCTTTCCTTGCTTTGAAGTTAAAATTGCTTATATGTGATGCTCTTGCTTGATTTCGCTTGCCCATCTGATTGATCTGGTAGATTAATAGTTTTTGATATCATCTCCCTGATCTTTTTCAATTGTATTTGGTTGTCTGTTAACTCTCTTGGTTTTTGTTGTATTGTAAGATTTGAGTATTCCAACTCATACATGTGGATGGAGTTTTACAATGCACCACTGGATAAAGACATTGCCTTGATCACTGATGTAATCCCCTCAAACTACAAATAAGCCCTGAGCAAATCACTTGTTGCTTTTTTTTATTGATGACTGTAATTTTGCAGACAATTCGTTCCTGGCATATCCTTGGACGACTTGGTGGATACAACTCCATGAATATGCAAGTATGTCTCTCTCTTATCGAGGAAGTACAAGCGTGCCAATTTATCTACTCAGCTTTTTTTTTGTTAATCACACAAATAAGTATAAAGCTGATTTCTCTTTTGCCCTTATGGATGCAGTTATCACAAGCACCACTGGATAAGAGGCCAAACTATGATGCTATCCTTGGAGCTAATGTAGAGCCCACTACATTTTATAACATCGGGGATCTTGAGGTTCAAGACAACGTTGCTCGTATATGGTGATGACTCTTATTATCCTAAAAAGTTTTAGTCCTGTGACTTTAGATTGGCAAACTTTGGTTGCTTTTGCAGATTTTCTTCTCTAACGTGAATAATATGGTTTTAACAGGCTTGATATTGGGACCTCGGAGCCGTTGATTCTTGATGTTCTGATAAATGCATTGACGCAAATTAGCTCAGAGTGAGTTTAGTTCTCTCTCTGTCTATTGACTAAAACTTGTTTCTAAAAGCTGGATATGATTCAAAATTGTGGAAGCGCTAACAACGTTGGAATATGTTTATGTCCAGTTATATCGGGATAAAGAAACTTGTCTTTGGTGGATCTGAGTTCGAGAGCTGGAAAGAGAATATGACATCCGAGGAATCTGGTTTCAGAGTCCACAAGATTTAACATCATCTTACACTTATAGATAAACCCTTTAGATTCACATCTGTTTCAGAAGCTACAAGTTTCAACATATGTTTTTTTCTTAGATTACATGATCTATAGGCAAATACAATGTCAAATTGGCAACACATTGTTATGATCAGATGATGCCAGACTTGCAGCTCACCAATGATAGTAGCATTTTCCATCATAAAGCCAATGATAATAGGTTCATACTAATAATACTTTTGAACTTCATTAAGTGAAACAAAAGATGATGGTGGTTTAAGCAAAACTCTCAACTGTTCAAGAAAAATCTTAACCTACACGGAGCTGTCTGAAACTCTCAATGGGCTCACAACAAGCTTTTATAGAAGGTAATATATTAATTGAGTGGTGAATTCTTCAAGCTTGTCTGTTTCTCCTCTTGGGACCAGACTTGGCGACTCTAAGACCTTTGCTGATAACGCTGAGCCTAGCAAGTGCTGCCTTCTTCAAATCAGGCCTGTAGTAGTTGTCCACCACCTGTATAGAGTAGACAATAAAACGATTAGCACATCAAAAACAGTAACAGAAACAAATTTGAAATAATGCACAGAAAAAAAGATTTATCTCAGAAGCCAAGCGTAACAATTATATTTCATAGAAGAAATACCCCACAAAGGAGTACCTCTCCTTACGTGTTAGCTTTCTCATCACTGATAAAATTTGCAAAAACAAAAAAAACAATGTACTCTTAGATTCTAATATGGTTAATGCTTTATATTAGCTCAGAAGCCAAGCGTAACAAATGTATTTCATAGAAGAAATACCCCACAAAGGAGTACCTCTTCTTACGTGTTAGCTTTCTCATCACAGATAATATTTGTCAGAAAAAAAGGCAGACGAAAACACTAGATTGAGAACAATAACTAAAGAAGTTTTAGCTCAGAAGCCAAGCGTAACAAATGTATTTCATTGAAGAAACACCCCACAAAGGAGTACCTCTTCTTACGTGTTAGGTTTCTCATCACAGATAAAATTTGTCAAGAAAAAACAAATTAAAACACTAAATTGAAAGA
This sequence comes from Camelina sativa, assembly GCF_000633955.1. Taxonomy (NCBI): domain Eukaryota; kingdom Viridiplantae; phylum Streptophyta; class Magnoliopsida; order Brassicales; family Brassicaceae; genus Camelina; species Camelina sativa. The sequence continues at coordinate 6,181,556 of NC_025695.1, read as the reverse complement.
AATAGCTAAGAAGTTTTAGCTCAGAAGCCAAGCGTAACAAATGTATTTCATTGAAGAAATACCCCACAAAGGAGTATCTCTTCTTACGTGTTAGCTTTCTCATCACAGCTCAGAAAACCTATGAACCATTACCAATCCTAAATTTCCAAATACCCCCAACAAGTATAGAAACAAATAAAGCAGACCCTCTTCATAAAGCTTAAAAAGAAAGTGAGTAATACCTGGTTGACAACAGCTTTGGTCATCCTCGGGAACTCCTTCTTGAGGACAGACTTGTTAACAGAGAGCTTAGGCTTGTTTTGTCTCTTGGTCTTGGTGGTTCCGAGTACCACACCTTGGTCCTTGTCAGCTGCCTGAATGGTCACTGTCTTCTTGTTTGCCAAACCTGTAATCATATCAAAAAGAACAAATTAAACAAAGTCTACAGATTCTTATACAAATTCAATCACATAACAGCAAGAAACCAGCAAATATTCAACGAAAAGATACAAACTTTACAGATTTCAGATTCAATCTAGCAAACTCAACCAATTCAAGAACTCACTAATTACATTTCGAGACTTAAAAAGGGAAATTGACTTGTGTTCATATAAGCAACATTCTATCACACAGATTCAGAATAAAGCTTGAGATAAATCTAGAGTGAACAAGAGTTGAATCAATACCAGAGTGCTTGTAAGAGTTGAGGTTAACGAGGTTGTTGCTCTCTTTGCTGAACTGAACCTTAGCGTTACCTCTGCCGAACTGCTTCACCAAGAAACAGTTGTTTCTCTTTACGATCTCCCAGACCAGCTGTCCTGGAACTGTTGCCATTTCGAGCTCCTTCACTAATTTTTCAAGACGGAAGTATTTATTAACAAAACATAAATATGAAACGATCAATCAAGGGCTTAAACAGAATGAAGAACGACCCTAATGCTTAAGCAAAGGGATGATTCAAGCTCACCTTGATATTCGCAGACCTAGATGACGGCGGAATAGAGAAGAGAACGAGACTCGTGCCGGAATTAAGTTATGACGATGAGTTAACTATATATACACTCTCTACAAAACCCTAGTTTAGTTCTGGGAGGCACTAAATGTAAGACAAATACAACTAAACGAGTAGACTAATCAAATGGGCGTTTGGTCTAGTGGTATGATTCTCGCTTTGGGTGCGAGAGGTCCCGAGTTCGATTCTCGGAACGCCCCTTTTTACCTTTTTTTTTTGTTTTTTTTGTGCGACTAGACTTCTTTCTTTATTTCACCCTTGCTCAGTATTTCCAAACAAATTTGCATCCGTTAGTAGACTAAACACTAAACTGGATAAATGAACATTATCAACAAACACAGTTTTCTCATCAGAGGAGCAAATCCAAATCATGTCTTTACACGTTGAAGCTATAAGATCTTACATGGTTAAATCTATATTTGTATACGAAGTCTATATTGCAGCTTTAGTACAACATATGGAAAACTTCCACACATCAAATCAAATTCTTGTTACCATCATCGTCATCATCACAAGTATATACAGAAGAACTCAAGTTTCAGTTTCAGACTTGAATCCTATATCTCAGGCGCTATCAGAGAGCCACATATCTTCACCTCCTTCAGCCCATATTCCCCATTTCCATCTCACTCTCGGGTTACTCATCATGCACGCCGAGATCAGATTGGCTCTTACTCTAGGGTCTTTGTCCTGGTGAATCATCAGTCTCATATCTGTCAAGCCTCTGTAGTTATTAAGCATAGACCTGATGAACGAAACTGTTTGATGAACATCCGTATGATTTGACGACTGAAAACGTGCTGTAATTAGCTTTAAGCTATTCGCTCCCTTCATATGTACTGGACCTTTGCTTTGGAAATGGGTTTCGAAATCTGACCAAGTCTTGGGACTCAAACTAAGAGAAACGACGCCAGGGAATGCTTTGAGGAGTATTCCCAGTCCAAGTTTTTGCCTTTCAGATTGTTCTATAGACTTGACTAAATCCACTGCAAGCATTCTGATCTTGTTGCCAAAATGGGTGTTTCTGATTAGCCTGCATATGTCAGGAGATATGAGCTCTAAAGAATTCAGATCTCGAAACTCCCCGAAACTAACACCTTTAGCGTCCTCAACAGAAAAATGGAATTTCACCAACTTGGGCGTTTCAATGAGAAAAGATCTAGGCCTGCTGCAATTTAGCTCGAGTTCAAGGAGGTTTGGCGCCAGTATAGCCATTGAACGTGGAGCATTCGACACAGTCCAATGACAACTCTTTAGGTTCAGTAAACGTATTCTCGGTTCCTTCAACCCTCCAACGCCAATCAAATTTAACACTTGAAGAAAAGGGAAACACTCATTAACCTTCTCAAGATTCTCATCATCGAGTCTGATGAACTCGAGTGTCAAATGTCTGAGATTAGGCATCTGCGTCAATCCAACAACTGAGAGCCATGCATTCTTCACCTCTAATTTCACTAACTTACTACCTGCAAGAGAGACTTATTCTAGTTACTCTTAACGAACCCAAATTGATTTCTTCAGATACATTCATTACAACTGCATTTACTCGTTGTTCCTTAAACAAACCAAGGAATGCTCAAATCGTCTCATTTATGAGATCATCATCATCATCTTTTCTTAAGAATCTAAGATTGGTTCCTAATGAAAAACGCATTGCAAACAAATCCAAAACTAGAGGAAATGATGATGCAGGATCAAAACTTACAGTTTGAAGAAACTAGGGCCAAAACATCTGACTTCCTCCAGCAAGATTGAAGCCAGAAATCAGAAATTGACAACATCTCCAGGTCATCACGAACCCTAGGCAACCACTCCTTGACGAATTCGACATCGGTAAGGTACAAATCTTTGAGGTCATCTTCATTCCAGTCGTCAAACGACATTCTCTTAAGCGCCTTATCGACCCCGACTGAGATCGAGCGAATGTTAACAGAATCATTGATCAGGCTCTTGAAGATCGTTTTGAACGGTGTGACGGCGATGGGACGCGATTTGAAGAACCGGGACAATGTGCAGATGAGATTCACGGTGCTAATTTCACGCTTGAGAGAGTTCAATGTCTTGGACGCGACTCGACATCGAGCTACGGATTCGGAATCGTTGAGTAGATTCAGAATATTCAACAAGAGCTCTGGAGGTAACTCGTCCATTGGTTTGTTGTTCAATTTGGGGAATTGAATAAGGATGAAGACGAAGGAGAGAACCAGAGTTATTGAAATGTAAGTGTACGTACGTGTGGTTAAAGCCCGCACGTGTTAAGTTCGAAAGACTAAAGTACCCTTATGAATTCTGGGAAATAACAAAAGTGTCACTCACCCTTATTGATGAGTCGTCGTTGTTGAAATTGGGGTTTTATAGATTTCTCCGATTTGTGTAGCGTCGGGTTTTTTCGACCGGAGAGAGAGAGAGAGAGAGAAATGGGGAGGAGGATTTTGAACGATGCGTTGAGGACGATTGTGAATGCGGAGAGACGAGGAAAAGCTTCGGTGGAGCTCAAACCAATCTCCACCGTTATGTCTTCGTTCCTCAGAATCATGAAGGAGAAAGGTGACATTTTTCTCCCCTTTTTGCTTTGTAATTTGGTTGTTGATGCTCACCCATTTCCCAGTTTGTGCATCTGAAGTTGGTCAATTCATTGATACAAGATTTAGTTTTTCACTTTGTCCGTTTCACTGAGTGATGACATTGTGGAGTGAAGGATCTAGTTCTGTGATTTAGGTTAATTCTTTCGAAGCTTGCAAACAAGTTCCTGAGGTTGTTAGGCTTAACTAATTGTGTTTTTGGCTAGTGGTGAAGGCTTTTTTGTTCCCAAGTTTATGTTTTTGCTTCTATGATGCTATTTAGTGGTTAGCTTTACATGTTACAGAGTGTTTGATGGAATCGGCTTTGACTTTACAAAATGTTTCCTTAATAATGCTAATGTAGGTTATATCAAGAACTTTCAAGTCTATGATCCACATAGAGTTGGTAGAATAACAGTTGATCTGCAAGGGAGGGTTAATGACTGCAAAGCTCTTACCTATAGGCAAGACGTTAGGGCTAAAGAGATTGAGAAGTACACTGAACGCACACTTCCTACACGTCAGGTTTGTTCCTTTTCTCTCTCTCTCCCTCCCTATCCAGAGGTGCAGCTAAATATCATTACTTTTAACACAGCGTAACCTTGTTGATTTGTTCCATGTACGTAGTGGGGTTATGTTGTAATCACAACCCCGGATGGAATTTTGGACCATGAAGAAGCAATCAAACGGAATGTGGGTGGTCAGGTTCTTGGCTTCTTTTACTGAGTAGCTTAAGCTAGCACTTGGCAAGAACCTTCTAGTGTCGAAAGGATTCAACAAATGTTTGAAATTTCGATCCTTCTTCCTGTTGCTTTTAGTTTTTGTAACTTGCATATTGCCTTTGCATATTGCCTGTTCAAAGGGTTACGGATATCTATCAAAAGGATTCAAAAAAGTTTGAATTTTCGATAATGTAACATCTTATTCTTCTGGTTTTTGTTTTGGTATCTTTCTTGCATTGTCTTTGAACAAATTGGCAATGAGAGAACACATTTGTTGTTATATTAAAAGATCTTATTATTATTGCACTATATACCATCGCTGTTGGTCCACCAAAATAGATGACAATAATCTGATTACATATGACAAGGAAGCCAAACATGTTATACAAAAGAAATGAAATACCTCAAGGCAAAAAGTTATGCTCAGGATGCGAAAATCAACTTCACTCTACAAGCAAACAATCAAAGAAAAGAATGAGCGCTAATAAAACAATGAATATGTATATATCAACAGACGGGAAGAATGAGTAGAAGAAATTCAGCGACGAAGAGCCCCAAGCTTGGCAAATATGTCGTCGTAATCTGGGAGTTTGGGATGAACATGGCTAGATTTCTCCTTTGCCGGAGTTTCTGGCTCAGGTGATGTCACAGTTTTGGGAGGAGAGCTTGAAGAAGCTGACACTTCTTGCTTAGCCTCTGGAGTTGGCTTTGGAAGAGATTCTCGATAGTGAGAGACTTTTTCAGTTTCTGGAAGAGAGCTTGAAGTAGTAGCTGATCCTTGTTGCTTAGCCGCTGGCTTGGCCTTTAGACCTGGATTTGGAAGAGATTCTTGATAGTGAGAAGCTTTGTCGGTTTTTGGAAGAAAGCTTAAGGAAGAAGCTGCTCCTTGTTGCTTAGCCAGTGGCTTGGCCTCATGACTTAGCTTTGGAGGAGATTCTTGTTCGTGAGAAGCTCTGTCAGTTTTTGGAAGAGAGCTTGAAGAATAGGCTGATACCTGTTGCTTAGCTAGTGGCTTGGCCTCAGGATATGGCTTTGGAGGCGAATCTTGATCATGAGAGACTGTCTCAGTTTTCGTAGTAACCAGAGATGATCTTCTCTCCTGTCCCTTTGTTCTTCGTGAGATGGAAATAGAAGGCTTGGTTTGGGTGCGTGCAGCATCTCTACCAAATTCTCTCTCATCTTCATCGTCACTAGATATTGAGTGAAAATATGAGGCAGAAGCAGAGGCAGGGGTGGTCTTGTGGATCCTCCTCTCTTGACTTCTGGTGGAAACTCGGGTCGGAATCTTGTTCTCCGTGTCCTCATGGCTGACGCGCGAATGTAGATGTGTTGGCTGAGTTCTTGACTCAGTTTTTTTATCTTGATATCTGACAGAATCTATCTCCGGAAGTTCCGTCTCTGATTCATCATCACTAGAAAATGTATCTGGAGGTATATAGCTTGGTCTTTTGTCCGTGTTGCTTGCTCTCTGAGTGTTAAGTTCTTTTCTGTCTGTCTGAAAAGAAGAAGACCTCGATGGATCAACTACTGTTGGGACATGCTCTTCAACAGATTTAGACCATGTCTTGTCTCTTGGCGGACTCATTCCATAAGATGGGAGAGTTGTTTCATTCTTAAGTTCACCGGCTAGAGGTTCAATCCTAAGACCTGTAGGAGTCTCTGAGTCGGATTCTTCCTGTATCTTGAAATCATCTCCTTCGTCTTCGGAGTCTGAGGGGAAAAAGTAGCGTCCTAGATCATCAGGAACATTAGACTTTGGGGACTTATGAGATTTCAGCTTCGGGATTTCATCTACATGTCCTGAAAATTTTCCTTTGTTTTTCAGATTGTCTTCTTCACTTTCAGAATCTCGGTCATAGTCATCAAACATTGCAGACGGCTTAGGCTCAAGCAGAGAAGCCGGAGGACTTGTAGGACCATCGTCAAATATTGGAGAACTTGGCTTCTCCTTATCAAGAACCTGTGAGGTTGAGGCTGAGCTGGGTTGTCCCACAGCCTTGTGTCCTTCGAAGCTCCATGAACTTGTCTGTGTTGGTATATGATCAGGTGTTTTGCTGCTACTGCCAAGCAATGAAAACCCTAATCCTTCTTCTGGTTCACCATGATAAGCATCCTCTGTGTCAAATTGAGGTTTATCGAAAAACGAGCTATAGTCATCAAAAGCTGGAGCAACAACAACATCAGGACCATGATTGCGACTCTCTGTATCTTCAACTTCAACAGTGCTCTGAAATCTGTCTTTTTCCAAGATGCTTGGTGAATCGATATGGTCCGAGGCAGTGACATCATAGTCATCAGATAAATTGCTTGACTGTGAATGTGATGAAGCATGACTTGACTGTTTCTTGAGCAGAACACCTTCTGGAGAATGACCTCTCCTCCATGAAGCCTTTTCTGATAGCTCATCAACATTCTTCTTAGAAGATTCTGCCCTAGTAGTAGTAGATTGATCTTCTTGCCTGTTACTGCTTCTCACCATCTCTTCCTTACCAAAACCTCCGCCTTGCACATTTGAGCTACTACGACCATGTGGGGGATTGTTTCTTAAATTATCATAAGAGGATGAGTTCAGCGACTCTGTTGAATTCTGCATTGCCATCACCCGTTCTTTACTTGAAAGCTCAGCAGCTGCACGTGCAGCAAAACTCGCTCTTTCTGCAGATTCAGCAGCTGCACGTGCAGCACTTGTTGCATCAACAAATTCTGTTTCCCATGGAGATGAATCCCCATGACCTGGATTGGGATGTCTGTGTTCTCTACCGTCAGTTCTACCTCCTGTATTAAAACAAATGACGATTTGTTTTAATCTAACGGTCAGCACAAACAAAGAAGGACGAAAAAATAAAAGGAACATCAAAGATACGAAAAACTAACCAGACGGTTTTGGGTCTTGATGATAGTGATCAGCTGTCTTCTCAATGTTGAAATCAGTAGATGTAGTGCGGCTCGAAGATCTTCCATCGATGCCATATGAATTCTGCGACACATTGACAGTAGTATCTGGAGCTTGAAATTCTGGAAGTTGATTGTTTTGGATTCTTGAAGACTGAGAGTGAGAGGAACTTGCTCCACTCTGCTCAAAGAAACCGAAATTGCTAATGAGGAAACATATACTAGAAGGTGAAAGTAAACTCAGCAATATTGAACTGAAAAATGTATTACTAACCGCCGAAACGGTTTCCTTTGGATCTGATTCAACCAAAGATTCTGCTTCCCAAGTTACATTATGCTGCGCAGCAATCTCCGTAAAAATTTTGATCTTCGTTGGACCATCAGGAGCTTTAACAGACAATTTATCCACCAACTAAGCATAAAGAGACAGAGAGAGTCTCATAAGAAATCACACCTCTCTTAATACAAACAGCGCAAGAAAAGAAGAGAACACCGTTACAACCACTTACCAATCGACTGACTCCAGAATCAGGTTGCAAATAAATAGCAGCTGAAACAAAATCTTTTCCATACTTTGCAGTGAAATGCTTAACAATATCTGAGAGTTCTGAAACATCCGTTAACCTTTGGGAAGCGTATAAGACGCTCGCCACAGCTTCCTTAAGATCATTAGGGCAAGTCCTGAAGTAAGAACACAAAACAATGATCAACACATATAACACAATAGAAGAAAAAGAAACAAACACAAATAAACTTTTTAACTTACTTTTGAGAGTCAATGACACCCAAACGAGCAACAAGAAGTTCACAATATATACCAACGAGCTCATAAGCAGCTACAGTCTTCTCTTCTCTCACCACATGCTCCACCTGAGAAAGTATAATAAGCATTTCACAATCCATGACTCAAAAATCACATATTTTCATACAAACAAATCAAAAAAAAATTTGATTGCTTGCTTACTCGAATTTGAGCTGTCTGGGTTTGGCCGGACTCAAGCAATTGAGCCAATTCTCTCCTTAGTTGTTTAATCTGTGTATCCTTTTTGTTCTTTAGTATTTTCAGGCGTGACGCCGCCATTTGTAAAGCAGTTTTGCTTCATTATTGAAAGAAAAAAAAAAAAAAGAATCAGGAAAAACAAAACTATGCAATCACATCTTCCATAAATGTGAAGAAACTGGCAATAACAGAGCAAGGAGAAGAATGAAGAAACTGAATTTACCATTTAGCAGGCTTAAAACTTCGATGAAGCACCTTCTTCATTGATCAGAGAAACGAAAGATCAAGCCTTTAAGACGGAAAAAATCAAGGCTTTTTTTTTAGGGTTTTTGTTTAAGAGAAGATCAGATGAAAATGTTGTGATCTGAGGAAATTGGACCTTCTCACATGACCCGAAGAAAAGTATCAATTTTGGAGAAGAAGAAGATGAATTAGAGAAGGAAACTAAAAAAAAAAAAAAAAATTGACTTTTTTTTGGTAAACGGTTAAATAGGTGTTGAAGATTTTGATCACGCGTCAAAATGACAAACTTATGTAAGAAAAAGAAACTCGGAAAAAAATGAAAAAGACATGTTGCATGTCGACAGAAGAAAATAATAATCATTTGGAATTAATGTATTTCAGATTTTGTAAAGGTATTCAAATATTACATTTTTTATTTGGATATTTTTTTCGTAAATTTATAACTTACATGAGAATGTCTTTAATTATATTTGTTAAAAATGTATTTCAGTTTTAATGACTTTTTAGAATTGGGATATCAAAACTGTAGTTTATCAAATCTCTATAATATCCATATCTTTTTTGTCCAAAAGGCAAAATTATATTGTGTATCGTATCACTAGATCACGATTTATTTAATTGTTATAAATAAAGATCGAAGAGTTAGTTGGTCACATGTTTCTCATCCATATTTTGTTTTGTCATTAAATATAAACACACCGACAAAAAGATATTTGAAATACCATAAAAACTTAAAATTGCGATTTTTAGACTCATCTCTTTTTGTANAAAAAAAAAAAAAAAAAAAAAAAAAAAAAAAAAAAAAAAAAAAAAAAAAAAAAAAAAACCTGATTTATAAAACTCTATTCATCGCCTATTAAGTATCGAAATGTTCACTTGTTGGGCATGTACACGAATACATTTTACTCATTTTATCACAAAATAAAGCATGTTTACTATTAGTAAGATTTTTACGGAATCGAAAACAAGAATCTATAAAACAAACAAAAAAATTGAGTAAGAACTCTTTTAGAAATTACTGTCAATCATATATGGATCAGGCCATACGTACATTATACAACACAAGCAATGTATATAGAGCATAAAGTGATCAAAACCTCTTTGAATCAATCTTGGTTTAGTCCTACGTAACGTGCTTCTCCGTTATCTCTTTCACTAGACACTAGTGGCTCTGTGGCTCTCGATCCAGCTCTGCGGCTAAGCATTGTTTCAGCTCCGTTACGATCTGGTTCATTGTTGGTCTACTGGATCCTCTCTCTCTGACGCAAGACATTGCGACCTCCACAAACTTCCAGGCTGAGTCCTCCGAGAAGTCGCCGCGAAGTAGCGGGTCCACTATGCCGTCTAGTTCTCTGGCCTCGAAGAACGGCCAAACGTAGTCAACAACGCTGATATTGTCTCCTTCTTCGGTTTTGATGATGGCTCGCTGGCCAGTAATGAGTTCAAGAAGAACGATCCCAAAACTGAACACGTCGCTCTTCTCGTTCAGAACGAATGTTCGGTAGTGTCTGTCACCACACATCTGACTTGTTTAGTTTGTAAGATATCATATTTGTGTCCACTTAAATTTGTTATAATTCTTGCTAAACTGAAACAAAAGGTTTTGAACTGAATTGGCCAACCCTAGTTTCACGAAACCTCTGGTTTGTGGTACTACCAGCCAGACCGTGTGATCCGTAGAGAGTGTAAATTAAAGGAACTTACTCAGGATCAATGTAGCCGGGAGTGCCCATGACGGTAGTCACGGCGTGGCTGAGATCGTCCTCAGGGAAGACCTTAGAAAGGCCGAAATCAGCAATCTTGGCTTCCAAGTTATCGTTTAATAGGATGTTTGCTGTTTTTACGTCTCTGTGTACTATTGGTGGCCTGCATCCATCATGTAAATACTCCAAACCTGCCAAGGTCCAGGCTAAATCAGGTTTGGTTTCTTGGTTAAGTTCTGAGAAATCAAGGATGTCAAAACTGGGACCAACCTTGTGCAGAGTCTATGGCTATATGGAGTCTCTTTTCCCAGCTAAGATCCTCTGCATTCTCACTTGAAAGATAATCCTGTAAGTTTCCATTGGCCATGTACTCGTAGATGAGAGCCATACTACGATCATCATCGCAGTATCCAACAAAAGAAGCTAAGTTCCGGTGATGCACTGTCAAAAGAAGCTCTGCCTGCAAACGTTTTGCACTTACGCAACTATAAAACAACATTTCCAAAATATCTAATCATGTTTTTTTTTGGTGTTCTTTTGATTACCTCGACTTGGAATTGGTTAGAAGCCCGGGATGATAATGACTCTTTAGGTTTTCCCAGTGAAGAATCGTTGATCATCTTTACAGCAATTTTAGTCCCATTTTCAAGGGAACCGAGATACACAATACCAAACCCTCCTTTACCAATCACTTGATTGAAGTTGTTTGTAATCCTAGAGAGCTCATTGTATGTGAATCTTCTCTTCCCTGAAGGCAGGAGTGGTCCTATATAGGCACCTGAAATTAAAACATTTCGTTTTTTCTCAGCAAAAATCTGATCACTTCAAATTTATTAACCGTGAAGGAAAAGTTCTAACCTTACCTTTTTTCCTTTGCCTTAATATGATCCATATGATAACCAAGACAACAATGAGAACGATTACTGATGTAGCTACAGCTATTGGCACGACCATGTTGTTTTTCTTCTTGTCTTGACATGAACCTGAGTTGCAAAGGTTTTGGTCATCCACACTGAAACAGACAAGAGGAAGTCAACAAAATTCATAGAGAGTGCTTGTGGTTTATATATAAGATTTTTGTAAAGTGCTAGAGATGTTACCTGAGTGCAAGTAGACCGGCCTTTAGTCTTTTTATAAGAGAGTTTGGGATAACCCCAGTAAAATTATTTCCCTTCAAATTCCTTGAATCACAAGTAAAGGTGTCAAGAGGCATGTTCATTATCAAGCATAGACCAAGACTATATATGATATTTGTGCTCACTTACAAGAGTTTTAAATATTTCATATCAGCCAAAAACTCAGGCACGTTTTGTTGTAGGTCGTTGTTAGATAAATCCCTGAGTAAAACAATGCATAACTCTGTTATAAAGTTGATGTGAATAAAAGTGGTAGAAAGTGTCAATGTAATTGTATACTTACAATGACTCAAGAAGAGAGAGATTTCTAAATGTCAATACTATTGGTCCTTGTAATCCGCTTGAGCTAAGATTCAGGGACTTGATTTGATGATAACTATTAGTGCTGTAACTGCATCCAATACCTTCCCAAGGGAATAGTCTTGGGGAGCAAGGATCACCACTCCAAACTTTGTTCACTTTATACGTTTCTTTTATGCTTTCTATGGCATGAACTGCATTAACAAGATAAAATTGAAAAATGTGAGTTTTTGGTAGAAACCTTACTGAGTTCAAGTAGAGATGAAAACACACCATCATCAGTCCTGGTGTAAAATTCATCTAGAGATTGTACGGTGAAGATCTCAATAGCATTGAGAATTGGTGGAAGCGTTGAATCTGTGGTCTTCTGAAGAGAAATCAAGTGATCATTCCCAGTGAAAGCTCTTGGATTAGAAAACGTCATCGAATACTTTGAAGAAGGAACAAAAGAAGTTTCAGAAAAAGGGGAACCATTCCACAAAATATTGATCTTTCTAGTCTCATTCTTCTCTAACGCCTCTAGTTCCGCGAAGTAAAGATATGCGTAGAACCGAGAATTTGGATCGTCTGATGTCCATAACAGTTCCAACGGATCATCATCGCTTTTTGGCGAAGCAGCAGTCTTAATAACTTCATCAGGCGGCGCATAACCGTTCTGAAAAACATCGATATAGGCTGATGTTACAATCGAGTTCCAAGAGATATTTGAAGAGTATGGAGACCAAATACGATCAAATCTATCGTCTTGGTACCGTCCTGTTCCGTTTAAATATCCAATGTCCCATCTTCGATAAAGAACCAAAGAGACATTTCTTCCAAATTCAGTACCGTAGATGGAGCTGTTCACTGGCCGGAGCTCCAAGCCTGAAATAAAAGGAGTTCCTTTACCTTTATTCACAAGGCATACATATATTGTCTCTGACTCTGCAAAGCTTAAAATCTCTTTGATGATTTGATCAGAAGCATCCTTGAACTTCACTGTCGACCAGAAATTCACGTTTACATAGAGATCAAACTCAGGCAAAGCTTTTTTACCATCGTAGTTTCCATACATAAACCAAGCTCTGATGAGATAACGATTCCCTTTCCCTTGAAAAGTTTTTAAGGTGTAACAGTTTCTGTTTCCTTGAGGAAATGCTCTTACTTCAGCAAGAGTTGACGGCAAAACCGGGTTACTCAGAGCGCCGTATTCTTCAGAGACGTTGAAGTTTACGCCAGTAGTTATGAAAGCATCATCGGAGACGTAATTGATTTTAGCCATAGTGTCTTCAGGTGTATCGTAAGGAGGTATGCCACAATCAATACTGATATAACCTGTAGATCAGAGGAGAAGAAGAAAGGGAGATTACTTACAACACAAGCTAAAATGTTAATGACGTTTGTGTTCATTTCTCTACATAGAAAATAATGTAGATCACTAAATTCAGTTACCTTCAAGAACATAGGTCAATTTATAGTCTAAACAACAGAGAGAACAGAGGATTTATGATTACTTGCAACACAAGACATTTTATAATATTTTGACTAAATTTACAAGGACAGGTTTACTCCATTCTATATTTTGAGTTATGTACGAAAAAAAAAAAAAGAGTTTCCATCACAAACTCAAGCTTTCTTTAGTCTGAACAGAGAGGAGAAAAGGAAACCTGATCGGCCTTGGCCGTAAACTACAATGGTGATGGCAAGGGTCAAGAAAATGCCGAAAGAGAGAGAGTGATTAGCCCTCATCTTCTCAGATCCTTTTTTTTTTTTTCAGAAGTTCTTCAGCTTTATCATCGTCAAAAGACAACGAGCGATTAAGATAACAGAAACACTAAAAGTACAAAGTCTACTCTTTATGTTATAAGACAAGGTTTTGTAGACTTTTCTTTCATCGTTGGCCAAGTGGCCATATATATACCTCCCACTAAGGTTGAAGACAACCTGGATTTTATAAGATGGCAAGGTGGAGTTACCACCGTCCCCCACATGTTCCTCTCTAAAGTTCTGTTTTTAATAATTAAAAATGGTAAATGTTCTAAAATAGTCACGTTTTGACTTTAGTGAGAAGGTCACGTTTTGACTTTTGGTGAAGTTATCTGTGATGTGATTAGCAATGTAGCATTCAAAATGTACATAGACTAATTCATTGAAAGAATACGAAGTCTTTTTAATGATTTTCTATAACCATGAAGTTACATATTTTTACAAAGTTGATAGAGAAAAAGAGTTAGTATATAAGTCACTTTATAGAAGAAGATCAAGAAGTAGAAGAGCTCATATTTAAAGAGGCATAGACTTTGGAGCCTTCTTTAGTTTGAAGGCCTTCATTTGTTCCAAGGCCATCCTTTATGTCCACTTTACTCCTTGAGAGATCTACCTCCACGAGAGGCGTGCTTCCGAGCATGGGAGGTTTAAGGATATTACCTGAACACATATTATTCACAGTAAGTACTCTAATCAGAAATGTCACAATATAACAGAAAGATAGAGAGAGAGACTCATGTGGTTTTCATCACTAGGACTAGCTTTTATTATCATATAGTGTTGTAGTGACAAATTCAATGTCAATACAATTACCTATTTTACTGAAGAAAATGCCGTAATTCATTCCATTGTACACGGTTGGTATCACTGTCGAATAAGGGCATTGCTCGGAGAATCCAATCTTTTGACCGTTAGATTTTTTGATTGATCTGCTTAGCTTGTTTACGCAACGTTTGAACTGCTTGTGACAGTTAACGTAAGTCATACCTGAAAAAGTTCCATAATTCATTATCAGATACTCAAAATGAAATCCTGTTTTACAACTCAAGAATGAGCTTTCTATTCTTGATTGGTTTTACCTTTTAGATCAACACAATTGTCATGTGTCATACAACAAGCATCAAGATCATCACAAGGTTTCTCTCCAGGACATCCAAAGTAACCTATCCCACAATACTTCCCATATCGAATGATGAGACCTGAAGAAACAGAGAGATGGGGTTAAAAAACAGATCATGCACTAACGTAGTTGTTCTCCAAATTTCAAAAGAATGCAGACAAATCATCTTACTGTTGCAGTTCTGTACAATGCACGTTTTGCTGCACTTGCCCTGTCATTTGTGATTCAACCCATCAGAAAGAATAAAAGCTAACAATAAGGCACAAACATGAACAAATNCACGAGAGGCGTGCTTCCGAGCATGGGAGGTTTAAGGATATTACCTGAACACATATTATTCACAGTAAGTACTCTAATCAGAAATGTCACAATATAACAGAAAGATAGAGAGAGAGACTCATGTGGTTTTCATCACTAGGACTAGCTTTTATTATCATATAGTGTTGTAGTGACAAATTCAATGTCAATACAATTACCTATTTTACTGAAGAAAATGCCGTAATTCATTCCATTGTACACGGTTGGTATCACTGTCGAATAAGGGCATTGCTCGGAGAATCCAATCTTTTGACCGTTAGATTTTTTGATTGATCTGCTTAGCTTGTTTACGCAACGTTTGAACTGCTTGTGACAGTTAACGTAAGTCATACCTGAAAAAGTTCCATAATTCATTATCAGATACTCAAAATGAAATCCTGTTTTACAACTCAAGAATGAGCTTTCTATTCTTGATTGGTTTTACCTTTTAGATCAACACAATTGTCATGTGTCATACAACAAGCATCAAGATCATCACAAGGTTTCTCTCCAGGACATCCAAAGTAACCTATCCCACAATACTTCCCATATCGAATGATGAGACCTGAAGAAACAGAGAGATGGGGTTAAAAAACAGATCATGCACTAACGTAGTTGTTCTCCAAATTTCAAAAGAATGCAGACAAATCATCTTACTGTTGCAGTTCTGTACAATGCACGTTTTGCTGCACTTGCCCTGTCATTTGTGATTCAACCCATCAGAAAGAATAAAAGCTAACAATAAGGCACAAACATGAACAAAGAACAGTAAGTACATATAACCTCGCTGTGAACGACGGCGAGGAGGAGGAAGGCGGTTAAGCCGGAAGCAATACGTGCCAAAGCACCGCCGCAAATCATCTCTCCCCCGTTAAAAGTTTATTGGTTTTGACTTGTGTTCTTTCAAATTTTCTGTCCCAAACTATTTTTGGGTCTCTTTTATAATGGAAGATCCCATCGTTGGTACTCCTGCTTTCTCGTCCCTCCTGTCTCTCTCTATTTTTATGTATACAATTACTAAAAAAAACTGCAGCAGTTTCATGATTTACACCCTAACAAATCTTCAGTTTCTTTTTGGACGTTCCTTATCCAAAATCAGAACTATTATTATTATGGACGTTAAAAAACNGCAACGTTTGAACTGCTTGTGACAGTTAACGTAAGTCATACCTGAAAAAGTTCCATAATTCATTATCAGATACTCAAAATGAAATCCTGTTTTACAACTCAAGAATGAGCTTTCTATTCTTGATTGGTTTTACCTTTTAGATCAACACAATTGTCATGTGTCATACAACAAGCATCAAGATCATCACAAGGTTTCTCTCCAGGACATCCAAAGTAACCTATCCCACAATACTTCCCATATCGAATGATGAGACCTGAAGAAACAGAGAGATGGGGTTAAAAAACAGATCATGCACTAACGTAGTTGTTCTCCAAATTTCAAAAGAATGCAGACAAATCATCTTACTGTTGCAGTTCTGTACAATGCACGTTTTGCTGCACTTGCCCTGTCATTTGTGATTCAACCCATCAGAAAGAATAAAAGCTAACAATAAGGCACAAACATGAACAAAGAACAGTAAGTACATATAACCTCGCTGTGAACGACGGCGAGGAGGAGGAAGGCGGTTAAGCCGGAAGCAATACGTGCCAAAGCACCGCCGCAAATCATCTCTCCCCCGTTAAAAGTTTATTGGTTTTGACTTGTGTTCTTTCAAATTTTCTGTCCCAAACTATTTTTGGGTCTCTTTTATAATGGAAGATCCCATCGTTGGTACTCCTGCTTTCTCGTCCCTCCTGTCTCTCTCTATTTTTATGTATACAATTACTAAAAAAAACTGCAGCAGTTTCATGATTTACACCCTAACAAATCTTCAGTTTCTTTTTGGACGTTCCTTATCCAAAATCAGAACTATTATTATTATGGACGTTAAAAAACAGAGGATCATTTTGGTGTAATCTATCAGATGTTACGCATAGATTGCTGTTTTTGACAACATTAACTAAAATATCTTGCACTTGACCATAGGTCCATAGCACAAGTATTAATCACAAATATTATGAAATAACAAACTTATGTTGATTTCCTATAAATATATATCAAAAAACCATAGTTGCAATTTTTGTTTCTAAACATTATATCTATTTCCTATATAGTTATATAAATTTGTTATAATAATCTCACATCTAGAGTAAAATAGAAACTAAAGTGATATGTAGATACTGTACATATGGACGACCAATCCATTCACTGCTGTTTTGTTTTGACCTGAAAAAAATCATTTGACCATTAGAAAACAAGGTTAAAGAATTTCCAAAAGTTGAGAGATATATATAGAGTTATGAGTCACCTTATAAGCTGATGTTCAGGAAGGGGAAGGGTTCATTGGAACAGAGACTTTGGAGCCTTGTTTTGTTTGAAGGCCTTGCTTTGTTCCAAGGCCATCCTTTGTGTCCGCTTTACTCCGAGCGAGATCCACCTCCACGACAGACGCGGGCCTTGCTGGCGGCTTAGGTTTAATGATATTACCTGCGCGAGATTATGAGTCCATTAGTCACATCTTATCATGAGTCATATTGTTGGAACACTACTAGCTTATAGTTTACAAGTCATTCTCATAGACTCATAGTGTTTATAGTGACGCACGGTTCAGTGTCATAAACCACAGGTTCAATATGAATAAATCAGTGATTACCTATTTTACTGAAGAAAATGCCGTAATCCATTCCTCTGTACACGGTTGGTATCACTGTCGAATAAGGACATTGCTTGGAAAATCCAACCTTCTGGTTGTTAGATTGTTGGACTGATTTTTTTAGCTCGTTTATGCAACGCTGGAACTGCTTGTGGCAGTTAACATAAGTCATGCCTGCAAAGAATGAAACAGATGCAGTAGCACATTCTCAGAATCCAATATCTAATAGATATATAGTTAAAAAGATGATACTTTCACTTCAATATGTCCCTCTAAAGATATTCTTGATTGGTCTACCTTTTACAGTAACACAATTGTCATGGTTCATACAACAAGTATCAAGATCATCACAAGGTGGCTCTCCAGGACATCCGAAGTAACCTATCCCACAATATTTCCCATAGCGAACACTGAGACCTGAAACGGAGATGGACCGAGACAGATAAGCTGGTTTTGCTTGAGAAATGCTCTTTATATTCAAAGGGTATGCATAAGAAAAACGATAATCCACCGTTGTATCTCTGTGCAATGCAGGTTTTGCTGCACGTCTCCTGTCATTTTGATTTAACCAATCAGAACAAGATAATATCATCGTCTTGACATTACCATAACTCACAAACATGAACAAAGAACAGTAAGAATATATCTATTCATCAACCTGGCTGCGAACGACGGCAAGGAAGAGGAAGGCGGTTAAGCTTAATCCGACATTTGTCAAAGCACCACCGCGAATCATCTTTCTATCTTTGGCTGTTGAAGTTTCTGATTTTGGCTTGTCCTTTTTTCAAATTCTGACATCAAAACGTATAACTGGAACTCTTTGGAGTGGAAGTTCTCATTGCTGGTCCTCCTGCTTTCTCGTCCCTCTTCTCTCTTATGTACCACAAAGACTTAAAAAAACAGTAAGCTTCATGTTTACCAATCAAATCTTTATATTTTATCAAACAAAAATGAAATTTCGGACGTTAAAACACGATTGATCAAGCAGAGTATTAGCAACGGCTAATGATTTTTGATGAGACATGTTAGACATGTTACAATATAGATTGCAAATAAATATGGTTCAACTTTTCTATGTTGATATTGATATCAGACAAGGCCAAAACATTAAAGTGAGATAAATTTCCTGGGAAATTTTGTTCTTATTGAGAGCAATCTTATCAAAGAGTTATAGCAAAATGGATTTTCTCAGCTCCAAAGCCTCCGTTTCAGGGAAAAACTGTAAAAAAAATCGATTCAAGAGAGAATCATGAAAACTAAAAACGGAGGAGGTGATTACACAATCTTCAAGTTATTGTTCGTCTCCTTCAAGGGTAATAGCCTGTGAAGGTGAATCCTCTGCCGGCGATTTCACCAGCGCAATACCAAGCAAAGCATTCAAGACCAAACAATGCAGCGATACCTGCATCTTCTACCTTCAGACCAGATCTGTTCTTCCATAAGTTCTTTGCGTAGTCTACTTCCTTCCAGAGAGTTTCATAGCGTCCGGGAATGCTGTAATAAGGAGTGGATAAGTGTTAGATACTTGAGTCAGGTCGCACACAAAGGCAACAACATCAAGATTACAAAATGCAAATGCGCAATACATTTCAATTCATGGTAAGATGACGTGTGTGGTGATGGAACGGGTTCTCGCCTATGGATCAACTTTTCAAGACTAAGAAACACAACAGACACTACCTCATCGAGCAAAAGGCAGTATACTGAGAACTCTTTTTCACCCCCAAAAAGATGGACAATACAAAGATTAACATATTTGAGGTCTAGACAAGAACTATAGTTGCAAATGGGATTACTAAGAGATTTAATAATCGTACTAACTTAAGCTTGACTACTTTAAAATATAATCCTGCAACTTATGACAGAGAATTAAGCACAAATCACATGTAAAAGATAGCACAAACCACATGTAAAAGTTTGATTCCAATTTCGATTATGGGGCCACAGAAATAAGAAGAGGCATCAGAGGATTACGCCTTAAAGAAGAAAATGAGAAAAGATGAATTACTGACAAAAGTCTCTTGCTAACCAGAATATCAGAAATGGTTGTATATCTCTCTATGGCAGGGAATAATGTTGAGAGATAGAGGAGGGAAGAGAGATATCGACCTAGCAAGACGGGTGTACAGCAATTGCTTAGATAAGTCTTGACACTTCTCCACAGTGGCAGGTTCCTGGATATACTGCTTGTTCTTCTCCAACAACTGTCTGTAGTAGGAAGTTCCATGCTTAGCCACAAACTTCGAAGCCTCACATGCCTTTGATTGAACTTGTATCAACTTTGATGCCATCTTCACAACCTAAATCCTTCAAATACAAAAAGAGAACTTCATTTCTAAAGCAGGTATCTTTGATTCATAGAAACCAAATTAACCAAAGCTTTCACATTTTAAAATCCGGTAATTACTTTACTAAAAGCAAACATTTGGAGGCTTCAGTGAATTCACACAAATCAAGCTGAAAAAGCCTAAAGCCCCAAATCCTAAATTCCAGAACGATTAGATCGAACAAGCTCCAGTGTAAAACAAACCAAGCCCATCAAAACTCTAAATCCGTGACTTCTTAAACGAACAATTGTAATCGAAGCAAGACGAGATCACAGATATATAGATCTAAAAGTCAACCACAAAAGCATACAATATACAAGAGAAAGCAGGAACAAAACCCTAGAAACCAATTAACAAAATCTGTAAAACCCAATTGAGAATCTGAGAAAAAAAAAAAGAGAGAAAAGAGCGAGAAAGATCGGTCGGAGACGAGAGCCTCGCCGTACCAATCTGCAAATTGATAATGCAGCTCCGGTGAAGCTGAGAGAGATGATGATGAGTCGATTCGAGATTTCAGGCCACTGATTCAACAACTTCGTAATATGGTCACTTCTCTTCTTCGTATTAAACGACACCATTTCGTCTCATCCCTTAAACGGCGTCGTTGATTATTTTGTTTTCCTCAAGTATTGAAACGACAACGTTTTGTTATACTTGGGCACAATAAGATCTGGCACGCCGGGAAAAAAAAACAAAAACTAGCCAAGTCGTCATGTCGTCGCTGTCTCCACCGCCGATTCCTATGGAGCTTCACGCCGGTAACCGGCAAAAGCTCGTCGATTCAGTACGCCGTCACTTATCTGGTTCCAATCGTTCTCTCGATGGATTCGTTTTACTTCAGGTACTCCATTGGTTGCTCAAATATATATGCATATGATTTTTATAACGCGTATCGATGATCCGAGCTAGCTTTTATCGTCTTTAGTTTTATAATTTCGTGGTTTCTCTTGATGTTTTTGGAACGATAGGGTGGTGAAGAGAAAAATCGATACTGTACTGATCACGCCGAGCTTTTCAGGTATTGATTTGTAAATTTTATCTTGAGGGTGATCGAAATCGTACTAGTTCAGTATGTTCATTGGTTTAAGTGGAACATAGAGTGATCTTAATTTGTTGAATTGAATTGAATTGTAGGCAGGAGAGTTATTTTGCTTACTTGTTTGGAGTCAGAGAGCCTGATTTCTATGGAGCTATTGTGAGTTTTTTTCATCTATTTCTCGATTTCTTTGGATCTGATGTTGCTTAGTTGATGAATTTATTTTCTTTCGGTACTGGAAGGACATTGGAAGTGGGAAATCTATCCTTTTTATTCCAAGGTTGCCTGCTGATTATGCTGTCTGGTTAGGGGAGATAAAGCCATTGTTACACTTTAAGGTTAATATTTCAGTTTCTTTTCTTCTATGTCAATTTGTTCAATGCATTCATTTCTATTTATAGTGATGGCATTTTTGTGCTTTTCTGTTTCAGGAAACATATATGGTTGACATGGTTTTCTATGTGGATGAGATTATTCAAGTTTTTAATGAACAATTTAAGGGATCTGGAAAACCTCTGTTGTATCTCCTGCATGGTCTTAACACCGACAGCAGTAACTTCTCAAAACCTGCCAGCTTTGAGGTTTCGCATTTCTTTCTTTCTTCACTTGCTCTGGAGATTTCGTCTTGCCATTTTCTTGTCTTGATCCTGAAAATAAATAGCTTCTGGCACGTCTTGTGATTAACAATTTTGGGATTCTGATGCTCATAGTGTTTCTTTTCCTCGAATATTGGAATCTCATTTATACTTTTTTTTTTTTACTGTTTTTGTGTCTTATTTCAGGGGATAGAGAAGTTTGAGACTGATTTGACTACCTTACATCGTATTTTGGCGGAGTGTCGAGTTATTAAATCAAGTTTGGAGCTTCAACTAATACAGTTTGCAAATGATATAAGTTCTGAAGCTCACATAGAGGTCTGATTTACTTCTACCAGTGGATGAAAATATGTTCTTCTCTGTTGTCTTGTTCAATATTTTTCCTTTTTCATATCATTTCACTACTTAGGTTTCCGACCTGAACTCTTCTTTATCTACTCCATGTAGACGTTTTCTCTTCCTTTCATGCAATTGTCTTTTAACCATGTTGTTTATCCACACAGGTTATGAGGAGAGTCACACCTGGCATGAAAGAATATCAGATGGAAAGTATGTTTCTGCATCACAGCTACATGTACGGTGGCTGTAGGCATTGCTCGTACACATGCATCTGTGCAACAGGAGATAACAGGTAAGTTATCGAGGAGAGAATCTTGTTATTGCTAAGAATGCAGAAATAATCATCCTTGGACTTTTCATGTCTTTTTACATTAAAAAATAACCAAATAGCTAAATTGTTTGTTTGCAGTGCTGTTCTTCATTATGGGCATGCTGCGGCTCCAAATGATAGGGTAAATACTAAATGAGCATTCATTCCTCTCTTTTATTAATTGTCTCAGTATTACCTGTTTGAAAATGTTCCATTACTTTTGCAGACTTTTGAAGATGGAGATTTTGCATTGCTTGATATGGGTGCTGAATACCATTTTTATGCGTCTGACATAACATGTTCATTCCCCGTAAGTTCCTCTTCTAGCGTCGGACCTATTATTAGTTTTCCATTTTATGTGATGTTACTTATTCTGTCATTCAGAATCTTGTATTTACACCGCATTGACTTGATTTTTAATCCTGTTTACATGAACATCATAATACGTTGAATATAGTAATTTAGCGCAAGTTTTGCCTTATATTTATCAAATATTGTGCAGGTTAATGGTAAATTTACAAGCGACCAGAGTCTAATCTACAATGTAAGTGCTTTACAAGATTGGTGGAACGTGTGCTTTATTTTTGTCAACTTTTCCTCACAATCCAGACTTTTGGTGAGTATCTAGAAGCTNTCTTGCTAACCAGAATATCAGAAATGGTTGTATATCTCTCTATGGCAGGGAATAATGTTGAGAGATAGAGGAGGGAAGAGAGATATCGACCTAGCAAGACGGGTGTACAGCAATTGCTTAGATAAGTCTTGACACTTCTCCACAGTGGCAGGTTCCTGGATATACTGCTTGTTCTTCTCCAACAACTGTCTGTAGTAGGAAGTTCCATGCTTAGCCACAAACTTCGAAGCCTCACATGCCTTTGATTGAACTTGTATCAACTTTGATGCCATCTTCACAACCTAAATCCTTCAAATACAAAAAGAGAACTTCATTTCTAAAGCAGGTATCTTTGATTCATAGAAACCAAATTAACCAAAGCTTTCACATTTTAAAATCCGGTAATTACTTTACTAAAAGCAAACATTTGGAGGCTTCAGTGAATTCACACAAATCAAGCTGAAAAAGCCTAAAGCCCCAAATCCTAAATTCCAGAACGATTAGATCGAACAAGCTCCAGTGTAAAACAAACCAAGCCCATCAAAACTCTAAATCCGTGACTTCTTAAACGAACAATTGTAATCGAAGCAAGACGAGATCACAGATATATAGATCTAAAAGTCAACCACAAAAGCATACAATATACAAGAGAAAGCAGGAACAAAACCCTAGAAACCAATTAACAAAATCTGTAAAACCCAATTGAGAATCTGAGAAAAAAAAAAAGAGAGAAAAGAGCGAGAAAGATCGGTCGGAGACGAGAGCCTCGCCGTACCAATCTGCAAATTGATAATGCAGCTCCGGTGAAGCTGAGAGAGATGATGATGAGTCGATTCGAGATTTCAGGCCACTGATTCAACAACTTCGTAATATGGTCACTTCTCTTCTTCGTATTAAACGACACCATTTCGTCTCATCCCTTAAACGGCGTCGTTGATTATTTTGTTTTCCTCAAGTATTGAAACGACAACGTTTTGTTATACTTGGGCACAATAAGATCTGGCACGCCGGGAAAAAAAAACAAAAACTAGCCAAGTCGTCATGTCGTCGCTGTCTCCACCGCCGATTCCTATGGAGCTTCACGCCGGTAACCGGCAAAAGCTCGTCGATTCAGTACGCCGTCACTTATCTGGTTCCAATCGTTCTCTCGATGGATTCGTTTTACTTCAGGTACTCCATTGGTTGCTCAAATATATATGCATATGATTTTTATAACGCGTATCGATGATCCGAGCTAGCTTTTATCGTCTTTAGTTTTATAATTTCGTGGTTTCTCTTGATGTTTTTGGAACGATAGGGTGGTGAAGAGAAAAATCGATACTGTACTGATCACGCCGAGCTTTTCAGGTATTGATTTGTAAATTTTATCTTGAGGGTGATCGAAATCGTACTAGTTCAGTATGTTCATTGGTTTAAGTGGAACATAGAGTGATCTTAATTTGTTGAATTGAATTGAATTGTAGGCAGGAGAGTTATTTTGCTTACTTGTTTGGAGTCAGAGAGCCTGATTTCTATGGAGCTATTGTGAGTTTTTTTCATCTATTTCTCGATTTCTTTGGATCTGATGTTGCTTAGTTGATGAATTTATTTTCTTTCGGTACTGGAAGGACATTGGAAGTGGGAAATCTATCCTTTTTATTCCAAGGTTGCCTGCTGATTATGCTGTCTGGTTAGGGGAGATAAAGCCATTGTTACACTTTAAGGTTAATATTTCAGTTTCTTTTCTTCTATGTCAATTTGTTCAATGCATTCATTTCTATTTATAGTGATGGCATTTTTGTGCTTTTCTGTTTCAGGAAACATATATGGTTGACATGGTTTTCTATGTGGATGAGATTATTCAAGTTTTTAATGAACAATTTAAGGGATCTGGAAAACCTCTGTTGTATCTCCTGCATGGTCTTAACACCGACAGCAGTAACTTCTCAAAACCTGCCAGCTTTGAGGTTTCGCATTTCTTTCTTTCTTCACTTGCTCTGGAGATTTCGTCTTGCCATTTTCTTGTCTTGATCCTGAAAATAAATAGCTTCTGGCACGTCTTGTGATTAACAATTTTGGGATTCTGATGCTCATAGTGTTTCTTTTCCTCGAATATTGGAATCTCATTTATACTTTTTTTTTTTTACTGTTTTTGTGTCTTATTTCAGGGGATAGAGAAGTTTGAGACTGATTTGACTACCTTACATCGTATTTTGGCGGAGTGTCGAGTTATTAAATCAAGTTTGGAGCTTCAACTAATACAGTTTGCAAATGATATAAGTTCTGAAGCTCACATAGAGGTCTGATTTACTTCTACCAGTGGATGAAAATATGTTCTTCTCTGTTGTCTTGTTCAATATTTTTCCTTTTTCATATCATTTCACTACTTAGGTTTCCGACCTGAACTCTTCTTTATCTACTCCATGTAGACGTTTTCTCTTCCTTTCATGCAATTGTCTTTTAACCATGTTGTTTATCCACACAGGTTATGAGGAGAGTCACACCTGGCATGAAAGAATATCAGATGGAAAGTATGTTTCTGCATCACAGCTACATGTACGGTGGCTGTAGGCATTGCTCGTACACATGCATCTGTGCAACAGGAGATAACAGGTAAGTTATCGAGGAGAGAATCTTGTTATTGCTAAGAATGCAGAAATAATCATCCTTGGACTTTTCATGTCTTTTTACATTAAAAAATAACCAAATAGCTAAATTGTTTGTTTGCAGTGCTGTTCTTCATTATGGGCATGCTGCGGCTCCAAATGATAGGGTAAATACTAAATGAGCATTCATTCCTCTCTTTTATTAATTGTCTCAGTATTACCTGTTTGAAAATGTTCCATTACTTTTGCAGACTTTTGAAGATGGAGATTTTGCATTGCTTGATATGGGTGCTGAATACCATTTTTATGCGTCTGACATAACATGTTCATTCCCCGTAAGTTCCTCTTCTAGCGTCGGACCTATTATTAGTTTTCCATTTTATGTGATGTTACTTATTCTGTCATTCAGAATCTTGTATTTACACCGCATTGACTTGATTTTTAATCCTGTTTACATGAACATCATAATACGTTGAATATAGTAATTTAGCGCAAGTTTTGCCTTATATTTATCAAATATTGTGCAGGTTAATGGTAAATTTACAAGCGACCAGAGTCTAATCTACAATGTAAGTGCTTTACAAGATTGGTGGAACGTGTGCTTTATTTTTGTCAACTTTTCCTCACAATCCAGACTTTTGGTGAGTATCTAGAAGCTTTATATCTTATTTTGTTTCTTTGATCTGCCGTCTTTTCAGGCTGTTCTGGATGCTCATAATTCTGTAATCTCTGCGATGAAGCCTGGAGTAAACTGGGTGGATATGCACAAGTAAGACTAACTGCGATGCTATATAGTTTTGTTTATGTATGCATGGAGATGTGGTAATTGGGAATTGGGATTGCCTATGAACGACATCGCCATATGTTTATTTTGAACTACATCTCCATATGGTTAATTTAGCTATCGTTGCCAACTGAAGCAAGTCAATGTACAGGTTAGCCGAAAGAATCATCCTTGAGTCACTGAAGAAGGGGTCCATCCTCACTGGGTAACTCTCTCTTTCTGTCATTTGTTTACTAGCTACTTTGTTTTCTCTTCTCTAAAGCTAAATTTCATTGTTACGGTTCCATCTTTGTTTCTAGGGATGTGGACGACATGATGGTACAACGCTTGGGTGCTGTTTTCATGCCTCATGGACTAGGTCACTTCATGGGCATTGACACACACGATACCGGTGGCTACCCGAAGGTACATCAAAAATCACTTTGTCACCCAATAGTATCATCGTCTATGTAAAACTACAGTCCGCGTTTCTTAGCCGTTGCTTTGAGTTTTCTCTTTAAGGGAGTGGAAAGACCAAAGGAACCTGGATTGAAGTCATTGCGCACTGCAAGAGACCTTCTTGAAGGAATGGTAAGGCTGATTGTTTTGAGTATAAATGCTTCTGGTTCTTCCCATCTATCGTCTCTATTTATTGTCCTAATGGTATGTATGCAGGTCATAACGGTGGAACCAGGATGCTATTTTATTAAGGCATTACTGATCCCAGCCATGGAAAACACAACAACCTCTAAGTTCTTCAACCGTGAGACAGTAGAGAGATTCAGGAATTTCGGAGGTGTCAGAATTGAAAGCGATTTGGTAACGACTAATTCATTATAACAACCTTTAAAAGTTGAAACCCTCAGCAATACTAATGTCATATACAATAATCTCACTTTTGTTGTTGTATCTGTCTCATTTTCTGCATAGGTCGTGACTGCGAATGGCTGCAAGAACATGACGAACGTTCCGCGGGAAACATGGGAGATCGAAGCTGTGATGGCTGGAGGGCCTTGGCCACCGGTTACTACCAAAAACAATTTCACCAAGTGATCATAACTACTACTTTAGCCTACAGAAATTAAAAACTCTATTAGAAACTCAATAATGCAACCTTGTCTGATTTTATTTTGGTTTCAATGTGTTGGGTCATGAACTCAGAACTCATGTGATTTCACTTCCAAATAGTACATAGTTAATGTCACCACTTATTATTTGTGTGGTCGGAATGAATCTAACCGGTTTGGTGTGTGTCAACGAAAAATCGAACCGGTACAATAAATATCTACAAAACGATATAATTCAATTAAAAATTCGTTAACCAGAGAGAGAGAGAGAGAGAACAAAAGTAAAAGACTTGAAATAAAAAGCTTGTGTCGTCCTAAAACCCTAATCTTTGCACTTCGTCTCTATCCCCAAAACCCTTTTCTCTCTCCTATTCCCTTCTTGTGTGAGACAGAAGAAGAACGATGACTAAGAACAGTAACCACAACGAGAACGAGTTCATCAGCTTTGAGCCGAATCAGAACACAAAGATACGCTTTGAAGATGCTGATGAAGAAGACGAAGTTGCTGAAGGGTCTGGTGTTGCCGGCGAGGAAGCTGCCCAAGATGAATCCATGCGCGACGCCGAGGCTTCTGATGTCGCTGACAATACCACCAGCGCTGATTACTACTTCGATTCTTACTCTCACTTCGGTAATTTAATTCCCTCTGTTTTCACTTTTATGATGTTTTCTAAAGTTCAATTTAGTCTTGATTAGACTGGAGAATAGTTAGTGCTCTGTGATTATGAGTTTGTTCACAAAGAGTTGACTTTGGTTTCACTTTGATCTGTTTTTGCAGGAATTCATGAAGTAAGTATTGAGGACAAAGCTCAGCTGTTTTTGTTTTAGTATCGGTTCTGCATACGAATTAGTTCAGTGTGTGTGTTTTTTATGTGTCTCTCTGATGACTGATTTTGAGGATGGTATCTTACAGGAAATGTTAAAGGATGTAGTGAGAACAAAGACTTATCAGAATGTTATTTATCAGAACAAGTTTCTCATCAAGGACAAGATTGTTCTTGATGTTGGAGCTGGAACAGGAATCTTGTCTCTGTTCTGTGCCAAGGCAGGAGCAGCTCATGTCTACGCTGTATGTCTATATGTTCTTTCAGACTTTTTTTTGTTTTTTCAATAAGTGAAAATCTCTCTCAATCTGAATGATTTAATTGAGGATGTTCCTTAATAGGTGGAGTGTTCTCAAATGGCTGACATGGCAAAGGAGATTGTCAAAGCAAATGGATTTTCTGATGGTAATTTTCTTGTTTGCTCAGTTGTTTTTAGATTGGATAATATCTGTTTTGTAAATCTCTTGACGACTTTTGTTTGTATCATCCTTGCAGTTATTACGGTTTTGAAAGGAAAGATTGAAGAGATAGAGCTTCCCACTCCTAAAGTGGATGTGATTATATCTGAATGGATGGGTTACTTTTTGTTGTTTGAAAACATGTTGGACAGTGTCTTATACGCTCGTAATAAATGGCTTGTAAGTTTTACAGCTCCACCTTATTACACGAGATTCTTACTTACCAAACCCAATTGTCAACAATTAATTGTTGTAAGTTCATGACATTGTTGTAATAACCATGAAAACTTCTTGGTCCTTTGTTTTTATGGATAGGTTGATGGTGGAGTTGTGCTACCAGACAAAGCCTCTCTGCATCTTACAGCCATAGAGGATTCAGAGTACAAAGAAGACAAAATAGAATGTGAGTGCATCGATTTGACATCTTTCCTCTTCTTTTTTTCTTTCTAACATTCGTCTTTATGTCTGTTGAGATTTGCAATTTTGATTTCTTTTGTGTTGTTCTACTACAGTTTGGAACAGTGTCTATGGTTTTGACATGTCATGCATCAAGAAAAAAGCTATGATGGAACCACTTGTTGACACTGTCGACCAAAACCAAATCGTCACTGATAGTAGGCTTCTTAAGGTAGGATTTATTATATACTGTATGTATACACATGGAAATGATAAGTAGTATATCTATACCTATGGCTAATGCTCATTTCATTTTATTTTATGGGATTGTAACAGACTATGGATATCTCAAAGATGTCTTCTGGTGATGCTTCCTTCACAGCTCCCTTTAAACTTGTTGCACAACGAAATGACTACATCCACGCCCTTGTAGCCTACTTTGATGTATCGTTTACCATGTGCCACAAGCTGCAGGGTTTCTCAACAGGTAAATATTCTTTTTATGTTTTTTTGAATCCTTGTTTAAACATAGACACAGATTGTTTCATTATTGTCTGAAACTTACACTGAACAACCATGGGTAATGCAGGACCAAAATCCCGAGCTACGCACTGGAAACAAACTGTTCTGTACTTAGAAGATGTGTTAACCATATGTGAGGGTGAGACAATCACTGGAACCATGTCCGTTTCTCCTAACAAGAAGAATCCTCGAGACATTGACATAAAGCTATGCTATTCTTTGAATGGCCAGCATTCCAAGATCTCTAGGACTCAACACTACAAAATGCGCTAAAGTTCTTCCTGAAAAAGCAGAACTTCAAACCTACTGCTGAGAAGATACAATTCTCACATTGTGATTTAGTTTTTGTATTTTTTCTTCTTCCAGTTTTACAACATTCCATATGCTTTACATTGCAACATTTGTTTCTGTTCTTTTTTATATTATAAAGTTAATGATTTTGCTCTAAACCATCTCTTGATTTTGTTCTAAACCATCTCTTGTATGTGCCATCTTGTGTTATAGAACTGATGTCAAGATTATAGAAACAAAAAGAAATCTACAAAAAGTCAACGTGAAGAAGAGTACATTAAGACAAAACCAGTAATGCAACTGTATCTATAGCTCAGACTTCACAGATTTAGGTTTCTTTGAAGAAGACGATCTAAGTCCTTTCCACCATCTCCGGACCCGGTTTGACACTTTCTGCGCATGTCTCTTCAGAACCTCACCTGTCTTCTTGAATTCCTTGGTGATAGTCTTTTTCAATTCTTCCGTTTTACTCTCTTTCTCTTTCTCTTTCAGAACTTTTCCCTGAAAACCAAAAACACAATAAAAGTAATTTAGAGAACAAAGAGTGAAATAT
The DNA here is from genome assembly GCF_000633955.1 of Camelina sativa. Taxonomy (NCBI): domain Eukaryota; kingdom Viridiplantae; phylum Streptophyta; class Magnoliopsida; order Brassicales; family Brassicaceae; genus Camelina; species Camelina sativa. The sequence continues at coordinate 6,151,463 of NC_025695.1, read as the reverse complement.
CTTGGTTCCTTCTTCTTCTTCTATCATGAAAGTTTAAACCAAAGATCTGAAAACAGAAACTTAGAATGTACCAAATTCTTGGGAAACTTGTCATCTTCGTCCTCATCTTCATCATCATCGCCATCTTCATCGTCATTACCAATATTGCCCTTCACTATATCTTCTTTAGAGAAGACTTTCATGCCAGGTGCTCCTGGCATACCCTGAGAAAACAAAATAGCGGTATATCCGAGTTAGCTTAAGAGTTAAGATCTTTCACGTTTTGCTTCATTGTTTTTTTATGTGAACGTAGTAATTGATGAAGTCATCAAAGATCACCTGCATAGATCTCAAGATCTTGTCCATTTCGGCATCTTTAGATGGTTTAGCAACAAATGGTTCTCCGGGAACCCGATCCTAGACAAAGAGATAAAGAAGCACTTATCACACAAAGATTCAATCTTGTCATCAAAATGTAATCTCCACCGCAACAACATAAAAACATTCACGGTTCCACGTTTCAGGTATAATACCTTGGGAACAGGAGGTGGTTTCTTGCTACAAGCATCAGTCAAGTCTTTGCACAGATGATTTTTTAGTGAAACAAGATCAGGCTTAGACGTGTACATATACTCTGCAACATCAGTGTCTGCGTAACCAATAACCTGGAAACACACACAAACAGATGAAAAGTCACATACCCTAACACTTAATACTCCAAGAAAACGCAAATCCAATTGTAATTAATAGCTCAAAGACCACAATGTACTCACCTTTTGACAAGCAGACTCGATCGTCTTGCACTTGGAATTGCACATCCCTTCTTCTAATTGCTCAACCAACTATGGAAACCAGTTCAAAGATAACCACCATTCAGATTAAACAACAACAAACGTACAAGTTTCTACTTAACTCTTAACACCTAAGCTACAACGGAAGGGATAATATTTGGGATCTATTACCTCAAGGTTATCACCTTTCTCAACAATGTCAATCTTGAGCATCCAATCAGCTTCCTCTTTCTTCAAATTGCAGACATTTTCAGCAATCTCAATGATCTCATACTCAGAGATCTACAGTAACCAGAGAAACACATCAAATCAAATCAAAATAGAAAGATTCACTGATATACATTTTTCTAAAAAAATAAAAAGATCAAACCTTTTTGGGAGAGATCTGTTGTTGCTTCTCCTTAACAAGCTGGTCTAGCCTCGAGGCTAGTTTCTCGCAAACCTGACACTTAATATACGGAACATCCTCCTTTCTCGGCGCCGACGACGGTTTCTTCGCGCCATCGGAAACAGGTAATAACGCCGACGAAGCTACCAGAGCTAACGTCAAAGCTATCAGAACCCGATTCATTCCAACCATTTGAACTCAGAGTTAGCTCTCTCTCGTTAAAAAACCTGAGAAAGTTTGAGACTTTAATCAATGGTTTTGTAGTATATATAAAGATTTTGAAGATTTTATCTTCGCCGAAAAATATTGAGTCTTTGATACAGTGCCGTGGTCGTGTAAGTGGGATCGATCGTAGTTACGCTTGTTTAACGTGTTTCCTGCAATCTCATTGGCTATTGGGAATGCTGACACGAACCTGGGTCCACTTCAGCCTTAAACCACGTAATGGGCCTAACGTAGGCCCATTATTTTAATATGATTGGATGGCTATTGGCTGGTGTCGTCGTCGGACAATTGGATTTTGTGCAGTGAACGAACGACGGCGAGAAGCTGAGCTCCGGACTCCGGACTCCGGACAGAAAATGATGGCAAAGATCGTGATAGTATTTGACTTCGATCGGACTTTGATCGACGGAGATAGTGACAATTGGGTTGTTACTGAAATGGGACTCACTGAGATCTTCCATCAGCTCCGTTTCACTTTACCTTGGAATCGTCTTATGGTATTAAAGCATCCTCTTCTTATGATTTAAACAATTCAATTCAATCGTCTTATGGTATTAAAGTTTTGATTTTTATTTCTTGAAATTTTGGTTTTTGAATTGGAATTGGAACTTTGGAAAGGATAGGATGATGATGGAGCTGCATTCACAAGGCAGATCGATTGAAGACATTGAAGCTTGTTTGAAGAAAATGCCAATTGATTCTCAGGTTATTGAAGCTATCAAATCAGCTAAATCTTTAGGGTATGAACAATGATTATTAGTAGTTCAATTAGATGGTCTCAAGCTTCTTTCGTTGCTTTGGTTGAGTGTTGTTTGTTTTTAATTGGCAGATGTGATTTGAAGATTGTGAGTGATGCAAACCAGTTTTTCATTGAGAAGATACTAGAGCAGCATGATTTGCTTGATTGCTTTTCTGAGATTTACACGAATCCAAGTTCAGTTGATGAAAATGGGAACTTGCGGATCTTGCCGTATCATAGTGATGCTTTGGCTCCACATAGCTGTAATCTCTGCCCTACAAATCTATGCAAGGTACTGTGTCTTTGTAAAACTCTATAAGCCTCTATGTCTGCCTAGTTAGACTTGCATGTTATTTGTTCTGAAGCTTGGGATTGGTTTCAGTCAATAAGCTACAATTTTTGATTCTGAAGTTGTCCTGGTATGGAAAGACTTGTACTTTGTTAAAGCTTTGCCCGTAATCTGCAAACCTTGAAATAGATAGTTATATAACATTACCATTGGATTGGATTCAGTTTCTAAGATTTTGACTAGTGAATATGTTCATGGTTCTTCAGGGTCTAGTGATGGATCATATACGTGCTTCTTCTGCCAATGATCAAATTCCTACAAGGTTTATCTACCTTGGAGACGGAGGAGGTGACTTCTGCCCGACATTGAAGCTGAGAGAGTGCGATTTTGTGATGCCGAGAACGAATTATCCGCTGTGGAAGAAGATTTCAGACAATTCCTCCCTGATCAAAGCAGAAGTCAAGGAGTGGAGCAATGCAGAGGAACTGCAGAGAATCCTTCTGCAACTTGTCAGCACAATAACAAAAGAAGAATAAGATTCATAACTAATATTAGTCTTTGAGTCAAAAAAAAAAAAAAAAAAAGTGTTTCTGATTGCTGCAAAGGTGATGAAAGAACATGTGTTTGTTCCTCTTCACTTGATTGATGTAGGTATTGTTTAGTCCCATGGTGATGAATATTAATTACTACCATCTTTTAAACTCGAAAGCTACCAGGGAAATAAAGGATTTTATGTAAGGTTATTCAATTTTATATTTCGTATATCTAATGATTATAACTTATCAGAAAGATAAACTGAAATCCAAAAACACAAAATTAACTGTTTGAAAATTTTGCAAAAGTTGGAACAAAATCAGCAAAGTCAACCGAATTCTTCTACATAAGTTAGCTTTACCAAAAAGGACTAAAANAAAAAAAAAAAAAAAAAAAAAAAAATACTCTAGAATAGCACTATTTTAAGTTTTTCTTCCAAAGTTAGTACACATATTCACATGTTCCAAAAGTAGCATTATTATTATTTTATCTTAAATAAATAATATAAGTATAATTTTTACTTAACGATTTTAAGAACTTTAATGAAGCTTTTGGCAATGTTTGCGCTAGAGCTTCCGGCGAAGCTTCCATCGACACTTCTTTTTTTTCGTGTATCAATTCTGTTCTCAGATTTTCAGTTTCTCGACATGATTCTTATAGCTTTTAATTCAGGAATCAGACAATTTTGTGTGAATCTGTTCGTGATTCTATGGTTGGTGCGTATTTGTTGCCGAAGTAGGGTTTGAAGTTTTTGGTAATCTCTTTGTTGGATTTGTTGATCTAGTTCTTGGATGTGGTTGAGATTCGTTTTAGGTCTGGGATCAAGGATCTTTGAAATTTAGTTGGTGGATCTCTGAATTAGCTGACGAATTCTTCGTCTTCTTTGTTGTTAAGCAGAAATGGTTTGATTTCTTTCTCGATTGGTTTTGATTTGGTCACTGGTTTTGAGAATGGTGATTTATTCTCTATAAGAGGTGAAGAAAGCTTGGAACTTGAGGATTTTGTGGTGGTTTTGTTTTTGGATGAGCCTGATTTGGACAGATCTACTGATTTATTGATCAAAGAATTAATGGGTTTTGTGGAATTTGTGGGTTTTGTTCCGGAATTGAGATTCATGAGCTCGGAGCCGGTCTTAGTCGTGTTAGAAGAAGATTTGGTGGAGTTAAGTTTGTGAGACTTACCCATGGAGGTCTTGGTGAGTTTAGTTTGGTTCTTGCTAGAAGAAGAACAAATGGGTTTAATGAGATTGGTTTGATTCTTCTTAGTGCCAGATGTTGATGATGAAACAAAACCAGTACGCTTCTTCTTGTTAGGAGGAAGAGGAAGATTAGTTTCACCATCGCCACCACCTGGCCGTTTTTTTTGTTTTTAATACTTTTTTCTTTTTTCATGAAAGTATTCATGAATTCAAAGAAAAATTTCATGAATATTATAGAATCTTTCCTAAAACATTCTACTTAACAAACATATGGACTAATATTATTGAATCATTCCTGTATATAATTGAATCTTTGATTAATTGTATACAACCATTATGATATTTATTCAAAATCATTTTAAAGATGTAATCCTCATATAATATTTTGAGATATGATTTTCATGAAGGTCATCCTAAATTGCTAAAAGTCATTCCTAAGTAGTACTGAATCTTTCCTAAATTTTTAAAACATAGTGTTTTTACGTAGTTGTTCTATCATACCCAGAAATGACATGAAAAATCATCCCAACATCAGCAACAGTAGACCCAAAACACCCAATCATATCCAACAATAATCTAGTAGCAAACTAACACCAACATACCACAAAGGAAGAAAATATCATGAAGTCAAAAAAGCTTTAGTGTTATGTGATTATCTATCCTTAAGTTCATCATAAAATCCAAACGTTTTTATGAAGGTCATCCTGAAATTCAAGAAATTTTTCATGAATTTCGTGGAATCATTCCTGAATTAAAAAGAACATGTAGCAAACTCAAACACAATTACCTCAACAACTATTAACTTGTCAAATAGAAATATTTGACATTCTTATAGTGAATAAACATCAAACGAGTACCAAAACAATATAAAAATGTTTCACAACCATCATAGATGTCTAACAACAGATATAGATGATAGATGAACCACACTTTTTCATTGATTTCACCATGGATATAGAATCTTCCAAGTCTTCGGTATGCAAGAATGTTTCACGGGACTTCTCCAAAATGTTGATGCTGAGATTAAGAACATTTGGTGCTGCATTTTGGGCGTGATATTGGATGTAGTAAACCCCCATCTTGGCTAAGCTTTCATTTATCTCCGCAAAACCATCAACAGTAGATAACTCTTGCATTCTGTAAAGAAAATAGACAAAATTCCCAAATATTTTAGTGTGTCTTAAGTAGCAAAGCAAAACTAGCACACATGGTTAACTCAGAACAATTAAAACAGAATATACAAACAAACACTTGATATACAACGAAATCAAGCTATTGAGTTTCCTTAGTTTTGTTGTGTCTAGATAATGTATCAAAGTAGTAGATGTTTGGGAAGCTTAAAAGAAATTTGATATAAATTAAGATTCACAAGCAATCCAAGAGAAGCAAGGTTAACTAACAAAGGAGAGTCTTAAATAGACTAATCGGGGACTAACTAATCAAATCATAGTCTATCAAATCATAGTCTATATCTATGCTTATGAAGGTCGTCCTGAATTTCAGATAAGCTTTCCTGAATTTCATATATATCTTTTACTCGTTAAATCCAATGAACATAGAAAAAGTGGAAGAGAAGCTTACCGGTTTGGAAATTGAGAGACCCAAATCACAAATTATCCAATCTAATGAAAATCTGAAACTTTCTGAAAATTAGAAAGGAAAGTTAATCACAACAGAGGTTTCAATCGGACAAAGCAATGAGATTTAAGAATCGAGTTTCACATCCAAAATCCAAAATATTGATTTTACCGTGTGTTTAAAATCTGAGATTGAAAAAGAAATACAACGAGAGAGAAGCATCAATGGCGGCAATCAACATCATCTCTGATTTCATTCGCTGCATCAATCCTCAAAATCAAAGCTTTCCCTCTCTCCTTGCTTCTTCCCCATATGTACCCTGTGTTGCTCTTTCTCCTTCTCCTCCTCTGAATCTCTCGAATTCAACTGAAAGTTTTTAGGTTTTTGCATAGACGGTGACAGCTGCGTTTTCCTTTTTCTTTTAGTTTTATTTAATAATTTATTTTTTAATTTAGATAATTTCTCTAAAACTAAAATTATGCTAAATTTGGAATAATTAAGAGTGTGTGCTAGTTTTGGAACAAAAACTTAAATTGGTGCTATATTTGAGAATTGCCCAAAAAAAAGCCCAGCCACGTGCAAATTCCTTAGGCACGTGCGAAATTTCATCATGTTTTATCTTTCACTGAGGCATTTCGTCGAACACCATGTATGAAGAAACTGAAGGTTTCGGAAGGGGGTTTGGTTTTGCTCTACGTAGCTCGCCATGATTTCTCTCCTTAAAGCTCGCGAGAAGTTTCTATCTCCTCTCTTCAGTTCCACTATCCGCAGACTCTCCTCTAGTCTCTCCTGTAAATCTCTTTCTCTCTCTGTCTCTTTCTCTCTTTTCCCGCTTCTACTCTTATGTGGCAATGATTTGTAGAATTTATGTATCTCATTACTCTAAGCTGTGAGTCAATTGTGTGGTTCGGAGCAGATTCTCGTGAAGATTCTGAAGTATTTATACACCCGAGTGCTGATGTACACCCAAATGCTGTGATTGGCAAGGTTTGATTTCTTTACTGACATTGCTTGTTCTTGCTTTCATAGTTAGGTAAAAATGGATTTGGTTTGGGATGAAACTTCTGTTCTGATCATTGAGAAGACTAGAAACAGCTTTAACACTCGCAAATTAATGTTCTTTTAGCTTTTGGAATCCGGATGTTTCAAATTAGTAGTATATGATTTGATGAAACCTGGTCAAAGTGTGATGCTTTATTTGAATTTTGAGCTTATTAGAGTATCCTTTATTAATCAAACAAAATGTGATATTACTAACAGGGAGTCTCAGTTGGTCCATACTGTACAATTGGGTCTTCAGTGAAGCTAGGCAATGGCTGCAAACTCTATCCTTCAAGCCATATCTTTGGGAACACTGAGTTAGGGGAATCTTGTGTTCTCATGCCGTAAAATTTCTTTCCTCTCTTGTTTGTTTTCCTTGTACTATATTGTCTTCTCTACTTTTTTTCTTTATATCGATTGATATTTGCTATGTGTCTGCCTTTGAATTTTTGTCAGCCAGTGGTGCTGTTGTTGGCGATGAGCTGCCTGGTTATACAGTCCTAGGATGCAATAACGTCATTGGTTACCATGCTGTGGTTGGTGTTAAATGTCAAGACTTGAAGTACAAGGTGTGTTTAATTGCTATCTTCTTTATCTCATCCTTGTTGGAGACTAGACGAAACCAATATCCAATCAAGCTTTCATGCCCTTGTTTTCTTCTTTTAGAGTGGGGATGAATGTTTTCTTTGCATCGGTGACAACAATGAAATTAGGGAGTTCTGCTCAATTCACAGGTCATCAAAGCTCAGTGATAAAACGGTATGCAAATAATGCCCATTGACTAATATCATTGAAGTTCCAAGAAGTTTTATCATGTTCTGAGTTATGGTTATTAATTGAACAGGTTATTGGTGACAACAATCTAATCATGGGCTCTTGTCATATTGCTCATGATTGCAAGATTGGTGACCGCAACATATTTGCCAACAATACACTTCTTGCGGGCCATGTGACTGTAGAAGTAAGATTTTCTTTGTGTCTATACTCTATAACCTGGATTCAGCAGCATGGTTTCATTAGGTTCATGTTGTGAAATTTAGGACTATACACACACAGCAGGAGCCACGGTCATCCACCAGTTCTGTCATATTGGCTCCTTCGCTTTCCTTGGTGGTGGTTCTGTGGTATGTTTTCCTCTGATACCTTTCATGTGCTCCCACCTTTCCAACAGGTACTCACTGGTACGGTTACATATAGGTTTCACAAGATGTTCCAAAGTATATGATGGTGACTGGAGAGAGAGCCGAGCTTCGTGGTTTGAATCTGGAGGGACTTAGACGAAATGGATTTACCATGTCAGAGGTTTGTACTGTGTCCCAGGGTCGAGTCTTTTGAAGTAAGGAACTCTGTATATCGCTTTGAAGTGTTATAAAAAATAATATGTTTGTTTTTGGCATTGATAGATGAAGAGCCTAAGAGCAGCCTACCGTAAGATATTCATGTCTACCGAAACAGTTTCCTTAAGTCTTGAAGAGCGTCTCACGAAGATGGTACATATAATCAATCAATTAAAAGTCTCTTCACTGTCTTCTTACCTGTGGATCTAGTGCAGAAACATCTGAACATATTGTATTTGATGCTTGATTCAGGAACAGGACCAAGATCTGTACAGTGTTCCTGCAGTATCCGCAATGTTGCAGTCAATCCGAGATTCTTTCACAGAAACTCGCCGTGGGATATGCAAGTTTAGGCAATGGCTCGATTCCTGAGTTTCAATCTAAGAGATCTTCCCCTTGGCATCCATTGATTAGCAATGGCTTAAAATTATGCTCGACACCATGTGTTCCACTGGATCTCTAATAGCCTGATATATATATATATATAGCTTTGACGAAGTGTTGTCATCATTGTGTGGACATATAACACATTCTTAAATATATTGGGTTGGTCACATAAAGTAGACTGTCAATAACCATATTCAACGCTCTGGTATCTCTCTCTGTGGCTTCGACTTTCAAGATTATCTGAATTCCTCTTTAACCACTGATTCAGAGACGAGACGAAGTCTCCAGATGTCAAACCATGGAGCATTAATCTAGGAATTATCTCGGGTTTTTATTGCTATGAGTCTGAGCCCACCCATCAAAATTCTCCTTTTCGTTAGGTCTTGTATTCTTGTGTGTGTTTTCCCCTCACAAAGCATGCCCGGATCATACAGATTCAGCTTTTTATTTACGTAATCAGTAGAATGATATACATCCATGTGTTTTATTCATACCTGTCACCATGTTGTTCCTTAAAAAAGAAAGCCTTTATAACACTTGACCACCGAGGTACACGTTTTTAGGTAGTTAATAATTAGCTACCACGGAGCCGGTTTGACATTTAACTACCTAAAAACGTCAAACCGGTGTTATAACATTTCTGCGACCTTGCGCTTGCGCGGTGGAGGTGTTATAACACTTGACCACCGACTTACTTACGTCCGGCGGGGTGATTTCATACATACATAATGATTAATTAGTTGAATCTGCATTTTACATTTATGTAGCCGAAATACAACTAAAAGGAAAGAGGATATCATTAATTCACAAACATAAATGGTATGTCCAATTTATGGACTTTCCTATCACAAAGATGAAAACAACAGTTTCATCATACAGTATATAATATTCATATGTAAGAGACTTTCTAAATTTAATTCTAAGAGAAAGGAAAAAATGGAACGAGTAAACTAATATTGAGACATACAGTATATCATATCTCAAACAAATCAACAATGAAGGACAACCAATCATCAATCATTACCAATTGATAACACAAGATACTCTCATTCCAAGTCATGCCAAATCAACAGCTCTGTGGTTCAAATAATCCAAGATTTTTACCAACCTACGTCGTTTTAATACAGTACTGAAGGTACTAATTTTTTTTTTTTGGATGATTCTAGTAGAGACTCACATGAAAGCCTGAGGCAGCAGAAGAGTACATAAACAAAAATTCCCCAAAAGCTCAAATGCCTAGTATAACCAAGGAATAGAGCTAGAGACTGAGATATATATCCAATATACACTCAGGTTGTACAGAAACCACCGGTGAAATAGATAACTAGAGATATCATATGTAACTAGATTAGGACCGGTGCTAGAGCACGGATTGAAATTCCTTTTATTTATATTGTATTTTTTTATATAAAATATAATTTATGTGATTGTTTTTATTTTTTTTTTTGCTAAAACATTATGCAATAAAATCATATGTTAAATATTGATGGTTTGAAAAACATCTATTTTATAAGTTTTATATTGTTAATAATTCTAGATAAGTATTCGTGCAATAACACATGTTAAATTTTATTTTATACAAAGTTTTGGTGACCCACTACAGAAACGAAAATAAAAATGACATGAACATAGTCTACCGTGGATGAGAAGGAATCTGGGGAGGACCACCACCGATGAAGACGGAGATGGGGCCGTTGCGAAATCCCACCACAACAATCGCCAAATAGAAAAGCCGTTTGTAACTATTCGACACTTGTGCTAGTTTTTAGGGTTTCTTTAAGAGAAATTCATTTAAATACCACTAAAAATGTTTTTTTTTCAAAAATAACACATTTTAGTTTTTTTTCAATAATACCATAAAGTTTTTTTTTTCCAAAATTACCATAAACACAAAAAATTAATTTTTAAGAATGTAGATTTTTTTTTTTAGGTTTGGGTTGACACATTTAGTTTTAGGGTATAGACCCATTTATATTTTATAAACTTCTTTTCATCTATGACCTCAATTTCATTATATCAACTACAATCGAAAACCGGCGACGGGGCATGGCTAGGGCATTATGTTTAATTTATTGAGTTATTTGGCAAAATAGACAGTTTCTAAATCATAATTATAAAAGTAGTACAATCACTATTTATAATTAGCAAATTCCACATTTTCTACTGTTTTTTATTGTTCACAGGACCTTTCAACCCTCATCAACATTTCATATTTACAACACATGCCACTGAATGTTTGTTTTTTTTTTTTTAATATATGCTCTCTACAATTTTAAAAACAAAAATGCTGACTAATTAAATTTGTTTTCTAAAGTTTTAAAGATGTATAAAAATCTATGTTTTTTTCTTTATAATTTGATATGCATTTTGTTTCATGATTTTATTTGATAATGTTAAATATTTTTTATAAATTTTGTATATGTACACATTATTAAGTGTACAGATGTCTGTACATATTAGTAAGTGTACAAATATACTTTGTGTAATTTGTTTAATTCTTAGGGTTTCAGATATTTGTATCATAATGGTTTTATACAAATTACATATGTACACTTAATAATGCGTGTTTGTACTTTTAACAATATGTATAACCATTTGTACACTAAATAAGGTGTACGGATACAAAATATATTTGAAAATTATTAAATAAAATCATATCAAATTGTAAAGAAAAATATAGATTTTTTTTGTATCCAAGAAAATTTCTAAAAAAAGATTATATTAACAATTATTTCAATAATTATGATTGAAGGAAAAAAGATTTCTCATCCACGCACATACCCCTTTTGGTAATCTTCTCGTCCCACAATCTCTTATATCTCACACATTCTCTATTACACAACACATATTTTTCCAATTTTGAATAGTAAATATATTAGTTTCCAAAATGTAATAATATGCAAATAAACCCTAATTTATTTCATTATGTTTTTAATAAGGCTAGGGCATGGCGACGAATGAACCACGTCCACCGCGCAAGCGAAAGGTCGCAGAAATCACCCCGCCGGACGTAGGTAAGTCGGTCGAAGAAACCAGCCGGACCTATTATGTTTTGGAAGAAGGAAGGTATGTTCCTGTTAAAAAAGGATCCGACGTCCCACCACCAGCACCAGCACCAGAACCAGATTCAGATGAGGATGTTGATCCGGTTCTGGAAGCAGAGTATGATCGTCAAATTCAAGAATCCGATGTACGTATCGTAANTTTTTTTTTTTTTTTTTTTTTTTTTTGTGTGTGTGTGTCTTTTTAATAACATACAAACTCCTCCTTTATTCATCTTTAATGGTGCTGCAGGGATTTGATCTTAACGTATGTATACCAAATGGTTCGTTGTTCCTTATAAATTTCATGATCATCATGAGGGTGAGCTTGGCATTTGTACTAGGGTCGGACTTCATTGTTTCAATTTTCACAAGGTAAAAACAAACAAATATCCCTGCCTTTTCGTCTTCTACTAGTTTTGATGAATGAATGACTTAGTTTTTAGTTATGGTTTCTGTGTTCACTTTACTTCAATGATCTAATTAGTTTATCTCTGATCAATTTTGTGCAGGGCTCAAACTTTGGGTTGTTGCGGGTAGAGAAATATAATGTTATGTTCACCGGATTGACGACTTACTTTATAACTGCTGACGTTATTGATCCATCCAGCAATTCGTCTTTTGTTTTCCAAACGTGTGTTACGCAAACTTCGTGGCGCAACAACGAAGATTTCAAAATAGAGGCTGAACTTTGTAGGCTTAAACCCGATACTCACGGTTCGTTTCTTTTTT
>NC_025695.1:6122993-6138769 GCF_000633955.1 Camelina sativa | reverse complement strand
CCCCCTCCCCAATGCTTATGAATAATTACTTTGTTTATTTGTGGTTTGATTTGACTGCATTTTCTAAATACTCTTTCATCATGTTTACAAAGGTTCTAAGGCCGAGGTCGAGGGTTGTCCTTGGGATTCTGAAGCAATTCATGATTTCTACAAAGGTGGTCTGAATTGGCTTCAGGATGATGCTTTGGTGCAATCTAGTGATAAGCAACATCCTCATTTGTACGAGGTGAGCGAGACCATAATTAGTTTCTTAGTATTATTTGTTATTCTCACTCTCTTCAGGTAGCTAGGCTGTTTTAGCTTCTTTTTTTCTCACTCAAATCTTGTGATATTTGTCTTTCACAGCTTCAAGACACAGACATTCGCGAATATGATTGGCTTAATATGTATGCTGACTACGCATTTTATACGCTGTGGGAAAATGGCTGGGTGAGCCCTTTCTTTCTTTGTTTTTGGTGTTTCACATTCCCTCTGCGTTTTGGTTATATGTGTACAAAATTTATTATTTTATGCCCTAACTTTTCTCCCAGAAAAAGCTCAAGTTTGCTACGCCTCTGGAGATCAAAAAGGTCGTTGTACAAACTCATGAAGCCATGGAGCCAAAGGAAATGCTCAAGGCCGGGAATGTAGTCTTCTATATTAATTTCAGGGACTGTGGTCTGACTGAAGAACACCGAGCGGTGGCAAGAAGAACCACAGATGGGCATCCGGCACACCTTTGTCTTGAAGTTAAGTTTCCGGTTGGGGACTTGTCGACCTGCTCTATTGACTAAATTTGGTCTGTACACACGGTAGTAGTCTAAGATGTTACAGATTATCCTCTGCCTTTTATCTATTTATTTGGTGTGTTTGTGATCTATTTATTTGGTAATCTACTCATAACAATACCTTATCAAGNTTTTTTTTTTTTTTTTTTTTTTTTTTTGTATTAAACCGCTGCAGCCTTGTATTAATTTCTTTAAGACTAAATCTATGTATCATTAATTTCGCTTTTAAGCCAAGCATTAGATCAGCTCATCTTTAGAGAAACTGAATATGGCTATTGACAGTCCAAAGAGGAACGTATTAACAAACACACTCACTTCAGACTGCATTTTCAGCCAAGTGTTCAGACGATATCATCAAAGTCTGATATACAGCTTCGGCCAAGTCTTTTCATCATTGTGTTGGCACATAACATGCTTAAATTCACTTTTCCTTGAACAAAGACCCATACAAAAATAGTGAAAGGAAATGTCATTTGTGTTGGTCACTTTGGCATCATTATTACAGCACATTGAAGATGTATCTACTTACATAATCCGAGAGTGAAGTTAAAAATTTACAGTTTTCTCTTCGTGGCTAGTCTAGATTTCATTCTCATGTCAAATGGTGATCTTAAATTCGTTTCATTCTTCTTGCCCCTCCATACATATCTATACACAGCAGATCTTGTTTGATGACATCATTTCTCGCCTTTTCGTTGCAGGATAAGTGAACTGAACTTGAGTTGTGAATCTTGAATCGTTCCTCTGTAGACTGATAGGGGCGATACATGAAGTAGACTGTCAATAGCCATATTCTAAAATCTTGCTTCTGATGCTATTTTTATCTCCAGCTTCAAAGTTCTTGTTTCATGATTATCCGAGGTTCCAACCAGATCCCGACAAAGTCTCAAGATGTCAGACCATGGATTATCTAGGGGTTATCTGGATTTTAATTGCTATGAATTACCCATCAAATTCTCCTTTCATTAGGTCTTGTATTCTTGTGTATTCCCTCACAAACATGTCCAGATCATACAGATTCAGCTTTGTTAGGTAATCAGTAGAATGATATCCATGTGTTTTGTTCATACCTGTCACCATGTTGTTCCAACACAAAGAAAATGTTACTCTAGAGCTCATCTCGACTGAGATAAGCCTTAACACCTTCAAGCTCTTGAGAACTACACAGTCCTACATCCTCTTTCCGTATGAATGCTCATATCACCACAGAAGAAAGGTGTATGCCAAAAAACAGACTATGATATAGGAGCTACAGGGCGTTGAGTTTCGACAAGATAGATTTTGTGACTAGACTGTTAGTGCACTTAACAGCTTCGACCAGCTGATACTTATGAGCCTGTAGCATCGGAGCACATTTGGCAATAAAATGTAGCAAGAAGTTCCCAAATTTTAGAGATTTGGAATACCTTGCCGCCAACTCCTGAACCTTGGAAACAAGACAATCAACAGAATCTTGGGTTAAAGAGACGTCGTGGAGCAAGACGTTCTGGAAAAGGATAAACAGAGATTCATTCCATGTTAGATCTTCAGATATAAGATCTCGGTGGCAGGGAAGGAACAGAAACCTCCTCTCTTCTGTTCTTTCACAAAGTAACTTCTGGCAAAAACCAGATGTATGACCCAAGTGCAAGCATTCTTTCAAAACCCTTGAAATCACCTCACAGATGAAGTTGTTTATCCCTCTTTTCCTGAGTATCAAAGGGAACACCAACGCATACTCAGCTGCTCTTTGGTGGATCTTGCAAAACTCGATTGTTGCAGACATTAACACACGAGAGGCGGATGTCTCAAGAGACAAAAACTTGGGAAGCACGATCGAACATAGAACCTGGCTTGGCCAACCAAGCTCATCTTCCTTAATTCCACTATGCAAATTCGAAAGTAAAACTGCAGCAGTCTCATCATCTGCATTCCAAGGTTCAATCAACGCCAAAACTCTAAAAGAATCCTTACCCTTCTCCAAGCAAAGTTTTCGAATTTCATCACACAAGGTTAAAACTTCAGTAGTAGACTCAGAGCTAGTAACCTGAGCTCTAAGATTCGCCGCCAATTCATGATCATCAGCTTGTAACCCAACATTCATGGTATGATCAATGTTATCAACAACTTCTCGATGATCTTCTTCCATACCCTCTCCGATGAGACTCACCTCCTCTCCATTCCAAGAATCAACAACCAGCATTTCTGAATCTACTACATCATCGAATGATACAGGAAGCCATGGAAGAATTGTACCAGTAGAAGCAGCTTTCTGAGTGAGCCAATCAGGTACAGAGTCAAATTCCTCCCTAAAGCTATCGTCATTAGCAGAAGCCAAATCTAGATGAGATATCCAATCAAACTTTGGTTTAGGAATTTTGTCGAGCAGGTTCTGTGCATCTCTCTGAACCCAGAAATCAGCAGCTTTACTGGCTAAAATTTCTCTAGCCAGCCAAACCAAATCACTAACGCGAAACCTCTGATACTCGGAAAGAAGGAAAGATAGAATCTTTGACTGAACCATGTTAGGTAATGTCTCAATGAAAAGAACCCTAACAGCACAAAAAAAAAACAATTTCCATCAGCAACCCAAACATAGAGAAAACAAAACAGAAGTCCGAATCGAAAATCTGGGTATTACTTCTTCGTCACCGGAGATGAATTCTGATGATCGCATTGTTGCTTAAGCAACGAAACAAACGAGCTCCGGTTGATGGGCGGCGCCGCGGCAGAGGAGGTGGAGGAAGAAGAAGCCTGGTCTAGCCACAGCGAAGCCTCAGTTTCCGGCGAGGAACTATTTAAGAAAATGTCGAACAGCGGAATCCACTCCTCCATCTTCTTCCGTTCTTTCCCTCTCCCAAACCAAAACCGTAGCCGAGAGAAGTCTAAAAACGAATTGTCTGTCTCATGAAAGCGCGGGAAAGCGGTGCCACGTGATCAGATTTGCTTGGTTAACACTATTGCATGTATGTGTCTACTTAAAACGGCGACGTTTAGGTATATGTCTTGAAAAAACACAAAAAGTAAATTTCAAAACCTTTTACAATTAACCCCAAAAAAAAGTTTTTATTACTTCGGCCCCTAAATTTTCAGGACCGGCCCTGCACATGACACATGTCACACATCCATTCCTTCCAATTCGTAACAGATAGAGCAAATAAACTTCATGACCATAATTGTTTTTACTGAGCTTCTCAATAGAGGTAGTAAAATTTGCCATGATTTTACTAAAAGCTTCCAAATAACAACTAAATAATAAATATTAGAGTTGGTGTTGGTCGGATCGACTTCGCTTTGATACGAAATGTTGGGAATTTAATCGGTTTAATATTGGGTTAAAATATAATTGATATTTTGTAAACACACAATTAATAAATTAACCACAAATATATAAGCCAACTAAATAAAACACATTTATATTTATTTACAAATTACACATAATACAAAGTTTATAACTAATAGTAAAAACACTCAAATCTCATATCACTTTTGTTATTTTCCCAAACCTCACTGATATATATATATATATATATATATTACACTCTTTCATCATGCATTTGTTATTTATTTTGGTCTCTTAACCCATTGTTTTGCATTGTTTTTAGTCTCTTTTGCATAATATGCATATCTAGGTAATCTTTGCATTGGTCTTGCATACATCTTGCATATTGGAGTTATTTCAGGTGTTTAGGAGATGTCCAAACTGTTGGAACTGAATGGAGGTTGAGACATACGGCTCGACCAAGCATGCCCGGAATGGACGTCATGTGACTCGACCGACATGCGACTTGGACGCGCTCCCAGGAAAAAGCACCAGCCTCCCACTCGATCCATCATGCCTGGAATGGATGTCATCAAAGCTCGAGCCATGCTCCAACATCCATGCTCGAGCCACGCTCCAACATCAACGCTCAAGCCACGCTCCAACATCCACGCTCGAGCCACCACTCGAGCCACCACTCGAGCCACCATTCCAGCCACCAGTCGAGGGATTCAGCTTTTTACGTCTTCATCAAAGTTGTTGGGAATTGAGTTATCTTTCCAACGCCGTTTATTTCAAGCCAATCAAAGGTGTAGTTCAAGAGTTATCATCATTTTAGTGGATGTGTATACACCACGCTCGAGCCACTCTCCCCCGCCACGCACTCCAGCTTGTCTGATCGAGCCACTCTCCCCCGCCACACACTCCAGCTTGTCTGATCGAGCCACTCTCCCCCGCCACCCACTCCAGCTTGTCTGATCGAGCCACTCTCCCCCGCCACGCACTCCAGCTTGTCTGATCGAGCCATGCTCCCCCGCCACGCTCTTTAGCCGTCCGTCCGAGCCATGATGACATTGCATTCCATTCGACGCGCACAGACTCGATCGCACATGTCGGGAAGAAATACGTTTGGTTTCACACGCTTCAGGAGATTACCAAACCGACGCTTTACCTTGTCGTTTTAAGTTTTAGGGCTTTCCATGTTAGACTACTATATATGCATTTTGTTAAGTCTTTGCTGAGACATCGAATCCTTTATCTCGTATTGTTTTCTTTCCCAGAAGGTTTTTAACCTAGCCACAAAATACGTTATGAGACTTGTATTCTGATATCTTCGAGATTTCTTCAGATTTTGCATTTGATTCCTTCTACAAAGTTGTTCATCTTATTTTTATCTACCTAATAATGCTTGTTTCAATGTTTTCTGTGTTTGCATCCTTGATGATGATTTTCGGATCTGAGTAGTGTGGTAGTTCTTAAGGATGGGATAGATTAGGTGGAGGATCTTAAGATGTAGAGTGTTTGAGCTTTGATTGTATGATTCCCTTTTGGACTAGAGTTAGAAATGCTAGTTTCTATCTGATCAATTGGAACTAGGTTTTAGATATTTCTGCACCCAAAAGGTGTTCGATGAAATGTCTGACCAACTAGTGCCAGAGACTTACGTTCCTAGCCTAAGAGATTAGTTGTCTAGGATGTTTGTTGACGTGAATGAACTTGTTTTTCATGCCATGCTTGATCATGTTTCTCTAGCGAGAGCTAGGTTTGGAAGTGGTTGAGTTTGAGTAGCTTTTGTCTAGAGATTGGATTAGCTAAGAAGAGATGTTCATTGTTTAGGTATTGTTTGCTTGTGGCATGTTAAGCACTCTATAGACTAGGATACTCCACCGACATCAATTACTCCCATCCTTAGGACTTCTTTCTTTCTGATTTTTATTACATTCCTGAGACTGTTTCATTTCTTGCTTTTTAGTTCATGCTTAGACTTGTCTCCGTTTTCATTCATTTTAGTTTCTCGTCATGCATTCTCGTTTCTAGTTCTGTGACTCGTTTCCGTTTTGCATTTTGACCGTTCTAGGATTGTTAGATAAAAACACTCTCTTTGAATTGGCTTGACTTGTGGTTTCTTGATTGTATCTTGAGTGATAGTAAAGATTCTCAATTGGATTGACACCTTAAGTATTACAACTGCATAAGGTTAATTGAATCTGCTAGGAGACACACAAAAATCCTAGTATCACACACTCACTTATTTTATATGTTGCTTAGTATTGCAACTTCTCTTTATTATATTGGATGCTATGAGATGATTTGCTCTCGTTACGGGACCGAAACCGAATGTTTAAATTAGTTGAACAAGTTGGAATTGATGAAACCTGGTCAAAGTGTGATAGTTTGTTTGAGATTTGAGCTTATTAGAATTTCTTTGATTAATCAGACAAAATGTTATATTGCAAATGCTGTTGGTTTAGCTCGTGCTGAGGAGCATCTGGGAGCAGTATGATGGTAAAGGTTTTGGATATTTGTTTTTGTGGCTCTCTTTGGTCGCTGTGGTGAATGGGAGACAGTTCCAAATGTAGCGGCATCAATTGTTTATAGACCGGGCTGATCCCACGGTAGATACGGTCCTTTCAATTGTTCAACAGTCTGGTTAAGGAAGGTTGATTTAACCAATATGCAGAATAATTACTGTATATAAATTAAATTTTGGTTTATAGTTGAATTATTTGTGTGGCCTAGTTGGCTACACACCCAGTAATAATTCATGGCATCTTAGGATCAAACCCACATGGTTGAGACCCTACTGAATTAATAGACGTGATTATAAACTTTTCTTTAAGTTTCATTTTCTTGAAAAACCTCTAATTAAATTACAAAATTAAACACCTGGAATCAGATTTCAAAGTTCGGCCTGGACGTTAACCTTATTTAGCTTACGGAACATATAATTGTTTTGCTTGTACTTAGCTTTTTTTTTTTCTTATGTTTTGCTTGTAGTTAGCTTTTTTTTTATATGTTTATTTATATTTTGTCTATTTTTTGCTTTGAAATATAATGATACTGAAGTTTTGCAAAGCTTTTTATAAAGATTTAACTCTCTTTATCATGATTTAGAAAATAACTCAAAACTAAACACCAAAGCTTTTACTTTTGATCACACCTCAATCAAGGTATATTTATAGTTATAGCACATTAATTTTTGCTATTCCTATTAGTAACATTTAACTTACCTTAACTCTTAAATCTTAATAATTGGTAACATTTGAAATCTGATGGTTTTGAATAGTAATGTGGATAATAAAAAATATATGGTATTTACGTCTATAACAACACTAATATAACTCAATTGTCGGTAGCTAGCTCTTAATTAGAAACATTTGGATGGTTTAATATAGATTGAATTTTTTTAGAAAACTAACAATCATAATGGGTAGGGTGTGCCAAATCCTTGTGGCGAAGGACAGCACAACCACGACCTATCTTTCGTGACGCTTGGATTATCATAATGTCCTGTGAGACATTTAAGATAATAAACTTCTGATGACCAAGCGACTTTAACGACAGCAACCAACTCCTCTTCCACTATTTTTGTACCACAAACCATCACATCATGTACTCCCTTGACCCTTGTATACAGAGCTCATATATTTTGGCCCACGGTAAATTTCCTTCAAAAAAATAAGGTTGAAAGATTAAACTTAGATAATTATTTCTAAGATATCTTAGGACTTAGCTAGTTCACACGATACAAGATTACGTAAGCTCAAACCCACTTACATCATTAGCATCTGTATCCTCTGGACTGAACACGTGCAATTTTGCTGCCACAGATATGATATTTTAGGCAGATCAATGCTTTAGAAAGACTCATACTCATATGATCCACATCTCTTATCACGGGAAAACGTGAAACCTCAGGTGCTGTGTTGCAACAACTCCTACATGCCCAATCTATTTCTCTTGGTATCTTGTGCTGCCTTGCATACTTTATGCCGTCTACTACACTGACAGTGTTGCAACACTTGCTCGAATTTTTGTTTGCCCGGACTCTTTTCATCAGGGGACAGTCTATCAAATATTGAGCGGAGTAAATCACCAATTTTCGGTCAACTCCACTATGATACCGTGCGGAACTTATCAGTTCGGCTGCAATGACAGCCCATGCTGTGTCTGCAAAGATACACACCATATCAAAAGAGTCGGATATATGTTGTATATATAGCTAGCTAGTCACTGCAAAATGCACACATATATTGTATAGTCACTGCACACATATATGTTTGACAATATATATAAAAAAGTCCCATTTGAAAATATATCAAAGTAGAGAAGAATGTGGTCATTTGACCCACTGACATACTTTTACAAAGTGGACAATTGAGGAACAGTAAAATTATCTTCTAATTTTACAAGAGTTGAACTTAATATAGAATAAAACCAAAAATTCAAGGTGAATATATATATAATGTGTGGTTTTGATTAGTGGGTTGTTTTGATATTTTCATCCTAATTAATCTTGTCATGCATGATGCTGGAAAGTGTTATTACTTATTAAAAAAAGGTAGTCAGTACGTATAGCTACTATACAGTCTATACTGTACTCATTAGTAGTCAGTACGTATAGTATCTTCATTTTCATGTTAGTTAAAAATGTCCAGACGTTTTTCGAACAAAGGTGGTTTGTATTCCAAGTTTCCAACATCTTGAGAGATGGCACATTCTATATACATATAAACCAGAATTTCGAAGTTGTCTTAAATGAAGATTAGTTTCCTCGGTTTCAATCACAGTTGTGAGTCTACAGATTATGTGTATACATTAAGCGTCTGGATCTCCATTTTTTTAAGCCATGGGGAATTTTCTAGAGTAAACAACGTACATAGGATCTGAACGCCCTGGATTTGGAGATATATCAACGGCCTGGATTGATCACAGGTTGGAACGAGTTCATCATCAGCAAGAGTAAAAAAAAAACTCTTAAGAGGGATTCTAATAGAAGATGTGTTGATGAAATAATCAGAAATACCTGTGGAGATTCGAATCCTCCGGCGTAGTGGAAGTATGATCCGACAATGAGAGCATGATCTGCATCACCAGTTGATGTCCATATCGAGATTGCTTTAGTAAAGAAGCAACGGTTTGAAAAGCTGCAAAAAAAGATAAGAGGAAAGTGAGCTGGTTGAAACCATGCAGGATATGTATAATATTACTGTGTCACAAGACTTGACAGGTTTATGTTAAAAGAGAACCTCATTAGAGCTAGTCCCCCGGGCTTGAGGATTCTGTTCATTTCCCTGAAAACTTCAAGTGGCTTTGTAAGATAATCCACACTTACCTGTTTAAATACCAAGAAACATACAAATTCGTAAGAACTTGAGATACAAATGAAGAAGTGCAAGTTTTAGAGATAAAAAAGGAAAGTTTGGTCTTACCACATTGGTAATAACTTGGAAAGAATTGTCTTCAAAAGGCAGCTTAGGATTGAGATTTAAGTCTTGGACTATATACTCGGTGAGCACCTGAAAGAGAGTGTTAGATCCTAAGATCATATGATGATCCATCTCTTCTCTGAAAGAGAGTAAATACGTAATATTGAATCTTCTTTACCGGATTGCGCTTAAGCTCTTCTTCGTTCAAACCCATTCCAGCTATTCGTTCTTGCTTATATCCAGCTGGATAATGACTGACCTATGTAACATCATAACAGCCAACAATCTAACTTCAGAGAATTCTCAATAAAAAAAACTTTTTAACATAACACACACAAGAATGGATTTGCAATTTATACATACCCAACTGCTACACATATCAAGTATGCTCACTCCAGGAGTATCGCTCTGAGGCAAAACCTTTGAGTAATACTTTGTCAATGCAGCTATGGCTGGATCATCAATATGTGTCACAAACCTTGGAGCTTCATAGAACGTTGAATCAGACGACCTTAGGACAAGTTTATTACACAAGTCAACAAGATCTTAGTATGTCTCAAAACCAAAACTCACGCATGCCTCACAGAAAACAAAACAGAGTAAGTAAGACTATAACACAAGCTTGGAATTGTAATCTCTTCTTACTCATCGTATCGTTGGAAATCTTCTTCTTTGAATGGGAAAGTCTCGGGCCAATCCACCTTATTCAACGCCTAAAACCAAACAAATGGGTTCGAATTTCATAAAGCTATAAACTTTGAACAACTAAACCACATGTCGATTTCTAAATTCCCAGTGTCACTGATAAACCCAAACCCCTAAAGCTACAAAATTTGAACAATTTAGCTATAGAATCAAAACCCTAACTGAAGCTAAAGGGAGTAAAGACCTGTTCGACGGGAGAAGGATTCGTCTGCCTCGCGGAAGCAATGAAAGATTTACCGCCAAAACTACCGGACATGTTGTTGTTCATCCACAACGAAGCACCGCCAAAACCACCGAGAACTAACCGGCGACGTGATCGTGAAGAAGCGCGGATCCAACGGTGGAAAGGTTTCGAAGCAGTCGTCAGGAGATTGAGAGCAGAGGAAGCTCGAAGGAAACGGGAATTTCCGGCGGAGGAGAGAACCGGAGGCAGAGGATTAGATCTGAGGCTGAGAAAATTACAAGTTTTGGTCATTGTTTAATGAATTGTTGGGTTTTGTCTGATTTGCCAAAAAGGTTTGAACTTTTCAGGACACAAATCATGACGAAGAGATGATGTGTCGCGCATATTGATCGATGAAGATGCCGATTCGCGAGTCTAGTGATCCAAACCACTCTTACGTGGACGTTTCTGTTTGTTTGGGGCTTTTCTTAATTTTTACAAAGTTTTGGGGAGTAACTGTAAATAAAATAAAATATCTCTTTTCATTAATTTCTCTTTCTTTTTATAATGAAAAAAAAAACATTTAAGGTTACTTTCGTTAAAAGTTTCAAATTTTCATCTATAATTCACTCAAAAATTAACTAATGAAAATAAAATCATATGAATTTTAAATTTGTGAGTTGTGTAAGTTTTATATTTCGAACAAATCATACATTTAAGTTCAAAATTATAAACCCACCTAAACTACTCATTTCTGAACAAGATTCAATTTCAAAGACAAGCGAGGACAATGTATATGGACTTGATTTTAGATATTTTTATCACTTTTATGAATAAGATTCCCAAGTTTTGTTTGATTTACTACGCATACCATGAAATTGTGACTAATTAATTAAGACTATCAAACTTCATTTTAGTTAAAACCACTCGTCAGTATATATTACGTTCTATAAAGACTACGAAAGTAATCCTAACTACTAATTAAAAATCGTATTTGCTTTGTAAATGGTTCATGAGTAATCATGAGCTAGTCTTGATGACGGATACAGTCAGAATCGTGTTTGTAATTTGTATTCTTGTGTGTGCATGTAATTCTTTACTTCCGAGGTAAACACACATCACATGCATATTTGGTAAGTGGTAGTGTTAGTTTGCAATTTCGAAAGACAAAGAAAGATATATGTGCGTATATCATGAACTTGATTATAACTAAATACTAATTAAATATCCTAAATACTTTGCTTAAAAAGATGGTTAATGAGTCTACTAGTCACAATCAGCTTTGTAATTATCTTAAGGTTGCGTATGTAATTGACGCAGTTTAATTTTTGTCTATATATATATTACTATATACACCCATTAAAATGTTACTACTAAATAAAAGTTAAGGACAATTAGTCTTCACTACAGTAATTTTTATCTATGTTACTACTCTTCATTACATTACTTAATCTCACTTCTCATCTCATATTTACAATTCCAACTCTCAAAATACGATCTACCATAGACATTTTAAGTAGCATTTTGAGTATATTTTTTTAGAAAATTTTATATACATTACTATCTCAAAATTTCAAACCATCAAAATATTACTGCTAAGACTACTTATTTTTGACTATAGTCTCCAGTTTTCACCACATTTGTTCTGTACTAAACTACAAAAATAATCCTAGAAAGTTGTTTAAAAAGTTTGTTCTTGAGTCATCGTGAGTGGACTTCCTATGAATGACGTAAAATCCTTTTGAAAAGTATGAGTCAAATATGCATGAACTAGAAAATTTTATTTATATTACTAGATACTCGAACCACATAAAAAAATGTTACTAATTAAGTGTTAAGACAATTGAGTATTGAGCCATATACCACTCCGATCCTCATTTCATTACTTTATATCCTAACTACTCTGCTTGAAAAAAATTGGTTCATGACTCTTGGAATCATGATATTTCAAAAAGTCACAATCACTTTTTATGTATTTCGTAGTGTTGTTGGTTGCGTATGTGATTAGCGTACACCAATTAATAAAGTACGATTCATTATGCACACAGCGCACCTATAAATAAGTTCAAGACTTGTTTATTCACTTCACATCTCCCAACACAGATCTCATAACACAACCCGAAATCAGAGAGATAGACAATGGCACAGCCCTCCAAATTTGTTTTCACTCGCGAAGAAGCAAAATCCCCCGGAGACAACCCCACAAACATTCCCTTTTTGATTCCACTCGTTCGTGGGCCATTCTCTACATTCAAAGTCGTAGCCCTCGGATTCGGATCATCCGGTCGGGTCTTCGTAGGAGTCAACGTCGAATTCCCAGGTTTGCCTCTCCATCACTCCATCCACGCAACGCAGTTCGTCGTCGCCAACCTCGCACTCAACCTCGAGAAAAAGCTCAACTACTTAGCCGTCTCCCCTCCGGAAGCTCCGTGCGGCCACTGCCGCCAGTTTCTTCAGGAAATCCGCGAGGCGCCTGAGATGAACATCATACTCTCGGATCAAAACGGCGACAATGTATCAACCGTAAGCCTCGAGAGCCTCCTTCCAAAGAGACTCAGCCCCGACAGTCAGCTTCCAAAAGACGTCCCTCGCCTTCTCGAGCCGCGCTATAACCGCCTCACCCTCTCGGGTCCCGATTTCGATGTCCCTGACCGTTATCCCGATCTGAAGCCCGCGGGTCTAGTGGCGGCGAACATATCGTACGCGCCGTACAGCAAGTGTCCTTCGGGAGTCGCGCTGGTGGATCGCCAAGGAAGTGTGTACAGAGGATGGTACATGGAATCAGTGGCGTATAACCCAAGTTTGGGGCCAGTACAAGCCGCTCTGGTTGATTACATGATTCGTGGCGGAGGCGGGGACAGAGGGTTCACGGAGATCGTCGGAGCAGTGCTGGTGGAGAAGAAAGATGCGGAGGTGCGTCAAGAGCAGACGGCGAGGATGCTTCTGGAGACTATTGCCCCCAACTGCGATTTCAAGGTCTTCCATTGCTGCGAGAACCCTAAAGAAAACTGATTCATATTTATGGTATACGATATATGATTATACTATTTATTTTAAAAGACGAATAGAAAGGAAAATAATACGCCAGTACATAGAATAATTACACTGGTCTTTATTAAACTTAGATGATAATNGAGTCAACGTCGAATTCCCAGGTTTGCCTCTCCATCACTCCATCCACGCAACGCAGTTCGTCGTCGCCAACCTCGCACTCAACCTCGAGAAAAAGCTCAACTACTTAGCCGTCTCCCCTCCGGAAGCTCCGTGCGGCCACTGCCGCCAGTTTCTTCAGGAAATCCGCGAGGCGCCTGAGATGAACATCATACTCTCGGATCAAAACGGCGACAATGTATCAACCGTAAGCCTCGAGAGCCTCCTTCCAAAGAGACTCAGCCCCGACAGTCAGCTTCCAAAAGACGTCCCTCGCCTTCTCGAGCCGCGCTATAACCGCCTCACCCTCTCGGGTCCCGATTTCGATGTCCCTGACCGTTATCCCGATCTGAAGCCCGCGGGTCTAGTGGCGGCGAACATATCGTACGCGCCGTACAGCAAGTGTCCTTCGGGAGTCGCGCTGGTGGATCGCCAAGGAAGTGTGTACAGAGGATGGTACATGGAATCAGTGGCGTATAACCCAAGTTTGGGGCCAGTACAAGCCGCTCTGGTTGATTACATGATTCGTGGCGGAGGCGGGGACAGAGGGTTCACGGAGATCGTCGGAGCAGTGCTGGTGGAGAAGAAAGATGCGGAGGTGCGTCAAGAGCAGACGGCGAGGATGCTTCTGGAGACTATTGCCCCCAACTGCGATTTCAAGGTCTTCCATTGCTGCGAGAACCCTAAAGAAAACTGATTCATATTTATGGTATACGATATATGATTATACTATTTATTTTAAAAGACGAATAGAAAGGAAAATAATACGCCAGTACATAGAATAATTACACTGGTCTTTATTAAACTTAGATGATAATATAATTTAATCATAATTATGTTTTTGTCATCTTCATGTTCAAGTTACCTTATAAATAATGTCAATACAAGATAATCATAATTCTTATTATTTTCTTCGGTTCATGTGTTAGATTTTGGTATCTATTTTGTTCTATAACACCTAGGATTATCCGATTTTTTCATAACAGTACGGAAAAAGGAAAAGAAAAGATGCATTTGCATGAATCTCCATTAATATTTAATAAGTAAGATAGAAAAGTATTTATGATTTACATACATATCAAAGTAAAGTATATAACATGGCCCATTGACCCACAGGCCAACTCCTACGAAGTGCACAGTTGAGGAACAGTCAAATTATTTTAATTTTAGAAGAGTTGAGTTTCATGATGAATGAATATATATTTTTCATTGAAGATGGATAATTTACAACTTCTTTCTGAGCCCCTAATTACTGTCTAATTACAAAAGAATTAAAGCTGTGTCATTTCCCCTAGAGCGGTCCTATACATAACAACTTGCAATACATAGAAGCTTAGTCTAGTAAATGTATAATTACGAAAGTTTAAAATGTATCACATCAACTTAAACCGTAAAAGTTTAAAAGTAAAAAATTATGTTGTTCGAGACAGTGGAATAAAAGTTAAGGACAATTAGTCTTCACTACATTAATTTTTATCTATGTTACTACTCTTCATTACATTACTTTATAGATTATACTAAAACTAGAAAACTTAATCCTCACTACTTTGCTTAAAAAGTGAGTCCTTGACAGTTGACAGTCACAATCACCTTTTAAAGTATCTTGTAGTTCACACGCTATTGTTAATTTGTTTGCGTATACGTTGGACGTAAACACGGTTTTAAAAAGGTACTTTCACATNTGGCGGCGAACATATCGTACGCGCCGTACAGCAAGTGTCCTTCGGGAGTCGCGCTGGTGGATCGCCAAGGAAGTGTGTACAGAGGATGGTACATGGAATCAGTGGCGTATAACCCAAGTTTGGGGCCAGTACAAGCCGCTCTGGTTGATTACATGATTCGTGGCGGAGGCGGGGACAGAGGGTTCACGGAGATCGTCGGAGCAGTGCTGGTGGAGAAGAAAGATGCGGAGGTGCGTCAAGAGCAGACGGCGAGGATGCTTCTGGAGACTATTGCCCCCAACTGCGATTTCAAGGTCTTCCATTGCTGCGAGAACCCTAAAGAAAACTGATTCATATTTATGGTATACGATATATGATTATACTATTTATTTTAAAAGACGAATAGAAAGGAAAATAATACGCCAGTACATAGAATAATTACACTGGTCTTTATTAAACTTAGATGATAATATAATTTAATCATAATTATGTTTTTGTCATCTTCATGTTCAAGTTACCTTATAAATAATGTCAATACAAGATAATCATAATTCTTATTATTTTCTTCGGTTCATGTGTTAGATTTTGGTATCTATTTTGTTCTATAACACCTAGGATTATCCGATTTTTTCATAACAGTACGGAAAAAGGAAAAGAAAA
>NC_025695.1:6107829-6120599 GCF_000633955.1 Camelina sativa | reverse complement strand
TCACATTAAGCACAGAGACGCAACACATCACACCTATATAAATAGGTAAAGACGTTAACTCACTTCTCATCTCATTTCCATCTCTCAACATAAAATATAAAAAGCACACGATCCCAAAATCAGACAGAGACAATGGCAGAACAGCCCAACTTCTCATCTTATTTCCAACCTCCCAACATTAAATCTCAAAACGCGACAACAGCAAAAGATCAGTACAAGTTCGTTTTCAGTGCCCTCGAAGCAGCATCGGAAGGCGTCACCGAACCCAAGAGACTTCCAGTTCTGATAAAAAAGGCGATGTCACTCGCTCGGGCTCCAATCTCCACGTACAAAGTCGGAGCCGTCGGACGCGCATCATCGGGTCGGGTCTACTTAGGCGTCAATGTCGACTTTCCAGGTCTTCCTCTTCACCACTCCATCCACGCCGAGCAGTTCCTCGTCGCCAACCTCGCCCTCAACTCCAAGGAAGGCCTCCGTCATTTAGCCGTTGCCGTCTCTACAGACGGCATCGAATTCGGCACGCCGTGCGGACACTGCTGCCAGTTTCTTTTGGAAATCAGCAACGCACCTGACATCAAGATCCTGAGCAGATCAAAGCATGTAGAAGTATCATTCGCGAGCCTTAGATGCCTCTTACGGACAGATTCACACCCGACAGAATCCTCCCGAACGGTACCCCTCTCCTTCTTGAGAAGCGCGATAACTGCCTCAGCCTCTCGAGTTCTGCCTCAGAATATATCTGCTCAGAATCATACTCTTCCCATCTGAAGTTGACGGCTCTAGACGCGGCAAACAATTCGTTCTCGCCGTACACTGACTCTCCGTCGGGAGTGGCGCTGCTTGACGACGAGGGGAACGTGTACCGTGGATGGTACATTGAGTCAGTAGCGTCTAACCCTAGTTTGGGGCCGGTACAAGCTGCGCTGGTTGATTTCGTGGCTCTTGGCCGAGGCAAAGGGTTCGATAAGATCGTCGGAGCGGTCCTGGTGGAAAAGAATGCTGCGAGGGTGAGTCAAGAGAGCACCGCGAAGATGCTTTTAGAGACTATAGCAGCTCCCAACTGCGGTTTCAAAGTCTTCCATTGCTACGTGGATGCCATAAAAAACGTTAAGAATGTTGGTCTTCGTTATTAAACTATTTTGTTATCCTATCATAATTATAATGCTTTGTTTACTTCTTGGTTGGGTTCATTAAACCTTCTAATAAGGTCGTACAATACATGATATAGAATCATAATTATGTTATGTTTTCTTCTTGGGATCATGTTACCTTTCAGTTTCAGAATAATAATATTGTCAATGTAGTTAACTAGGAATTATCAAGTAATTTTACAATCTCAAATCAGTTTGTTCTTATAAATGGCACCTTACGAATATTATTTGTGAATCGCTATTTTCTAAAAACTGTGAAAAAAACTTCTATATTGTTTTTCCAAAAGCATAATAATATGAAAAAGATGTCTTTGATCAATGAATCTCCATTAATGAGTAATATAAAAAAAAGTCTCATTTGCAAACATATACCATTGACCACTGGCAAATTTTCTTCACAATTTCAACGATAAAGCGAAGCGCGATGTGTATATCGCGGACTAAATATACTCCTTGTCACACTCTCAAACACTATGAAATCAATTTATTAGTATCATTTTATGAATAAATTCTCAATTTCTATTTGTTTTACTAATCCATAGGTACCATGAAAATGATACTAATTAATACGACCGATTTTTTTTGTGTACCATTTTTTAGTTAATTTATACAAAACTACTTATAAAGTAATACTAACTACTCTAAAGAAATTGGTTTTGAAAAATGGTTTGTAAGTCATTATGTTATTTGTAATCTTGTGCATTACCTAGGTAAACACACCGTTTAAAAAAGCATTCAACATGTAGACACATCACATATCTAGTAATACGTGGTTGGCAATTTAAAATACACACGGAATTTGTGTATATGACTCGATTATCATTATTCATTAAAATACATTTTTCTGAATAACTCGAACACATATTCTATAACAGATTTGAATATAGACGTGACACTATCAAAATAGTCACAGAGTTGAGGACTATTAAACTAATCCTTATTTACCACTCTTTATTCCATTACCTTTTTACTACTCTTCATTACATTATTTATACTAAAAATAATCCTAATTACTTTACTTAATTATAAAAAAATGGTTCATGAATCTTACCAAAAAAAAAAATTGGTTCATGAACTTGATAGTTACGGTCATTTTTTGTCTTGTAGTTAATAGGTTGCGTATGTGATTAATTTTTTTTCTATATTACTTGCACCCATCAAAATGTTACTAATTTAAGAGTTAATTCCACCGCTCTTCATGATGACACTTCATACGAATCTAGGAAATAACCTTACTACTTTTCTTTATATATAAGATAGAATTTATGAGTCTCAATGAGTCATAATCACCTTTTTTTCTTTTTAATCTTGGTTGCGTATGTGAAAAAACCTCCATATTATCTTTTACCTATATTGCTTTTCAAACAATCAAAATGTTTATAATTACGAGTTAAGGACTAATGAACAATATTTTACCACTATTCATTACATTACTTCTTACTATAAATTATAAACATAACCCTAACTAATTTGCATAAAAGGTGATTAATAACATGAATCTTGATAGTCACAATCAACTTTTTAGTTATGTTGTCACAATCAACTTTTTAGTTATATTAGTCACAATCAACAATCAATATTATGGAATGATGTAAACACGTTTTTAAAAAGCACTTTTACAGTAAAGCACACAGACGATGCAAACACACCTCTATAAATAGGCAAGGACTTGCTTCTCCACTTCTCATCTCATTTCCAATCTCTCTCACAAACATAATACATCCCAAAATCAAACAGAGAAAAATGGCACAAGAGAACAAGTTCGTTTACACCCCTAGCGAAGCAGCAGAAGTGGGCATCCACGGCCCCCGTGACCTTCCAAAGCTGATGAAGAAGGCGATGTCTCTCGCTCGGGTTCCAATCTCCGAATTCGGAGTCGGAGTCGTTGGACTCACATCAAAGAGTGTGGTCTTCTTAGGGGTCAATGTCGAATTCAAAGGTGTTCCTCTTCATCACTCCATCCACGGCGAGCAATTCCTAGTCACCAACCTCGCTCTCAACTCCGTGGAATAACTCACTCATATAGCCGCCTCCGTTGACGCCATCGACTACGGTGCGCCATGTGGCCACTGCCGCCAGTTCTATCTGGAATTGGGCACCCCGCCTAAAGTCGAAATCCTGATCAAAAAACCAAAAGAGGGCAAAGACGAGTTCATGAGCCTCGACAGCCTCATGCCGGAGAGTTTCGGCCCTGACAGTCTCCTCCCGAAAGACTACCCTCTCCTTCTCGCGCAGCGCGATAACAAACTCGTCCTCTTGGACACCTCCGAAGAGATCTGCTCTGATCCAGAGGAGTGTCCCCATCTAAAGTGCAGGGCTCTAGCGGCGGCCAACAAATCGTACGCGCCGTACAGCGAATCTCCGTCGGGAGTGGCGCTGAAGTGCGATGACAAAGTGTACAGAGGATGGTACCTTGAATCTGTTGCGTATAACCCAAGTTTAGGGCCAGTACAAGCTGCGCTGGTTGATTTCGTGGCTCGTAGCGGAGGCAAACCATTCGAGGATATCACTGAAGCGGTCCTGGTGGAGAAGGGTGATGCGACGGTCGTTCAAGAGGACACGGCGAGGATTTTCTTGAAGAAGATAGCCCCCAACTGCGATTTCAAGGTCCTCCGTTGCAAGTAGCACTAAGAATATTGATGGCACGATGGTGATAGATATATAAAAAATGATATTATTAAGGAAAATAATACGCCGGTAGAGGATTACACTGGTCTTCGTTATAATCGTGTCGTAATTATTTATGAATGTCGTCAGTACCATATATATTCATAGTTATGTTCTGTTTTAGTCTTGGGTGCATCATGTTGTTACCTTTCGATAATGTCAATATAATATGATATAATTATACTTGTGTTTTGTTTTCGTCTTGACCTTTTAGTACTATATATTGTCAATGCAGTATTACGATCTCAAATCGCATCTCACTTAGAAATGTCACTTTACGAATATTATTTGTGAATTGCTTTTGTTCTTTTTGCAAAAGCAGCAGGAAAAAAATATCAAATAGATTGATGTCTTTGCATAACCTCATGAACTGTAACACCACAAAGATACGAGTAACCGTGATACAATCTACCGTAGATATTCTAACTAGCATTTTACGAATAAATATGTTTAGAAAAATCTATATTTCAAAGCATCAAAATATTACTGCTAAGACTACCTATTTTACTCCTATGATGACGTAAACACCTTTTGAAAAGTATATGATTCGAAATTCAAATATGCATGAACTATAAGTTTTTTTTATTTAAATTACTATATAAATCCATTGAAAAATGTTACTTAAGTGAGTAAGTGGAGGTTCCTAATAAAAATATTTTATAATCCAATTAATCACAGGTTATGTTACTTAACCAGGTGACCACAAAGTACACTGAGGGCTCTTGATGTGCAAGAAAAAGCAAAGCAATAAGATCTGATTTCTAGTATGAAGAACGGCTAATTCTTGATGAAAAATGAGCAAATTATATTCCTATATTTCACAAGTAACAGATGATTCAAACATGATCGTCGGTTCACATGTAAGCTCCTCGGTGATTCTTCATTACAGCCTTTGAAGTTGGATGAAAACAAATATTCAGAACGTTGATGGCCAGCTTGAGTCCTTCTTATGTTCTCTTGCTAAGGTAAAGAAGGGCTATATTCGGTTTCACCTTTTCTATGACTAGCCTCAAACTTAGAGAACAGCTGCTTTGGTGTTCTGTTTTTAATAGGATCTGTCAAATATTAGGAACCGTTTGCTTGATATTTATACAGTAGAACAGTTATAGAGAAGATAACCATGGCATAAATCATCTCTTCATGATCCACGTATCTGCAAAAGCTTTCCTTGTTAGGCTTTTGGAAGCATTACAAACACAAGTTTATTTTTCCGCCAGTTGTGATGCAGAAGCTTAATCATTATGATTTTAATTAACAAGTATGATGTGTGCAGTGTGCATAATGAATCGTACATTTTCACTGGTGTTTTCATCAATCACATACGCAACCAACAACACTACGAAATAAATAAAAAGTGTTTGTGGCTCCTAGAAATATCAAGATTCAAGAGTCATGAACCAATTTTTTCAAGCAGAGTAGTTAGGACTATTTTCTGTAATTTAGTACTAAGTAGAAACTATATATAAAGTAACGAAATGAAGGTTGGTATGTGAGTCAATAGTCTTAACAGTTAATAAGATAGGTTTATTAATAGGTATAATCCGTGATTTATATATCAAGGAACTAACAGAGAGAAAGAAAAAAATATATTCCAAAGTAAAAATGTCCAGTAAAAGTAAACATTAGTTATAGACTTATAGTTAGTTAAATTATTTTAAAATTATCATTAAACTATAAAGTATACACTAAAGATTTACCAGAAAATTAGGTCTCAGTTAATATAATAAACAAACAAGAGTCATAATTTGTAACAATGCTTCTGAATATTTATAAAAAATGGAAGAAAACAAAAGAAAAAAAATATTTAGTAAAGTGTATATATATGGGAAAAAGGTGTTATTGACCACTTAAAATTTTCTTTTGAGAAAACAGAGAAATTGATTCTCTGCGATGGCGACTGGCGGATCTATTCCAGCAGCGACCGGTGGATCTACTCCACCAACTCAAAATCGAAGCAAAATCAATAACGGTGTATAAAGACTTCAGAGTCTCTCGAATTTTTTTGGTATCTCTCTCTCTCTCTCTCTCTCTCTCTCTCTCTCTTTCTCAGTTTTTAAGAAGATTAATTTTGATTAGGGTTAGGAAAGGGTAATGTTATTCAACCCTTGCTTAACACGTTCATCAAATCTGGGGGAAAAGACCAATATGACAATAAATATCTTAATTTAAGTTGTGGTCAAAGGTAAGAGATTTGGTGTTTAGTTTTGAGTTATTTTCTAAACATAATAAAGAGAATAATTCTTTATAAAAAAACACTTTGTAAACCTTCAGTATCATTATCTTTCAAAACAAAAAAATAGATAAAATAAAAAAAAAAAAAAGTAAAAAAAAAAAGCTAATTACAAGCAAAACATAAGCAAAAAAGCTAATTACAAGCAAATTTGTTTCACATTTTATTGTTTGTTATGTATTATGTGTTTTTAGATAGATGTTTTCAGAGTCTTTTATGTTTTAATATTTTGTTCCATCAGCTGAGTATAAGGTTAACGTCCTCGCCAGAGTATAATGTTAAAATTACTCTATAATAGAGTTTCGATTCTAAAATAAAGTGGAATTGTAGATGCTCTAATGTGTTTATTTTAGTTTTGATACCATTCTGACAGTTGATCCTGAACAATTCGCAAGGATCATTACCTTGCCAACTCTTCAGAAGTTCCTGTGGGTATCCAAGCTGCTGAGCAATTGAACGCAATATATTGACTGTGCGAATAGAATCAGGAGGATGTCGAGCAACTACAACTGATAAACAAATCAACCAAACTATCATGATTCGACAACCGACCATCTTCCTGAAAAGAGATGAGGTTTTCAAGTCAATTGACAGATCGATCCGCGTTGTAAGATTTCTGCACAGATAAATCAAAATCGATGATGCAATGAAGATTGGAAATCAAAGAAGACAAATCAGAAGATCTGGTGCTTCTACATAAATCAATCTTACCTGATATGTGTAACTTATGTCGGTCTTGATAAACCCTAATCGGAGAATTTTCTAACTTGAATCGGGAAGATAGATGTTTGAACCCACGAGACACCTCAACAGATAGATGCACAAGGTTTCAGAGGCTCGTATATGCTCCCAGAATTGGATTCAAGCTTTAATTTTGTAAGAATTGCAGATCGGCGACAACTTTGGAGAGTCGCTAAGAAGAAGAAACGGAAATAGGAGGGAAGGAAAATAAAATAAAATTTAATATTTTTTAAAAGTTTCGAGTACCAAACAAGGAAATAAACCACCTGACATGACCTGACCCGACCCCGTGTATTTTAAATCTACTACAATCATAAGCTTTTTTTCTTTTCATTAAATTTCAAGTCATGGTTGTGAGTTGTCCTTATTTTTTTCCTAATTACCAATAATCGTAAAGCAAGTCATTAATAGGTATAATCCATGATTTATCAAGGAACTAACAAAAAAAAGAACTATATTCCATAAAGTTTAAATTATTATTATTTTGGTGCCACAACAAGAGTAATCATCATTTTATTACGTTGTTAACACTATCTACACTAAAATATTATACATATTAAATTATAATTATATAAAAAATAAATTGTCGTGCCATATTCCACGGAAAAAATATTATGTCGACTAATCACCATTTCCTATATAAACAACACAATTATAGATTGTCAAATAAACTACAAACTACTAGGAATACCCTGTGCTTTAAACACGGATCAACATTTTAACTTTTTTTAGCTTTAAACACGGATCAACATTTTAATTTTTTTAAATATAATAATTATAATTGCTATGTAAAGTTATTTTGTTTGAGATAATATTTATTTTAATTGTTCTGTAAATCTATTAGTCTTTTTGAATAATAATTATTTTAGAATACTATAGTATTTTATTTTTGACGTATATTACAGTTTTATATTGTTTGTTTGTTGAATTTGCATCATTATTTTGTGAAACATGAAGTAGTAATTTGAATATTATAATTGTGAACAAATAAAAATTATTAATTTATCATCTATAAAAATTTAGTTTTACCAACCCGCCAATGTGGAAATTAAAACACACATTTTTTATAGATCGAGTAATATATGTTCGTTTTAAAAAATTCAAATCACAGCAAATGCAAAAAAAAAATCTGCATTTTATTAATCATAGGTATTATATGAAAATTCCAAACAATTTGTAAATAAAAGAAAATAAAGATGATAGGAGAATCATAATTTGAAATCTTAACAAAATCTTTGAAATTTAATTATTAAAAATAATTATATTGTGTACTTGGATATAAAATCTTAGTTTTTGAAATTCTGATTGGTTTATATTTAAAAAAAAATATTTAGTAATTTCGTCCATAATTTATTCGAGAGAGAAAATATATTTTTTCCTAGATTTTTATATTTGATCTGTCATCGTTTTTTATTTTTTAATTAATTATCTTTATTTAATTAATTAACTAAGTTTAATTAAGTTTTTCTAATGGCAATTGAATGTAAATTTTTACACATTTTAAGGTTAGTTTCATATTTGTACTTCTCAATTAATATAGTAAGATTTCACAGAAAAAATAATTGAGTATTTTTTGAAAATATTTTGAGAGTTTTTGAGAATTAAAATTTTACGAAATGTAAATTAAATTTCAAATGGAGAATTCATGTATTTCGTCTAAATTTTTAGCCAATTTTTTTTAATAAAAATTGTATAATGGGTAATTATTGTAGAGAACAGTTATGAGACTTAAATTTTTTGATGGACAGGACTGGATGAGACGAGATAAGACGAGATGGAACGGGATATGATGAGATATAACGGAACGAGACGATACCAAACTAAAATTCAATATTTGGACTTAATACCAATACTGTACATACACTTAATTTATGTATTCCAAATAATAAATTCTAACTCACTTTTACACATTCAAAATTTATATAAAAAAATTATCTGTTACTCAATGTTAAAATTGTTTTTGGTAAGACACAATGTTAGATTTATGAAAAGAGTAATATTAACTAACATGTTGTTTGACGATTTCAGTCTATATAATACTTTCATCTTTCACTTTATTATAATAGTCTAAATTTATAAGAGTAATATTAACTAACATGTTGTTTGACGATTTCAGTCTATATAATACTACCATCTTTCACTTATTATAATAGTCTTCATGCGAAGCGAAGAAACCCATATACAGTAATTAAGTTATTTTTAGTAGCTAAACAAATACAGTAAATGAAATTAAAACTTAACTACATGTATTTTAGTCATAGAGATCTTGGAGCACACAAATATAATAAATTTTAAACATATGAAAATTTTACAATATTATTAATGTTTACACTTCTAAAAAATTATTTAAAATTAAAGGAGAGTATTATATAGCGAGCAGTTTGGATCAATATTGATAAAAAAAAAATTATTAATTTGGTGCTAAAATAAAGGTAATCATCATTTTATTATTTTGTTAACACCATCTATATTGAAAATATTATACATCTTTAAAATGATTAAATTATGATTATGTAAAAATAAAATTGTTGTGCCGTATACCACCGGTTAAATACTATGCCGACTAATTACCATTTCTTATATAGACAACACAATTATTGATTGTCAAATAAACTATAAACTATTTCACACAAAAAAAATTTGAGTATTTTTGAAAATATTTTGAGAGTTTTTGAGAATTCTAATTTTTACTAACTAAATGTAAATTAAATATCCAAATGGAGAATTCATGTATTTCGTCTAAATGTTTTAGCCAAACATTTTAATTAAAAAATTTATAATGGGTAATTATTATAGAGAATGGTTATAAGACAAAAATTTTGATGGAACATGAATGGATGAGACGTGACAAAACAAGATGGAACACGACATGATGAGATGTAACGGAACGAGGCAAGACCAAATTAAAACCAAACTAAAATTTGATATTTGGATTTAATACTAATATTGTATGTACACATAATTTATGTATTTTAAATAAAAAATTCTAATCAATTTTACGAATTTAAAATTTATATAAAACATTTGTCTAGTGTTGTAGCAGAGATTACTACCTAGTTACCAATAATCGTAAAGCAAGTTATTAATAGGTATAATCTGTGATTTATCAAGGAACTAAAAAAAATTGTATTCCATAAAGTAGCGTCCAGTAAAATCAGCTGTAAAAAAAAAATGTCAGGTAAAATTAAACATTAGTTTGTTAAATTATTTTAAAATCATCATTAAACTATATAGTATTCAAAAGAACTATATAGTATTAACATTAAGCAAGATTTAAAGTTGTATTCAAAAACTATATAGTATTCAAAAGCTCCATATCACCATTCCTTGCGGTTCGAACCTTCGACATCAGGAATAATTGCTAGGTGCGTGGCCAACTAGGCCACACAAATTATTTAACTTTTAATCAACATTTAATTTATATATAGTAATTGTTCTTGTCAAGTCGTTTAGTTCTAAAACAGGTCGGATATTAAGGACCCATTTGAAAGCCTCCCAAGATGCTTCCTAGTTTGCCTCCCACCGACTGGAATTGCAAATGGGGCTCTTGGTTCTTGGATCCTGTGGACCATTTGGATATGCCGTAATAAGCTGATCTTCGAACAAAGATCCATTTCTCCGATAAAGGCGATGACTCAAGCAATTACCCAAACCCGAGAATGGTACTTAAGCCAAACCCCAGAGAATCCAATGGTTCATACTTATGCACATCGACAACGCCTTGAGGAAACCCCAGACCTGATGCGTTGCTTCACGGATGCAGCTTGGAAGGAGGACTCCCGAGACGCGGGCTTTGGCTGGATCTTCACAAGTTTCTCCCCAAATTCTGAATAAACGGGCAGTTCAAATTCCCACCATGTCAGATCGCCGCTTATGGCGGAAGCGATAGCATTGTATTTGGCTCTGCAACACGCCTCTGATCTTGGTTATCGGAAACTTTTGTTCGCTTAAGATTCACAACAGCTGATCAAAGCGATTAATTTGGAATTTCACCCGAGGGAGATTCATGGGATTCTACATGATATCCTCTTGTTAGCATCGAGTTTCGAAAAAATCTTTTTCACCTTTGTTCCTCAAGAGAGGAACCGACGAGCGGATGAGATTGCGAAAAACTCTCTATCTAATTTAATTTCATTTAATGGTTTATACCTACCTATCCTTGTACCATCTGATGTAATTCCCCAGTTCAACCGGCCTTGCATGTACCAAACTTTGGCAAGTTAATGTAATTTGATTGAAAAAAAAAAAAAGCCTCCCAAGATGCTTAAGGAAGGTTGATTTAACCAATAGTAGGCGCGATAGGACAAGCTACCCATCTGTTGTTCGAGAAAGGTGGATTTTAATTTTGACTTTGTTAAGTAAAGTGACTTCAGTGATTGATTAACCCGGTTTGATAGTCCGGTTTAAGATCAATCAATTTGGGCTAAGTTGATTTGGTTTGGTTCATGGACAAACCAATTTGAAATTTTAATTAAATTAATGTTTGATTTAAAATAAATGCTGGATCGGATTTGATAGATTTTTTTTAAAAAGAATTCGATTTAGGGGTTAACAAAAATCGGTTTGTGTTGTGTTTGATTTGGCCATGGTTTTTACACACCAAAAATAAACTAAAATAATAAAAAAAATAATAATAATAAAATAGTCAACAGTCATGATTCTTTTTTTTGGTCTATTTTGGTTGTTTCTTTAATGTTTACCTCATTTTTTATTTGTCATATTTTTTGTTTTGGTATTTTTTTTTCTTTTGGTAACTATTTGATTTGTCATATTTGATATGAGACTAATGAATCTTTATTTAAATTTGGTTCAAATAACAGGGAATATATCTTCTATAACTAATGCAAGATTTTCTTGAGATATGTGTTAGACAATTTTTCAATCTTTAGATATATATTCTTTGTTTGACAAGAAAAAGATATATATTTCTTTATTTGATAAAAAAAAAAAGGATGCACACCATCTAATCCCTTATATAAAGAAAGATGATCATTTTGCTCTAAACCTAACCCAAAAAAAAAATTATCTTCACTAAAAAAGAGCTATTATGATGTCCGCACAAAAATTTCAACTTGCGTTTCTGCTCTTAACTTTTTGTCTTCTTTCTTCTCAATCCATTGCTCAAACAATTGGTAATATTGTATTTCTCTTTGTTTATTGATTGTTAAAAATAAACCCTAATAAAAACTTGATCTAATAACAACAAATTCTACATAACATTTAAAGTCTTTAAAACTCTATTAACATTTAAAATAATTTTGATCTACATTGATGCATCCATATATTTTGTATCATCACCTACCATAAGATTTCAAATTCCTTAGTAAAAACTATTCTCTTGACTTAAAATCCGGATCATATTTTGTTGTTGTTGTAAAACAGTAAAAGTATGATGTATGTCATCATATAAAAAAAAAACGAAAGCAAAAGACTAAATAGTATATATTGATATTTTTGGATCAAAATCTTGATTTTTTAAATAAAAAAATAATTAATAACACATGACCCTACTTATGCTTTTTTTAGTCAGCAGTCATATGATTCTTTGGTTTGTCTAAATAATTTTCCTAAAACTAAAAAGAGTTAACTAATTTTATTTTTTTAATTTAAATTTGGTATTTGCAGCAGAGAAAATGGCTATAATTGATACTACAAGATTTTCATGAGATATGTATAGACATTTTTGCAATATTGGTTGGTTACGCGATGTTTCACAATGGCTATGTAGACACAGTCACGAATACCAAAACAGATATTCTTGTGTTTCATTTGTTAAGAGGAAGAAGAAAGCGACGAAGATGCTGTGTGCATTGTCAGCTTCTCTTCATCATCTTCCAAGACGAACAACATCTCTGTATTCCTACACATGCCATGAACCAGAACAACGGGCAAACCAGCCATAACCCCGATCATAATACCGCGGGATACATCTGTTAATAGAAATATACCGATCGTGAGGACCAACAAAACCAGCACCAAAT
>NC_025695.1:6090202-6101279 GCF_000633955.1 Camelina sativa | reverse complement strand
GATACATCTGTTAATAGAAATATACCGATCGTGAGGACCAACAAAACCAGCACCAAATTAGAATCATCGATCACATTGCCAAATATCACCCATGGTTCATTATCCCGGGAGTAGACATATATCCATGCGACTATCAAAATAAAGAAGACAGAAAGGTGGACGGGTTGCCAGAGCATGCTGATGAAGATAGAAACAATGAAGATGATAATGTAGTTTGTTCGAAAGATCATGATGTTGGTTTTGATTCGTTCGGTAGCTACACTAAAGGACACAGGAAGGCTAAAGGCACTACACTGGACAAGTTCAAGCCATGGCCTTTGAGAGCTAAGGCCTAACGAGATCAATTCTTTGGCTCGTCCTAATAAGCTCAGGCTCGACGAGGTATTTGCTTGGGATGGTATAGTGCCATAGGTTGTCATATTCTTTCACAAGCGACAAACAGCAAAAAAAAAAGAAAAGAAAGAAAC
Organism: Camelina sativa; assembly: GCF_000633955.1. Lineage (NCBI taxonomy): Eukaryota > Viridiplantae > Streptophyta > Magnoliopsida > Brassicales > Brassicaceae > Camelina > Camelina sativa. The sequence continues at coordinate 6,100,812 of NC_025695.1, read as the reverse complement.
AGAGAACATCACCACAGGAAACTATATTGAAAAGAAACTGCTGGTACCTAATTTGAAGAAATAAAACTGTTTGCTTGATGTTTCTGATCTGAGGTAGTCAGGTCACCTCTCTTATTTGGGAATGTTTTATTTCAGGACACCAGAAGAGAGGCAGATACGTATTACAATGTACTAATAATGGAAAGGAGAGATATATCAAAGGAATGGATGAATACCCTTAAACTTCTCTTATCAAATCATTAATACTATAATGAGACTGTTCATTACAAGTAGGAAAAACCAATTCTTTAACAGAGTCTATTCTTCAATAGACCTAAGAACATTTAAACAACTCAAAGTAGGATACATGCACATTGACATAGCGGAGATATATCCTTTGACCATAGTCTCTGATGTTACCTTCACTGGCTGCTAGCATCTGAAGCAATAGCCTCACCGCGATAAACTCTCCATGGTCCTCGATAGAATACTGGCTTCATCAGAGGCACCGTTTTCCCAGGGTGCTCTTCCCAAAACTTCTCCTGTTTACAGAGAGAGAGTAGAGTAACATTAAAGTTCACACTTGAAAAACAAACAAGAGAGCATAAACTTATTCTAACCACAAAACAGTGTAAGAAACACATTGTCAAGAATTCTCAATACCTACAGAACAATGGAATTAGATTACAAGATACTAATCAAGACAACATAATAGTTTGGTTGAAAGACCTAATGAAGAACAAATTCAAGTCTAGGTTTTTCCTTGTTCACGACAATCATCAAATCATTAACAATGAAGCAATTGATCCAGTTTCTATCACATTTTGAACCCTAGCATTAGCCAAACACGAGAATCAGATAAGAACCCACAAATCTAGCTCACCTTGTAGAGCTGCTCTGTAACTGCAGCGCCGATGACGCCGGTGTAAAAGGCGGCGACATAGATAGTAATCAAAGCCGTGAAGGTTTTTGGCCGGCGGTAAGGTTCGATCATTTCCCATACAGCAAATCTCTCGAACTTGTTGTAGTTATAATCAGCGTATTTCCTCCATAGTTGGCTCCACACTCCTCCTCCTCCTTGCATATCTTCGCCGAATTTTGGATTTTGCTGTTTCGCGGTGGCGCGTGGGAACCTGAGGAAAGAATCCGAAATTGGAAAGGCCAAGACTTTAAAACGTTGAAATGTTTACCAAACAGTCCTCATATTCGTACAAGTTTTAGTTTTCAGTCCTTAACTTTACTTTAGATCCACTTTAAGTCTTAGAGCTCAATGTAAACTAAGTTAGCATATAGTTCTTGTAAATTTGTAGTCATTGTGTTATATCATAACAACACATGGTTCGTGTAACAAAACTATGCAAATCAGAGTTATTTAACGTCACACATGTATGCATTTACATCAATAAGATTTGCTTTCAAGCAATAAAGACAAGAGCAGTAGTGAAAATACATTTGCAATTGACTATTAGCATAAGAATAGTAACCGGATTCAGGGAGTATTCTTTTACACCAAAAAATATGACGATATACAGAATTTTTAAGCTTAGTATTTGCTTGAGCAACCAAAGATTGTTGCACTAGTAAATCTAAAAGCCTGACACTTCAACTTGATCCAGCTGGTTTGGCTAAGGTTAATCCTTCAGGTATCTTGGCTGGACCGAGGCTGCAACGATCGGTATTGTGCAGTCGGATGGCATCTTTTATCTTCTGAAACTGAAAACATACAAATGTTCAAAGAAGATGATGTCAGAATAGTTATCAGAGACGGACTTCAAATCGCATTCAACAAGTTTTGATCTATCAAAAGGTTGAATTCCCAATGGTATCAGTATCAAGCAAAGGGTTTTCTAATATTTGATAGAGATCCTATCGACATGCCAAGCTCTAGACATGGAAAAGGTGAAACCTAATAGTCTTCTTCTTTACCTTAGCAAGAGAACATGAGAAGGACTCAAGCTGGCCATCAGCTCCACGGTAAAAGTGGAAATAAGGAAGCACTCTCACATTCAAACTCTTGCACATCGGTTTATTCTCATCAAAGTTTACTTTCAGGAACACTATATCCGAATGTTCCACTGCTGTCTTGCAAAGCTGAAAAGAGACACAAGAAACATCTCAATTTCATTTCAGAATCACGAAAGAGAAAATGGAACTCGTATAGCTACATCGAACAGATAAGTCAAGTCACAGTAGGTAGTAAACATGACACTAACCTTTGGGAACAATGCTCTGCAAGAAGCACACCAAGTTCCATAAAACTCTACAATGACTAATCTTTCCCCTGCTCCGCTTAAAGCGCTCAAGAATTCTTCAGTAGAATGAATGTCTACCATGTTTGGAGCATTCCTCTCCCACCATTTTGGTGGCTCTGTCTCTGCTACATTTTCATCTACCTAAAACCACAAACACACATCACAAACTTTAACCAATGGGCATCACCGTCTCTAAAGAAAAAAATTGAAACTTTAGACTACTTTCTAATCATCTAAAATGGGATAAGATTCTATAGCACATTATTACAGTACCAGGAATCAATGAGATTCAGAAAACAGCTAAAGGACATAACTTTAGCATAAAAGTCCCAATTCACGTTTGAAGCTCAATCAATTTCCAAAAGGGTATGTGAATTTACGGACAGAAACAGCTCAAAGCCACGACATTTTTTACCTTGACAAGAACCACATGGCTCTTGGGTCGTCTAAGGGGGATATGGCTTCCGAGACCAGAAGATGGGTGACAATGAGAAGACGAGCACGACGGAGAAGATGAGAGCAGACGCAATCTCTTGTCGGAATTCAGATTCGAATTTTGAGGTAAGCAAGGTAGCAGAGGATTAAGAGCGGTGGCGAAGGATGTGAAGGATGAGGATACGCGAAGAGCCTGAACCGACGTCGTCGTTAACCGCACAACTCCAGCCATCTACAGAGATAGAGAAGAAATTGAGATTGTTCTTGGTTTTGTCTTCTCCGAGAGAGATTCTCTAGGAGAAGAAGATCAGAAAACTGTCTGGTTCAGATTCCAGTGATATATTTCTCTCATCAATCAATCATCATGTCTCCAAATATACATAGACGCGAATTTAACAAATTCAGCGTTTTGGAACGCCGTCATCCACTTGGCGTTTTGTCGCAACGTTAGCGTTGAAAAGTGTAAACGCGTTTTTGGTTTCTCCGTTAGAATCGTGTTTTAACACGGAACAGTAATGGTGGCTTTATGGTCAAGCTGTCTTTACACACTCACAAGAAAGTTATGACTTAAATGCCATTTCTGTTTTTATTTGTTATTTGGGGCCCCAACTTAAAATTGATGTACAACACGCAAAAATCTAAAGAAATTTTTCAAAAATATCAACTTGTTTAGGAATTCGTTTTAAAGGCGATTTGGGTTTCACTCGATTCACATTTTTGATCAATCAAATGTAGAATATATAGACTACTTAGGTTTGACAAGCTTTCTAGGAAGGTTTTTGTTCTGTCTAAGGAATAAGTGAATCTGTTCTTTTACAAAACATAAGCAAGTGAGTGATGAGGAACAAAAAAAACATGACATTTAATGCAATAAATCATTGTAAGAAAATAGCAAATAGGACACTTCATTGATAAGTACTGGATTCCCAAATGTGTTTGTGTTGTTTGATAACTCCAACATTATATTAGTTTACTACCTTTAACTTCTTACCAATTATTGGAACAGAAAGAAAACAATTGAGCCTGTAACTACAAAATATTGAGTATCCAATTCAAAGAATTGTGTTTCTAAGGATGAAAGAAAAAAAGCATCCAATCTTGGCATCAAATGTCAAAAACAAGTTTTAACGATTACATAATCCATACTATTACAATAAGTCTAGTACAACTTCTAGTTGAAATCGTACAAAAACAGCATACATATCAAAACGCTTAAAAAGTCTAACAGATCAAATGCTTAAACTGCCTTTTATTGACAGAAGAATGAACTTACCCTACTTTGCTTACGCGCACGGCAAGAGAACGTGTGAAGGAAACTCATCAGATCCATTGTTTGGTGCAGCCTTGAGTCCTAGAATCGAACTGATCACATTGTATATCTCAACATTCTCAAAAGAAGTCACTTTCCTTCCTTTTGCGAACATAGGACCATGCCCGATGAATATAGTCCTCATGGAAAAGAAGGCATTGTCATACCCGTGAGCTCCACCACATTCCTTGGCTTTACTTTTCTTCTGCTTTACCGTGAAGCCCTCATCCACTAGTCCTATGATAGACGGGATCCTGTCACTGTTTGCGTAATGCAGCCTGCTAGGTAAATCCTCTTTGAGATAAACCTTCAAGTACTTACCATTCTCTACTTTACCAGAGCTCAACCCTTCGTTTATCTTAGCCACTATATCCGCTGCATTGTGCCCTGAAGGTGGTTGAATCGCTAGCACCGGTGTGTAGTAGTGAATCCAACTACTAGGGATTGTGATCCAAGGAGCTAAATCATCCAGAACAACTACTTTTTTATCACAAGTGCCAACCATTCCATGATCACCAACCATAATCATTGTCACATCCTCAAAGATCCCTCTTTTTTCTAACCCATCGATTAATCTTCCTATTAACCGATCAATGTTAACTACAGCTTCAGTGATCAGAGGATCATCAGGGCCAACTTGGTGACCTTCATGATCAGGATCTTCAAAGTAAAGAGTCATGAAACTAGGTATTTCGCTACTAGGCAAATCGAAATAGCTCAAGATAGTATCAACCCTATCATCAAAAGGAACAGAGCCATTGTAGATTTGACAGAAACCTTCAGGACAATTCCAAGAGCCTTTGTGTACCTCAGAGCCAGGCCAGAAGTAAGTAGCAGCCTTAAGCCCTTGGTTGACTACTGTTTCCCACAATGGCTCACCTAACCACCACTTTGGTTCGTGACTAGACATTGTGAAGACGTCCCCTGTTTCTGGATCAACGAATCTGTTGTTGATGATTCCATGATAAGCTGGGTACAAACCTGTGACGATGGAGTAATGGTTAGGGAAAGTTAATGTCGGATAAACAGGGATGAGACCAGTCTCGGCTTCGGTTCCGTTGGCGATTAATCTGTGGATGCTCGGCAGATTGGTCTTGAATTGGTACCCGAAACGAAACCCATCAGAGGAAATCAAAAGAACCACAGGCTTGTCGAGTTTCTTGAGAGGACGAGCAACGACGGATCTGTCGAAAGCTGGAGACTTTGAGACTTGGTTTAAGGAAAGGACGGGTTTTTGAGAAGAGAAGAAGAGGAATGCGAAAGCTGAAGCTGCGGATAGAGCGATGCAGGTGACGAGAAGGAGAGATGAAAAGATGAAGCAGCTTGAGATACTCTTAGTGGTGGAAGAATCAGAATCGGATGGAGTTGTGTGATTGTTGTTGAGAAGTGCGATTGATTGGCTTGGTTGGTCTTGGTCTTCTTCTGGTGAGGATTTGTTTTTTTTCGATGATAATGTGTCGCCTGACATCATTGATTCCTCTTCTCCTTAACCAATCGGTCTGATGCTTCTTTCTTCTACTCAAATTATAGAAAGTTGAAAACTTTTTAGTTCAGATCTTTTGATTGAGTTAAAGTCTTAAAGAAACACAATGAGATGTGAGTTTAGTACTTGGGAGTAGTTTAGTAGCGACTTCTCCACATTACGTTTTCGATGGATCTGAATCTGCCACGTTTCCCAGTAAGTCCTCAACTTTATTAGTCAACTGCTGAGTGAGTAAAGCAAGACTTAGCTTCTATACGCCGTCGTTTCGTATCTTAGCTTTGGGGAAGCTCCCTACACGCTTGTGCGACGCCGTGTCATATTAACAATCGCCGACTCTGTCAACGTCTTCCAGGTCAGTTTTCTCTTTATCAGTGTATCAGTGTGCGCTTATACACGCTGATTTGCACGAAAGATTCCAAATTTGCTTGTTTGATTGCAACCCATGAATCCTAGATGTTTACTAGAAGCTTGTATCAGTAGAAATTAGGTTTTTCATTGAATCTCTATATTCATAGGTGTATATGTATCTGCGGCATGGTATACGATCGATGTTATGGAAGTTATATGTTTGCCTATGCCAATTTAAAATGTGATAGATTATCCAATAGGATCCTCCTGCTTCACCAAATGAAAATCTTTTTTTTTCAATTAGGTCTTGTAATTGGTCTGATTAAGTTTGATCTCTGTCTATATTTGTATGAGTGTGTGTGGTAATATTATCTACTGGAACGTACTGAGTGAGGACTTTGATGAGACATGCTTGACCTATGTTGTTGCAACTGGTCTTAAAAAAAACACAGTTTGTTTCTTAAATGTTGATCCAGAATGCCAGCAGTCTGATAAAGTCAATCTGACAAGTTTTCTCAATGTGGCTCATGTGTTTTGATCTCAGAAATGTTACCGTGTCCAGAATTTAGTTGAAGTGCACTTCTTTAGTTTGCAAAGTAAATTGACTTGCTCCTCCTCTCTGCTCAAGACTATGTTTGCTTTTGTTATTCCCTTGGTGGATGATATCGTTGGATTGTAGTGATTTCCTTCAAGGGTTAAAAACTTGGAATTCGCTTAGGCATTGGAAGATCCTATTTAGTTTGTTATGAAAATCGAGTTCTTGAGGAAAATGTAATTGTTTTTGAATTGTATGTTTTGTCCATCAGATCTTAAGTTTATTTATCTTTGTGTCACTAAATGTTCAGTTATGAGATTATGGTTCTTGGCATAGATGCAGACTGATAGAGATAAGCTCCAATGGATCCTAAATTAGATACATATATTTGTTTAAATATTTGAACATGTGTTTCTGAGTTTGTCTCTCGGCTTGGCTCTGTTAATCTATGTAGAAGGGTGATAGGAAGTATCTCTCTGTGAAACATCTTCAGTTTCTCAAGTTCCTAATTGTATCTGAATGTTTCTCCCCAAATACTAACTATAACTTGCTGTTTTATTAGCAAATTTGCAGGTAGAATGGCATTATTCTCGATAGAGAAAGAAAAAATACAACTTGATATCCGAGAGTCGTGAAGAATTATCAAACTGCTCCAAACCAAAAGACATCTGGAACGTGTATGATTCTTACATTTTTCATCTTTTGATTTAAGCAAGTTGATAACTCTTTTTGTCTCTCGAAACCGTACCAGTTTCCGAAACTGAATGATCCAAGAAAAGCTCATCAGCTGCTGAAGCTTGAAGTCATAGCTAAAGCATATACTTGGCTAGAGCCTGGTTTTATTTACTTTCACTAATTTTTTATTCAGCATACCATCACGTTCGTTGATGTTAACATAATGAAAATTTTAACTATGACTAGCTTTTTTGGAACAATTTGCAGGTGGAATGTACAATGACGACTCTGATATACGAAAATCTTGCAAAGGGTTATTTGGCTCACAAGAGGGAATTGGTGGTTTTTAGCAAGAATGATCCGATCCTTTCCCTAATATAAATGGAACCGGTTTGTTCATAGATGAAATCCGAGTTAGAGTAACAGGCTTTGGTTCTTAGTCATCCTCGCTTACTCTCACTCATTTCACTTCTTTAGTGATAGCATGATAGGTTGATTTGGTTCAGGTGAATGCATATTCTGGTTTGTTACTCTTATCTATTGTGGGAAACTAGTATTAGTAACAATATATAATCATTTCCCGTAGCAACCTTGTTTGTTGTGTAGCACGTTCTTGATAGATTCGAGGTTAATACCGTGACATGCACATGTCAGTATTACGTTTTTGGCGCAGCCACTCGATGTTTTAAAACTTAACCAAGAAAATCGAATCTTGACATAAGCTCTACGCAGTAGTCACATGGTTTTCTGAAAAGGAATAATATATTAATTATTTATGTTAGTATGTATCTTCATCAATGAAGTTCTGTTCTTATTTCTATGCAAATATTTTGCAACTTTATTTGATGACAATACAATATATCTTCTATAACAAATAGGTGTTCTTGTTCTCATAAATTTATTATGGTATTTGAATCCTGTTGCTTCATTTAGGCTCCTCTCTTATTCATTTATTGGTACATGACTACATGTTGATTAAAACGGAGATCTAGTAGGATACATCGGAAACTAGAAACCACAGCTAGCAGTTTCTGCTGAAACAAACTTCAAAGACAGTCAAAGACTTGGGGTTAGTTTCATTCTACTTGCGCTAAGGGCAATAGAAGGCTACGAGTAAACAAAGAAGAACCATTGTTCAGAGCTGGTCGGAGTCCAAGAATCTCTGCAACAGCATTGTAGACCTGAACATTCTCAAACGAAGGCACTTTCTTTCCTCTCCTAAACCTTGGACCGTATCCAATAAAGATAGATCTCATGGAAAAGAACATGTTGTCGTATCCATGAGTTCCGGAACATTCTTGAACGGATGTTCTGTTCTGTTTAACCATCATACCTTCTCCGACCATTCCTATGATCGGCGGAATCCGGGAACTATCGGAATAATGCAGCCTTTCCGGTAAATTCTCCTTCAAGTAAACCTGCAAAAACTCTCCGTTGTTTACTTTCCCTGAGCTCAAAGCTTCGTTCATCTTCGCTACTAGTTCCGCGTTCTTCTTGCCTGGATTCTTGACATCTTTGCCCCAGCGCGGGTTCATTACTAGCACCGGGCTATAATCTTGGATCCAGTCCGCAGGTATCTTGATCCAATCCGCTAAATCATCAATGTAAATCACTTTCTTGTCACAGTTAGTAGCCATTCCGTGATCACCAAGCAATATCACATGAACATCATTAAAAGTGTTCCTCTTCTTCAATCCCTTGATGATCCTACCGAGCATCTTATCGACCTTTGAGACCGCTTCGGTAACGCGAGGATCATCGGGGCCGTATTCATGGCCCTGTATGTCCGGTTCATCGAAATACAACGCCATGAAATCTGGGATTTCGCTCTCGGGAAGATCGAAATAGTTCAAGATCGTATCGACTCTTTCTTCAAGAGGAACCGAAACGTTGTAAGGAGCTTTACAAAATCCTTTAGGGCAGTTCCAAGAGCCTTTGTGGACATCAGCGCCTGGCCAAAAGTAAGTCGCAGCCTTGAGCCCTTGGTTCACCGCGGTAACCCACAACGGCTCACCTAACCACCATTTAGGGTTTAGGTTCCTGTTGAATAGTTCCCCGCTTACCGGATCTGTAAATTTGTTCATGATTATACCGTGGGAAGCTGGGTAGAGTCCGGTGGCGATTGAGTAATGGTTCGGGAACGTCATGGATGGGAAAACCGGAATCAAACCGGTCTTAGCTTCGGTTCCTCTTGATATGAGGAGGTCGATGTTTGGTGTCTCCGTCTTGAATTGGTAACCGAACCGGAAACCATCGCAGGAAATTAACAGAACCACCGGTTTGTTGAGCTTCTTGGAAGGTTGGGGTACTCTCCTAGCGTAGGAAGATGGTGAGTCGACACCATGGGCAGAGACGGCTACGACGAGGACAATGAGAAAAGCAACGAGCAGAGATAACTTGCGCAAGGTGTAACCGGAGAAACCGGACAGGTCAGGTTTGGTCTTAGCCATTGAGAGAGAAAGAGTAGTGATAGTGGTCGATCAGCTCAACAACGTTCACGTTCTTTATAGAACGGGAGAATTCTCTTTATTTATTTTTCTTTATATCATATAGAATCTCTCGTGATTTTATATTTTATTTTTTGTTTTGTTTAACCAACTAATTCTTTATCTAGGTGTGTGTGATAGTATCAGTGGGTCACTTTAGTGTTGACGGGTCTTGTCGGCAGGTGATTGTTTATGTAGTAGTATCTCAAAATACTCGAATCATTCATTTTGTACTTTAATATTTACAATTGTAGAAGTACGATTTAAAATACTTTCTTAAACGAATTAAAGACTCAATTCTGAAAAGTTGTTGAGATTTCTGATTTCACCCACGTCTTTCAGAATCCCTTCACGGATCCCAATTCTTATCTAACTTCAATACATTATGGGATATTCGAGTAAGATCGACTCGAGATTGGGGACTTTATAAAAATGGGTGAAATATTAATCGAATAGACTTATAGTCTGTCTACTCAATGAAAATTAATATCCAAGGTTCTATGAAAATAAGATATTGTCAATTTTATAAAGCATTTACAGTGAGTCAGTGACTTAAGTGGTGGATACTGGATTACGAATGTTTGATTTGAATAATTAGAATGATTAATACCCTTCTCTATATATAAAGTAAAGTTTTTTAGTCAAATAGTAAGTGTCATGATACTTCAATGAGAGAAATTTAATTCAATATATTTAAAATATGTCATGGATATGGAGAATAAATGCTACCCATCAATATTTTATAATTTGAGATTTAGATGTGAGTTATGGCTTAATGAACCTAGTGTAATTATATATATGAGTATGGCATATTGTATGGCTCAGTGGTCCTAAAGTATCCCGCATCTAATATATTGGCAAGTGTATATACTTAGATTGCAGTACGGCTCATAGAACCCGAGCCTGCTAGATTGGGCGATAATGTGTCTTTGACAACTTGGATTATCAGAAAATGATGTTTGAAAGCGTCTCCAAAACCCTCCTTCAAGCGACCCACAAGCCAGTAGGGTGGCCGGTATTTCAAGGAGTGATGAGTGAGTGATATCAATAACAATTCAAGACGCTTACTTCAACCTTCCTTTGTGTTTTGGGGGGGGGGGGGGGGGGG
>NC_025695.1:6070006-6089723 GCF_000633955.1 Camelina sativa | reverse complement strand
GGGGGGGGGGGGGGGGGGGGGTGCCAATGCCACATGTCTCAATGCAATCTATGTGCAGAAAACCAGTCTTTTCTTTCCAATTTCTCTCCCCAAATTTTAAATAGTCGGAAATCGGAATAATATCAACTACATCAAATAATATTGACCTGTCAGGAGAGAGAGAGAGTGAGAAAGACTTTTTACTTACCACTACTACTGCTTAACTTTAATGATATAATTCATATCAATTAACCTTGAACGTAGAAGTCTAGGAGATATATTATTTCCTAAAGTGGTCTTTAGGGGTTGAGAGTTACATGTGACTTACTACACAATATATATAATCAGTAATTAGATACGTATTTGAGGACTTGCATGGTGTATGATTTGGCTTGCTACACGTCATACAACAATGATATATTTGTTCTCAACCACTCGGCAATAAATAAATATTTTGGTAATGCATGATTGAAACCTGGTTATTCAAAAACATTAGGGTTCACATTTTTCTTCATTTCCAGATAAAATTAAAACCAAATGATATAGATTTGTCATTCACTTATCATCTTAGTAATTATTATTCATGAGCTAAGTGATTTTTGCCTCATGTTAAATCCCTTGTTGCTCCAAAAGGCAAGAGAATGCTACGAGGGAACAAGGAAGAACCATTGTTCGGAGCTGGTCGGAGTCCAAGAATCTCCGCGACGACGTTATAGATCTGCACATTCTCGAACGATGGTACTTTCTTTCCTCTACTAAACCTAGAACCATGTCCGACAAAAATAGTCCTCATCGAGAAGAGCTGGTTGTCGTAACCATGGTCTCCGTAGCAAACTTGAGCATTTGTTCTATTCTTTCTCACTATTAGACCTTCTCCGACCATTCCTATGATCGGTGGAATCCGATAACTCTCCGAATAATGCAGTCTTTCCGGTAGTTTCTCCTTCAAGTAAACTTTCAAAAACTCTCCGTTTTTTACTTTCCCTGAGCTCAAAGCTTCGTTCATCTTTGCCACGACTTCCGCGTTCTTTTCACCTTGATTCTCGACGTCTTTGTCCCATTGCGGACTAATTGCAAGCACCGGGCTGTAAGACTTGATCCAAGCCGAAGGTATCTTGATCCAATCCGCTAAGTCATCAATGTAAATCGCTTTCTCGTCACACTCACAGTTGGTCACCATTCCGTGATCACCAAGCACTATCACATGAACCTCATCAAAGATCTCCCTCTTCTTTAGCCCCTTTATCACCCTACCAATCATTTTATCAACCCTCGAAACCGCAATCGTAACCCGAGGATCATCAGGGCCATAGTTATGACCGGATTGGTCCGGCTCATCGAAATACAACATCAGCAAATCAGGAATTTCGTCCTCGGGGCGATCAAAATGGCTCAAGACCGAATCAACCCTTTCTTCTAAAGGAATTGAAAGGTTGAAATGTGGACAATATCCTTCCGGACAAGTCCAAGAACCTTTTGGAACTTCAGAGCCTGGCCAGAAGTAAGTCACAGCCTTGAGACCTTGGTTCACCGCGGTTACCCACAACGGCTCACCTAACCACCATTTCGGTTGTAATCCTTTGTTGAACACCTCTCCACTAACCGGATCAGTAAACTTGTTCATGATTATACCATGGTAGGCCGGGTAGAGTCCGGTTGCGATAGAGTAGTGGTTTGGGAATGTCATGGTGGGGAAAACCGAGATTAAACCGTGTTTGGCTTCGGTTCCTCTGGAAATGAGAAGGTCGATGTTTGGCGTGTCGGTTTTAAATTGGTAACCGAACCGGAAACCGTCGCAAGATATCATCAAAACCACCGGTTTGTTGAGCTTCTTGAAGGGCCAGGGACGAGAGATCTTGAACGATGGAGAATCAAAACCATTGGTATTGGCAGTGGTGATTGCGGCTGCGGTGGCCGCTACGATGAAAAGATTAAGAAGGATGAGAGAAAATTTGGGAGACAGAGCGTGTTTGGTTTTCGCCATGGGAAAGAATGTTTTGTAATGGTTCTTGCTCTTGCAGCTCATGTCATTTATAGAGCGGGAGAATGTAGCTAACTCCTTTCTTTTCTTTAAAATACTTTGACTTTCATTGAAATTAACTTGATATTACATTATCCTATAACTAGTGGTTGGCCGTTGGCACTCTAGCTAGTAATAAATAAAATCATAATTATTTGGAGTTTTTTTGTTTCTTTGGAGTTTTGTCTTTAATTAACGTGGATATATATGTCTGCCGGTTTGTTAAATTCCCGTTCAAATCTCACTTCATATATAGTATCAGATTGTTGATTCCAATGTTTCACCTCCCTACTCAATAATGCTCCTCGAAATTGACATGCTTTCCCCAAGCGAATACGCCAAAATGCTGCAATCCCCTTCAAAAACCACATGATTGCATCGCAAAATTCTGCTCCAAACTGATATAAACCAACAAAAGGAAACAAAAAAAAGAAGAAGATGATCTTCTTAGATATCCTTTCGAGAGAAAATTCTATAATAAACTAATTCAAAAAATGTTTGAAACTTCGTCACAATAATTTTGATATTAAAGTTTTGAATATTTACGGTGCAGCGTGGTTATTTTGCATGTTCATTTAGACTTCTAGAAATTGGTATACATTTCAATGGTATTATATAATATGTCATATATGATGAATTGGTGTTTTGAACTATAAATCATCACTAGTATAAACAGAACTAGATTATACCATAATTTTATTATATCTAGCAAAAGAAATGATTAGTTATGGTGGAAATATCATACTCTTCTGATTAAAATACTTGATTTCAATTAAACGAATTTGTCTTCTACTTCAAATCAAGAATGAACTGACGTAGATGAAAAAAAAGGTTTAAAACGGACGTTGACAAAAAAAAAAAAAAAAAATTGAAACGGACATGGAGATATTTGTTAAGAAGAAAATTGGACATGACAATTACATTTACCACTATATATTCTTTTTTAAAAATAAATTGTCAGCAAAACAAATCCTCAAATTTTTGGAATTTTGATTACTTCGGCCGTTTTATGAATACTGTTTACAGTAGAAACAGATTACTTTTTTTTTATTTAAGATTACGAGTTAGGTAAAAAGTCACGTTACGTTATCGTCATCTGCATGAGCTAGTTGTGGGAGAGCCGTTGATATCTGATCTTACGGTCTTGAATAAATCACGTGTTTTCACCACGAGTTGTATCCTTTCGTGGTGGGCTCGTCCAACGTCTGGATGAGGATTACCAGTGTTTGATGTGGATTGTGGTCATATATATAATGTATACGCCCATGTTAACTTTATACAGGTTAAAAGTTTTTAGGGACCAGCCTAATAGAAATATAAAATGTAACCAAATAAGATTCTCACTCTGTATCCAGATTTGAGTTTATAAAAGATTTTAAGATAACCTGTGGAAATATCATACTCTTCTGATTAGGTTGTCATGTTTATTTTAATTCCCAGAAATATTATTTGAAACCCTAAAATTAATTAGATTTAGCTGATCAAGAGTGAAGCAACTAAGTTTAAGTCCATAAAATTGGATTTAGCTAGTGGTCAAGAAGGAAGCAACAAAGCTTTAAGTCCATAAAAATTGGATTTAGCTGATCAAGGAAGAGGCAACAAAGCTTTAATTAAGTCCATAAGTCGAGGTGGTAACAAGTACTTGATATGCGGCGTTCAGTCTCTTTTTGACAATACATCAAAGGATAAGTCAGCACGTCGTCTAAATTACCAACTCGCTCGGTGCAGGTTTATGTTACATGACCAATATCTATAAGCTACAATCGTGAACATATATGTAGAAACTGAGTTTCAAGCAATGAATTTGTTTAAAGGAAAACAAATTCAATAAAACTATCTCTCTTAAGAAATCGGATCAAAGCTAACAAGCAAAAGAGAATTAAAATCTTTTGGAAAACAAGTTAGGGTTTTGCTCAAAAACAATGAAAAACTATGGTTTTTTTGTATTAATTGTTGGATGATTTACAATGGGGGAAGATCCCTCTATTTATACTTTGCCTTAGATTACAGAATATAATAACTTTCCTAATGAGTTGACTCATGATTAGGAAAGTTGCTTGTTTCTTGCTAGGTCAGCCGCCGGGCGAACTGGAAGTCGGTGTCCTGCTCTTGAGCTGGGCTTCTTTAAACTATTGGGCTTTCATTCAAAGGCCGAATCCATCTCCAAGAGCGAACTTCCGGTTTAGATAATTAGTTTCCTTATTGGTTTAGACCGGTATGTTGAGAGTGCCAATTCCTACACCAATAGTATATGTCTAGTGAAAAATTCAAGTGGATTACTGTTAACACTATCATTTTAGCGTTAGTTTTTTTTAGAAAGAAAAGGAAGAAAATTCCGCATTAGTTAATATACATGCACGTACGTAATGTCTTGTCCAAGACTGCATTTTATCTTATTTTTCACAGACTTTTCAGCCAAAATTCTTATTAAAAAAAAATTGGTATTTTCCAAAGGGTGAATTTGTCAGTAATAAACACACTGCATCAAGTCTAATAAAGACTTTTAGTCTGAAAACTAGGAAATGTGATGACATAGAGCAAACATGAATTTATTACTGACATAGTCACATAGAGCAAACATGAATCTATTAGAAAATCGGCAACTGGTGGCGGCTTCCAAATATGATTACTGACATAGAGCAAACATGAATTTATCAGAAAAGACCTCACATAGGTTTGATAGTATGAAATTTGTTTTAACTTATACTCTTTTATTATAACAGAGTACCCAACAGAAACCTTCAAAATGCTTAGCCACCATTTAGTGCTTGAAGGAATTGTTAACTCATGCAAACCTATTTCTCGAACGTACTTAATTGCGTTAAACCAGTGCTATGCATGCCTAACCCATTCGTTACCTTCTTCTTCTTCGTTGATTTTGGCCAAACCTGGGAAACTATCTGCAGTATACAACCAGAAGCCTTCTCTTTCTTTCTTTTGTTCTTTCCTTTTTTATGTCATCGACATTCTGGGCCTTATTATGGAATTAACAGGCTCTAAATGTAGCCCAAACGACATTTTCAAAATTTGACGACCTTCAAACAATTATAATTATTTTCTTCAAGCTTATTTACATACTTTCTAATCTTGTATAGTCTAGTCTTCAAAAAGATTGATGGTACGTATATCATTTCATTGTTTGAAAACATGATGGACGAAACTTTTTAACTCGTTTGTTTCTTTCTTCTTCTCATAAATAAAGCATGATTGTCTTAGTCATATATAATATCGACAAAAATAATGATTATAGTGAGAAAATTGTGATTTGTTGGTAAATGATCGTGATTTTATTGTATGTTACAATAGTTCGAACCGATAGATTCACTAGTCACAATCATGAATCGAAGAATAATTTGGATTGCGTGTCCATCTCATGATTAAGACTATAGATCTATTGGACAGAGATTTATGAAGTTTAAGGTTGCAGGTAGACCGGTTAGGTTGGAAGAGTTTCATATAGCTAGATCATGGTTGCATTTTGGAAGTACATAAAAATTCTTACATTTTTGGGGAAAAAAAATGCATGATATTATAGAAGGATTAAAATCTAATTGTACCCCAAACATGACTCATTGAATATATTTATCATTTTATTTGTGAGCATTTTTGAATATTTAACTAAAAAAACTTGTTGATGAATTTACAAAATGATGGAAATGCTAAGTATAAATAATTTATATCGGGGTAACGCAGAAATCTATGGTTTGATAAATCATGTGACTAGTATACGGAATCCACATTTTCTTTATCCCAAAATTTTGGGGTAGATTTAAGATACTATGTAATTGCCATATGAGTGCATTCAGTTGTTCGTAAATCGTGATTAACAAAACGAAACGATTGAGACCTGACTAATGATTGCATCTTTGTGTAAAGCTATCTTGGGGGCGTAAAAAATAACTTATGTACCATGATCCACGAGATCATTGGCTTAAAAAATTCCTTGAGTTTGATGATTGTATGAATCATAATTTGCCATGTGGCACTTAACCTTAGAAACAAAAAGAGGTGGACATTAAATTTCTTATAAATATATATCAAATTGTGTTGTTGTAGTAATGCATTTTTTTTCTTTCTTTTCCACGTTGTACTGATGTTTAAAGAAACACTTACAGAACATGCAAAGAAGTCCCACAGATAACAAATACTATAAATAAAACATCAGGACTGTATACTATGATGAGCATGGTTTTTTGGCTTGTCAAAGAAACTATGCGCATTGGTTGTCATGATAAAATTGTTATATGCAAGGCCAAATCCATTTTCCAGAGATTAAAACCTGACACGAACACCATATATTTTATAAGTCATATATCAGTTGGCAAGACTTCCTAAATCAGGACTAAAAACAGTACTAGTAATTTTGTGGTACATTGGCTAATCTCAATAAATTTTCAAATAATTAAGAATGTATCTAAGATTCTTCTCTTGTACACTATAAAATTCTTCGGCTTATTTATAAAAACGTTCATTGAATAACAAATTATCACCAGTTATCTTATTTCTTTTATATATCGACTTATATGATTAGAGGTGTATAGAAGATGGAGCCTTCATCCGTATTCAGTATAAGTATAATTAATGAAAAATTGGGACTCTTATTACATTCCCAACAAAATTTTAATCAAATACATCTATAAAGGAAACATTTGCTTCATCTTGTTTTCGTCGAATTACCATGTCACCAAAATTAGAAAAGGACAGCTCCAATAAGATATTAATTAGCAATTAGCATCAACCTTTTGAATTTTAGTGAAGGGACAGACAAATGCAAAGAAGCCATGTAAACCATAACAGTTGGCCAACTCAGTGCATTTCAATATTGGACACTTCTTTTTAATCATCACTTTGGTCACTTTGAGAAAACAAAAATTAATAAAGTCTAGAAACATAAACGACCAAAGACCTATTGTTATCACCTATAGATCCCTAGATTCCTTCTTAGCACATTTAAGTTTCCTTACATCTTCTTTTTTATTTGACATATATATCCTGTTTCTTAAACAACTTAGGGGTATGTCTTTAAAGATGTATGCCTCCCTACATATAATATGTTGCTTTAAATTAGTTAGCTAGGTCCACTTTTCATAACATAATAATCACAAAAAGCTTTATAAATTAAAGGAACAACAACCAAAAGAATTTTTGATACCAATGAGATAATGTACTTAATTCACATATATACCACCCCCAAGTTCACTATCATAGAAAATAAAATAAATCAAAATCGATAAACCTAAAACACACAGAAACTGATCATGTTAAGGATGAATAGGAAATGATAATTAAGGAATTTTGTACATTCTCAAAACCGAAAGAAAACTAATGGAAGCATCAAGTAGATCTTTCAACTCTTTTTCTGGCAACAAGAACATTATTTTAACTTTCGCCTTGATCTTTTTTTTTTTTCATGTACAAATTCACATATATATATATATATATATATATATATATA
Source organism: Camelina sativa (assembly GCF_000633955.1). Lineage (NCBI taxonomy): Eukaryota > Viridiplantae > Streptophyta > Magnoliopsida > Brassicales > Brassicaceae > Camelina > Camelina sativa. The sequence continues at coordinate 6,082,269 of NC_025695.1, read as the reverse complement.
GTGTACCTTATAGAAAATAAAATAAAAACAAGAAACTTTGCAAAAGAGTGTAATTCGTATGGACTTTGGTTTCATTTTGAGATGATTATATCCTTTTTTATAATATCAGTTTTAGAAAAATATAGTAAAAAGGTGATGAAAATGTTAATCATCGCAGCTTTAGAAAAGGATTTTGTTAGGACAAAATTGTAAGAGTTAGACAGTAAAAAATGGACAGATAAGCAAAGACACAAAAGTTACTCTCTGATGGATTGATGGGTTGTTGGGTTTTTATCATAATTTTCCAAAACAGAAATGATTTTTCAGTTTCATTGATTATTAATGATTAGAATTTTGCCATGATCTATTGAAAAGAAAAGGTAAAAAATCCTCATGATCTGATGTTTTAATTCGTGACATTGGGTGGATTTCTTGAAGAATTTTACATTTTTTAATTAAAAATTTAAATATTTAATCTTGACAGTAAAAGTTGTTAATAAATTTATGAAAACTAGATAAATATAAATATTTCAGTTTTATCAGAAATAGAAAAACTAAATTAGATGATAATTATATTCGATAGTAAAATTTGTAAGTAAAACTATCAAATAGTATCAAGTTAAGATTTTACCAAAATTTATCATTAGTTATAACAAATTGCTGCTTTTTTGGGGGTCAAATTCCACTTTCATCTTATGTTTAACAATATTATCAAAATATCAATTTTGAAATTTCATACATTTATTAAACTACTCTTGTTAATAAATAAATTCTATGAATTTTAATATATATTATATGTTTTATACTTAATTTTTCTATTTTAAAACGTTCAATTAGATTAGTTTATTCGTTTTGTTTTTGTAGGAATTTCACAAATTTTATTTCATTTCATATTCTTTCACTTGTTAGGTCATTTAATTTATATGTTATTTTAATCTATTTAACTTTTTTTCTTTTTCTTTTTTCCATTATTAACTCATCTGTTGCCACCGCAAAGTGGTCAAAAAGCTCAGGCAAGTCTTGTGACTGTGAATTATGCTGTTAATTATTCCGTCTTTCTAATTTTTTTTTCCCAACGTAACTGATTGTTGTCGATTAGCTAACTACGAAAGCTACACTCAAATTGTTGGCAGAGAGGTAGGTGTAGTAGTATGAAAGAAGATTTAATGGGAGTTAATTGTGGTAAAATGAAGGTAAAAGCATCGTTCTTTAACACAACAATCCGCAAGATGAGTTAGCAAATCTTTCAAGCTTCCTAGTCCTAGAGTGAAGCTCTAACCACTAGATGAAGATGGAGTCCACATGCGCAGAGCCGCAGACTGCTGAGTTTTCTGAATCACAATGAACAGTTTATTTGGTAAAATGGCCTCTTTTTTTTTTTTTTAAAATCCTACGAGGCATGAATAAATGAATAAATTATTGTATCTATTTAGACAAATATTATTTTTAAATTATAACGATTATCTTAAATAAATTTCCACGAGATGTCCTTGTTATACAGATATAATTAAGACTTGATCAGTATGTTGAAGTTTTGTCCCAAAAAAAAAAAAAGATGAGTATGTTGAAGTTATAGTTTCATTATATTATTATTTTTATAGCATAGTATGATTCTTTATATCATATCATATGATGATAGTAAAGTAACAATCGTGGAACATATCCGATCAGCATGCAGTATGCCGCATGTGTAAACAACGTGACGAATATACTATTCTAATTTATATCGTGTAATTTTTAGTCTAATTCTATCGAGTACAACACTATACAATGTCATAAATAAATAGTTGTAAAGTAATTTCGTTGATTTTTTTTTCTATGCAAGCATTAACGTGATTAATTTCAAATTTACAATAACATTTGATCAGTCATAACGAGAGGCTGTAATAAAAAAACGGAACATCCATGCATACTTAAGCAAGATTGCAAAGGGTAAAAAAGAGATGAGCCATAACTTGATTATATCGTGTCGGAAAGGTTGAAGGACGGGCCAAGACATGCATGTACATGTAATTCCGTTGCGAAGGTTAAGTCACTGTAACGAGGTTCCGAATATAAGATTGTCGACCGAAAACTTCAACATATGTTTCTAGCACCATATATTGACTGTCTTTAAGGATCTATCCCACGACATTTGTAGTTCGTTGGTGTTAAAGTCATCGATCAGCAGATTTCAGTTTAAATCCGGGATTATTATAGTAGGTATATATGCATGGACCATAATGTCGTATACATAAGTATAATATTTTTCCTATATATACCACTTACAGTCACAGAACATATGATAAAGTTAGATTTAGTTTACCAGCAATCAAGGCTCCATGAGTTATTTCACTCGCTTTTCAAAAGATTTATTAATATATCGATCAAGATAAAGAAATATAGTCGTCTGTTGTGGTTGGGTGTATGACCTCTTTTCTCATCGACACAATGAAAAAAAGTGTGCTAGAAGCTTAGGGGCAGCATTTTATTATTATTAAGTATTTTCTTTTAGCATCTATAATTTGTTTATTTTATTTTTACAAATTTAGAAAAAGACAACGAGTGGGACATTCCTGTTTTCTTTAGGAATGAAAAAAGCAAATCAAATTTCACAATAATAGAGTGGATGAGTCCAATTAGCTTTCTCTTTGATTTGACCAAACAATAATCTTATTGGAATAAAACTATCAGAAAATACGTTTTTTCTTTTCTTAAACTTGTACAAATCTCATATCATATAATTAGGATTTAGATTACTGGATATGATTTTTGAGTAAAACTAACGAATACAGTTTTTAAAAATTCCGTATAATAAACATTTTTTTAATACAAAAATAGAATAATAGAAAAATGTAATTTTAAATCCATCGATTCTGGAGCAAGTGACACTGGATCTCCTGTATTTTTGATTAACCCTAGCAGCAAAAAAGTACTAAATATTAACTATCAAAATATTATCTAAAAATACGAATTTGTCTTACCAAAAAAAAATCGAATCTTTGTTGATTCGATCAGGTTTCTTTTTCCTCACATGATTGAAGGGAAGAATTATTGATTACGATGGACTATCTCTATAATTGATGTTATCATAATCATAGCTCATGTAGAAACTGCATAGGATGTATCTGTTGCAAAATAGACTAAGATGTGATACTGATTAATTTTTGTTAAGTTAATATTTGTTTTTCACTTCCGCGCGAGATGGCAACAATAAGTTAGATTCCTAGAAAAACAAGTGAAACACTTTCGAATATATCAAATTTTCATATAATCCATGTATTACTGGTTGTGTATGTTTACTTAATTACTTTAGATGTTAACAGTAACTAGGTCTATATATCCAACTATGTGGCGGTAATATGATAGACAACATACTAAATACAAGAGTCTAACTCTTGGTATTATTCACTACAAAAGTGATATTAAATAAAAGTTTTTTATTTTATTTTTTGTTGTTTTAAAGACAACATAAAAATATGTGATATTATGGATCAACACATCATGACCATGTCCCCTATTGAATAAAAGTCAGATATATATACTATACATATTAATAGCCCACTTGAGTAGATGATATTTGGCATTTGCTGTAAAACGCATAGTTTTTGTCTCTTTTTTTTCTTTCTAAATTGGATACTCTTTTTTCTAAATTGGACTCAACATGTCAGTATGTCACAACCATGGCCAAGATCCCGATATGTTATGTGAGTGCTAACGGAACAATTATGCTTAGTAGTTTCTTAAAGGAACTAACATATATTATGTGAATTCCATGACAAGCAAATTAAAAAAAAAATCGTAGTTGAGTTCAAAGTAGTTTATAATTTGATAGATAATATCTATGTGCTTTTAGTTTTGATTTAAAGTAGTTTATAATTTGATAGATAATATCTACTAAATACTTTCCATGTTTTCTTGACCCCTCAACTCTATATTTGCTATATACATCGATATAAAATATAAGTAATTTTACAAATAAAAATTGAATATTGATATTCTGATATTTCAATTTTTTTTTTGTTAAATGAGTCATGATTATTAAAATTGATGGAGTGTTCTCTTCATAAGTATAGTAAAATCAGATTAGAAGAGTCATGAAATTATTGAAATTTAAGATATACATATAGAAAGCAAATTGGTGAAATAAACCCTACCACTACCACTTGTTCATTACACATTGTACATAACTGTTGAATCAAATCAATTGATTTGGGTACCAATTTGAAGATGATGATGACCATTCATCTCTATATATAATTTTATATGTTTTTCTTTTCAATATATATGTCGATGCTCTTTCGTAGGACCATGATGCATACATGATAATACTGTATATTGTGAGCATAGAGACAGTTAATAATCCTAGTGTACAATAGAAGACCTGTCCATATAACACCCACCACTTTCTCAATGTTTTCCATTCATGTTATAAAACTTGTCGTGGTGACAAGCAACAACGTAACAATACATTCCATCACTCAAATCTGAATATGAATATCTTCTCAATTATTTCAATAAATTTATAGTGGCGCAATGGTTCGTGATGATTCGACATATACAAAATAGCTAGGCTATAGTGAGAGTCTTGTGGTTTTAATTTTAAATGACAAAATTTATATATGTCGGAGATCAAATTATGTTTCAAATCTTGGATTCAAAATAATTTACATAAAAAGGAAAACATGAAGGTTGTATATAAGATTGGATACATAAAAAGGTATAAATGCTTATAAATATGGCTTTGCAAGCTGGAAACTAGGCGGGTTCGGTGGATCCTGTCCATGAAAGCTCACCACACAAAATAAAATTTTAAGAATCTCTTAGGGTTGTTTGTATATAGGTAGGGATCGAAGCATCCTAAGCTTTTTCTTTTGTTCCTTTCTTCTTCCAATTTCCACCTATTTTCTTTTAGTTTAGAATACCATTTTGACTTTAAATATGGGATAATCCAAATTACATAAATTTTTTTCGCTTTTAGTCTTTTTTTTTTTTTTGCATATTTTGTATGTATCCATGGAATTCACAAATAAAATGTGACTAAGAAAATTATTAATCTCTTAAAGAATAAAGAGAGAAAAAAAAAAAAGAGTACTAGTGAGTGAGACTAAAAGTGACTGGTGAGGGAACAAACAAAGATGTAAATTCCATTATACATCTTTATATCTTGCTTTCTTTTTAACTTTCCTTTTTGATTATTTAATTTCCTTTTGTCCCCTGACACTCATCTATGAAAGAAAATTCAGAAATTTGCTTTTTAGATTAGAACGTGGCTGTAATAAACTTGTAATTTTAGAAGTAATGCAGAAAAAGAAAAAAAAAAGTAAACCAAATTGAAAGTAAAAAAAAAACAATTAAAAAATCTTACAAAACTAATTAAGCTTCTCTAAACACATTGACCCAAAAATAAACAAAACATATTCTTAAAAAAATTAACACTCAAAAGTTACATTTGTAATGCTTAAGAAGCCTATTGGCTTCCCTTAAACCACTATAGTAGGCACCATGAGTTGTGGAGTAATGGGTTCTATGTGTTGCTTCCCCTGCAAACATGAGTTGAAGCTCATGAACCTTGGCTTGATGATCATGACCATTGACCTGACCAACCTTCTTGTTAATCTTTGGCAATGGCTCGGCCATGGCGTCTAGGTCATCCCCACTTGATCCGACCGCCACATACGAATAAGAGCCCCGGAACAGAGGATCACTTCCCCATTTGCTCTTCAAGACCTTTGTGATCTTCATTACTTCACCACCATCATTCAAAGAGCCATTGGTCAAAGTTTTTGCAGCGTCTTTCTTAACTTCCTTGCCTGTCAAGCAAGAGATAGTGGTCGTGACACCTTCTATGATCTCCTCATCCGTTAGTTTCTCAAGCTCTAGAGCTTCTTTGCCTGCAAACCAAGAAAGCAAGACCTTCGAATTGCGGTGGATAGGGCTAATGGTGGCTGTTCTTCTCATCCACCACGGTATCTTCACGAACCTAAACTCGGAATCCTCGCGGTCAAACACGAGTTGCAGAGACGGGAAGTGTCTCTGCGACATCTCAACGAAAAGCTTGTTGACAACTCCATAACCAAGCCTTTTAATAGCGTCTGATTTGAAATCAGGCAAAGGAGGACTAAACAACTCTGCATCACTCTCAATCCCTGCTTTAAGCACCCCTAAAGAGACAGTAACAATAACATGATCTGCAAAAACAACAGACCCATCTGAGAAATGCAGCTTCACAAGACCATCTTCGTTACTCTGCCACTCGATCTTTCTGACCTTTCGATTCAACTGGATAACACCTTGAGGAAGCACAGACGCCAAATGCTTAATAACACTGAGGTAGCCTTTAGCTATGGTGATCTCTTCCCCTGGAAACATCTGGTACTCACTCTCCGCCGCGAAATCGAGCGTCGAGAGATCATCGGCTGATGTGTAAGTCCTCTGCGTGTTGCTAAACATCGTAAAGATAGCTTCTTGAAGCGACTTCCTACTCCATTTCCCATAATACCCTTTAACCCCATCACCTCCATTGCTGATTGAAGAATCCCAATAAGCATCAAACCCAGATTTCAGAAACGACCCAACACTAGTAGGAGAAGAACAAACCCTAGTGGCAGTTTCGTAAATACCAGAGAAACGAGCCAAATCGGAGTCGGATTGAGAGATCTCTTTCCCCTGAGCTAATTCCATGAGAGCATTGAACAACCCAGAGACGGATTCAACAACCGGAGGCTCAACCTCGAACCCACCTTCAGCAAAGGTCTTAGCTTTATCAATGCTGGAACCCATACACTCCCATGGCTCGTCGGAGACTAAAGAACCAGTCTCCTTGGCGATTCTATAAACAGGGCTTCCACCGATCCCGTGGATCCACGTGGCACCCATCTCAATCTTCTCTGACGAGAACTCGGAGGTGTTGATCCTACCGCCGATTCTAGAACCCCCTTCGACGACGGAGAGCTCGAACATGTCGTTGGAGCTTGTGTAGAGCTTGTTAGCCGCCGTGAGACCAGCCATTCCGGCTCCGATTATAACAATTCTTGCTTTCTTCGTCATAGTTTTAACAAAAGGAATCAACTTTGTCGGTGTGTTTGGATGCAAAAGAAGAAGGAGAGAGTACTCTTATGTAAGAGGGGAGTGTGTATTTAGGGGGAGGAGACGAAGGAAGGTGAGAATGAATGGAGAGAGAGAGATTGCTTTGGCTGAACATTTATAAGGGAGAGAGTGTGTCTGTATGTGTGATGAACTGATGATGATGTGTCTCTGTGAGCCCAAAAAGCCACTGGGGAGGAGAGTTTTTTTTTTACTATTTCAGTATGTGAAGATTTAGATTTCTAATCTAGTGATTAAAGTAATTATTAAATTTTGAAATTCCTAATTTTTTGTCGATTTTTAAATATTTTTAAAAAATAATCTGTTTTATCAAATATATATATATATATATATATATATATATATATATATATATATTTGAGTAAATCGAAAAGAATTTTTTTTTTTTGCAAAAATGAAACATATAAAACTGTAATCACAAAAATCAGCATGAGTTTATATGTTAACTTTGTTTATAATTTAAACTAAGATATTTCTAAGACAAAACATTTTTTAATGAACAGTTACTTTTTCACAAATATGTCATTTTCAACCATTCTAATCCCAAAATAATTGAAAGAAACTTTTGCTGTACATACAATGTCGTTATTAGTTATATCATATATATATATATATATGAGATAATTAACTATTTATGAAAATACCGGTAGCTTTTCAATATTTTATTCATAGTTTTTGTTCAAAAGTTAGGTTTAGTTATACAGTGAGTACTTTATTTATTAGTATTTTCAACAGACACTAAATACGGTTTAGAGAAAAGAACCAAACTTCAGAATCACACACAACATAACCAACAATATGTCCTATAGGGAAAAAAAAAAAAAATACATATGTCAATTAGATTAGATATCAAGTCACCTCATCAAAGCAAAGCTCACCTATCGTCGCATTAGAAGCGGTTGAACCGCCTAGCTCCCAACGTTGTTTTTTTTTGTGTGAATAATGGGTGATGAGAAAATTTTGCATGGTGTGCGACATATATGCTCCAAACGTACCAACAACGTGTCGCTATTTATACCTTATGTGTTAAACACTTAAAACATATCTGTCTTTCCTATTCTTCTAACAACACATATGCCTTTTTTTCTTTGGACACAATTTTACGTATAATAAGGATCCGAATGATAACAGCGGATTTGGTTGTGCGGGACAAACGATTTGATAGTGCGGTACGTGCGGGACAAAAGTATTTGCAGGACAAGTGCGGTTAATACAATATATGCGGTACAAATTAATGTTTGATTGGTAAAAAAACGATTTACGGTGCGGATTTCAAACTATTTTATTCAAACTATTAACTAATATAATTATATATTATAAATATATATTACAAATAACATAATTAGCAAGTATATCATAAATTAAATTGTTTTCTTTATTATTAATGAAATAATAATTTCATCTATTATTTATAAACTTTAAAAACCAAAAAATTCTTTTAAATTAATCATGTAAATTTGTGTTCATAAAAATAGTGAAGAAATACGGTGTTTTAAACATAAATTTTTTCTAGAAGAAACTATAATTTCTTTTTTAAATTTTTTTAAATCTAGTTAATTATGCATTATTGGTTTAATTTGTAATGATAAAAAATAATCAAATTTATTTAAACCAAAATTTAACTTTTATGTACATATTTTTATGCACAACTAAAATATATATATATATATATAATTTATTAACTTTTTTGGTATTTACAATATATGTAAATTATTCTTATTTATTTTATTATTTGTAATATAATTATTTATTGCATAAACATCTTCTTTTTTACTTAAAACAATATATTAGTTACCATAAAGCTTCTTTTAATACTAATTTGGATAATCATTAATGGATCATTTATTAAAAAAAACAAAAAGGAAAGCGGATTTATAGTGATCTGCACCATATTTTGGAATACATTTATTAGCGGAACGTTTTTCATATAACAAGATAGAACAAAAAATTAATGCGGTTTTCTTTTTTTGTTTTTTACAAAACCGCTGATTAATGTAAATTGTATGAATGGTGTAATAAATGCGGATTTTCCTTTTTGTTATAAAAACATCCCGCTTTTCGATCACCATTCAAAGTCTAAATGTTTGAACTTAATTTCGTGCTTTTAAATATGTAATACAGTAGAGCATATATGCAACAATTTGGATCACATCGTGTGTATTAAGTCCCAAAGGAAAAATTATATATTGAATAAGAAAGTTATAACAAAAGGAATAATAATTAAAAAAAAATTGAAAAATTGATGATTAAAAAAAAAGTGAGGACGAATAGAAAGAAAATGGTAATATATGGAGAGGAAGAGATCACATGTAATAAGAAAGAAGATGACAGAGGTAGGGCCAAAAGATGCAAATTATGAGTCAGTGGTACTGATCCACCTTTGATTGGATACCTATTTTAATCAACCTAACCATGATTGTGTCATCACTCTTAAGATCCATCTCAATCTAATTATATATAGCTCCTATTTGTTTACACATACGTATTTGCATGCAGCTACATGTATATATTGACATATATTCATCCGAATTACTGAGATTTCTATTTACATTTTATATAAACATGTGTAGATAAATGTAGCAGTGTATCACTGTGTATAAAAGAAACTAAAAGTGAGGTTACCAAAGATCAAGGGGTTAAAAACTCTTTTATGTTTGAGTTTTATCTTCTTAAAGTTTTTTTGTTTTCTCTTAGAAGTACATGCTTGGGTTGTAACTTGTAAAATATAGGTCAAAGACTATTGTTTAAAAGTTGTAACTTATAAAGATAGTCAATAACTCAATCGACACGATAATTTATTTTATTTAAGACAACTATATGTATAGTAAAGAATATAAAGACGTTAAATATATTTCCTTTTGCTTTTTTTTACCCTTAGAATTTGTAGGCAATCATCATAACACCAATACACCATGAACAATCGATTCCTTAGCGAGTATGTTCATAATTCATAAAGAAATGTTCTTTAAACGAATATGTTTCTTTTGGATCGATAGTATGCAACTTTTTCTTTAGATGAAGATATTATTGTAGATTTATTTTTACTTTAGTTAAAATTAATTATATCAAACTTTTTGCACTATACACACGAAATGGATCTTCATCAAAGGTAGTGCAGATCCGTAAGCTATCATATCGTCCCTATCGTTTACTTAATTAAAAATCAGAAAATGACCCATTACTAGCTAGAAAACTATATATTTACTATCAAGACTTAAATTTGATAACTATAATTACTCATAAAAATATTGAAATGATCAATATGCATTCCTTCTACGTTAAATCCACATTAGTATATATATTTCTGACCGAACATTTATTAATTCTCGAAATGTGAATTATTTTTTAATTCGACGAAGCATAAAGACAAAATCTTGCTGAGGCTTTTGTCGGTTGCGATGAGTTTGCACATCCCGAAGGAGCTCTGGCTCACCAAGAATCAACTTTGAGTTCAATAACATATACATATAAAACTAATATTTTTACTCAAGTTGTGTGTGACTGTAATCTCTCAATGTACTTTTGATGTACACGAAATCGATTTTTTTTTAATAAAAAAGTTTAATATAAAACATGATATGATATTAACATGGATTGCCTATATATATGCATAATACAGATTGTTTGTGTTGATATACAAAAGTAGGTACATTGAGCTCCAAAATCTAGCTACCATGGTATTTTTCCCGTGACCCAAGGACTTTTCCTTGATCTTCGAAGCTTGAAAATGACACAGTCGAAGGTGGTCACGTGTTTCATACTCCTATATTTACTATGCAAACTATAGATGCATTGTATCCATTTATAGATCAGTAACAAGTGTATTAGTACCTAAAAGCTTTGCACTCTAGTCTCTAGACAAAGCTTTTGGCTTAAACTTGGTTCACCACACACACTTCTTTCTCAAGTAGAAATTTGGTGAGCCGTGAGCCAATGTCTTTTTAAAAAATGAGGTAGATGATAATCCATCCGGGTTAGCTTGTGCAAAACACCAATGATCGGTTTAAATGGTGTAGCCTCACTACAACAACATCGATAGGATATCGAATTGTCGAGGGGACATAAAGAGAACCAGACAAAAAAAAAAGAGGGGTGTAATGGCTAGGATTTTAAAAAGGACTCAACCTTGAACAATGGAGAGATAGTACTTCTTGAGCCACAAATTTGTCTCCTCTCTTCCAAACAAATAGTTTGGCATATTCACGTACAGATACAAAACTCAAAACGTATGTGTATATCAGTGTATATAATGTATGTTTGTATGTGTCGACAATAAAGGTTTTTGTTTGGTTATAGCTACAATGAATCAATGATGAGAATCCAACAAAACCTATGGACACCCTATCTGATGGTCTTATATCTATGAAAGAGTAGTGTACTTAATGTCAGATAAGCCAAAACCCCATGAAAGGGTTAGTATGTACTAGATGTTTTAAAACTAGCTAGAGAGACAGAGGTGAAAGGGAGGAGAAAGAGAGAATCTACTAGAAGATATTTTGCAATAAATAATCTCAAATGTCGCTACCTAACTCCCTCACCCCACAATCCCAAGAGTTTAACACTTTAACTCCAATTGTCAGCAAGTTTGCATAGATGTCAGGTCTTAAGATTGCTTAACAACTCTGTAAAAGTAAAAATAGTGTCCGGTTCAACCTGGTTTATGCAGAACCAATTTTCTTGAAATGAAACCAAATCGATGTGAAGAACCACAATTTTCTACCTGCTTTTGTTGTTGGAAGAAAGAACTGAATGATCAGTGAAACATGGGTCACGTCAAGTACTTAATAATTAAGATCCGGATTTCATTCTGATGGTTTAGTTTCGTCATGCTTAACCAAGTTTGGATTCACAAGAATGGTTGAAAAATACAAGCAAGTTAGGTGCCTACCATTTACCCGAAGAAACAGAATCAAGAATCCTAAAAGATCACTGAAGTTTGAAATTTACCATTAGTTTGAATTACTGGCCTACATAACCAAGTAATTTCCCCCACAAAACTAATGCCTAACTCACATACGCATACCGATTTCCGCAAAACTGCACCTAACCCGCAGCAACTTACTAATAGACATGGGATTACTTCCTCAAGGCTTAGAGGTACATGTGAAAACATGTGACTTGAACTTTTCTAGCTCTGTTAAGACTTCCTCTTCCGCTCTGTAAATCAAGTCGCTCAACCGCCATATCTGCATCATTTA
>NC_025695.1:6047967-6069935 GCF_000633955.1 Camelina sativa | reverse complement strand
GTCAAGTACTTAATAATTAAGATCCGGATTTCATTCTGATGGTTTAGTTTCGTCATGCTTAACCAAGTTTGGATTCACAAGAATGGTTGAAAAATACAAGCAAGTTAGGTGCCTACCATTTACCCGAAGAAACAGAATCAAGAATCCTGAAAGATCACTGAAGTTTGAAATTTACCAATATTTTGAATTACTGGCCTACATAACCAAGTAATTTCCCCCACAAAACTAATGCCTAACTCACATACGCATACCGATTTCCGCAAAACTGCACCTAACCCGCAGCAACTTACTAATAGACATGGGATTACTTCCTCAAGGCTTGGAGGTACATGTGAAAACATGTGACTTGAACTTTTCTAGCTCTGTTAAGACTTCCTCTTCCGCTCTGTAAATCAAGTCGCTCAACCGCCATATCTGCATCATTTAGATTCATAACAAAGTTTTCGATTTTACCAAGAAAATTAATTATAGATAGGGTTCCCAGTAAATGCAGCAACACATTTAAAAAGTACCTGCAATGTTCCACCTCCACCGCTACTTTCACAGTTATCAGAAACACTGACAATAGTCCAAGGGTCCACTACGTTCCAGTGGAATTCGACCACTTTGTCCCTAAGAAAATTTATACAAAGAGATTATAGAACTGAATAGAGTAAAAGGAAAAAGCAAACATGAGAATCAGGATAAAGTCTTCAAAACCTGTGACCAGCATGCTGGAAGAAAAGCCCATCAGGACTTTTGGGTGCACGCTCGGACTTCTTACCAACCTGATGTACACACATAGATATATATATGACTATGATGAACCTGAAAGTAAAAAAAACTTTTACATGTGAATCTGAAAAATTATACTGACCCTATCATAATCCCAAAGGTTCAAGAGACCATCTTCTGCGGAACTCCCAAACACAGATGATTTATCAGGAGACCACTGTATTGATTACAAAGCAGTGTCACTGGAGTCTGGAGATAGGTATTCTCATATGCAGGACTAATAATATGAAGAAAGAAAAAACACAGAACTAGGGGCATGTTGTTGAAACCTGAACGCAAAGAACAGCAGCTTTGTGGCCTTCAAATGTGTAGACAGGTGAACCAACTCCATTTGAGGTCAGGTTTCGGCGGTCAAACACACGGACAGTGTTATCTGCTGACCTGGACAAATGGTGCAGAAACGTTGAGTGAGAGAACAGTAACATCTTTGTACTTTTGGACAAGCAATCAAGTGTGGAAAATCAATACCCTGTCAGGATCAAATTGTTGTCATGAGGATTCCAATCGACGCAATGAAGATCAGCATCATGTGCCTTCTCAACCTGCCAGCACACAGAAATAAACAGATGGAAACTGACAACCGAAAGGTCAAACATCGAACTCCAATATGGCTAAAAAGAGAGGTACCTTCATGGCGGGACTAGTGCCAGTTTTGCGTCCCATAGCATTAGGCAAGAATCATCACCAACACTGCAGAATTCCTGTGCACTGCAGGACACAACAAAAAATCAACAAATAAAACATCAGAAATGTCTGTTCTCTCATTGGTGGAGCCTATCAGAAATGTCTGTTCTCTTATTGGTGGAGCCTATCAGAAAAGTCTGTTCTCTCTCTCTCATCAGAAAATTCTGCATTTGAATATAAACTTAGAGCCTAAAACAAGGAGACTGCCCAAAGAAGTTACCTAGATGGACAGAATGCCACATCTTCAACTGTATCCTCGTGACCATGATATACGCCTCGAGGGCCAACAGAAGGACAACCAGTTTTATCACCACCTTCACCAGTCTGTTTGAAGCTTGATCCAGGCGATTTGGAATCCATACCAGCCATTCTGATATGATCTTGGATATTCCACAAAACAACGGACTTGTCCTTGCCTGCACGGAAGAATATGACACAAAGATAGAACCAATACAAACTTGCAGCAAACCTTTAAGATATGACACAAAGATAGAACCAGAACAAACCTCCAGAGAGAACAAAAGGTTCTGTTGAGCACATTGCAAGAGCAAATTCAGCATTATCCTGATGCCCAGTTAGTAACTGAAAATAAAAGTTGTTCAGATGATGCAGAAAAAGGTAGCACAAGCATGTGGTTTAAGACGGTGGGAAGAGCATACCAAATCCGGACAAGAATTTGGAGCTCCAGGCACAGCATACCGGTCTGGTTGAGTCTCAGTGTCCCAAATGAGAACCTGAAAACCGATATCTCATAATTGCATGACTGAAACTAGAACTACGTTCAAACAAAGATACTGAATCACGAAAGCAACTTTTTTTTATCAGGCTGATGACCCTAGAAAGCAGAGCTTACATTAGGACTGTCGGTGTGAGTAGCTACAATCTTGTTATTTTGCGGGAGTTCCCTGATTCTGTTAACCTGCGATTAATGAAGGGTACACATAAAAAAGTCTTTTTGCAGTACTCAAAGTCCTTAAACAAAATGCATATTCGGTAAATCCATCTAAAACAGAAAAATGAGAATAAAGGGAAATCTCTTGAAAGGGTGGAACTCACACCTCTCCAGGGTGGATGATGGTCTTGTACTTCTTCACCAATGAAGAGTGAGCCGCTCCATTAAGCTGAAAGAACATAAAGAAACGGTATTTCATTAATTTTATCTTAGCAAAGAGTAACAAAAGGACAAAAACACAAGCTTTGGTAGAAAAGAATACTAATTACCTGCCTATTAACAGCTTCGCAATTGGCTATGACCAAAGTATTAGGCACACTGCCGTTAGTCTAATGACAGAACCAAGAAACAAAGGTGATATAAGTAGAAGTAGCAATAGACAAACTTTCAGTTATCATTTTCCTCAAGAAAAAATGTATAAACTAAAAGAAAAAGCGCAAACCCACTTGTTCCGAGAGATAGAGACGTTGAGTCTTCGAAGCTGCTTGCTCAAGCTCTGGTCCCCATCTGCCCAAATCAAATACCAGTTACAACGAAACGGAACCTCTTTACGCAAAAACTAAACACTACACTAAATCTTAGCACAGGTTAACATCTGAAACCAAAATGTAACAAAAACAGAACACTAAAACCGAATTGGCCAACTGTTGTTACCAACGACCACTTGATCATTCTCCAATCAAACAAGTTCCAGAGGTTCAAAATGGAAACATCATACAGCTAATGAGTTACAACAGATCAAACTATAAGAAAAAGAAACATATAAAAACATGGAGGCCGAGCTAACTCATCAACTGGATAAACCCTAACTAGAACATGTCGAAATCTCGCAAATTCCAGAAAACTGCTAAGAAAAAGATCCAAATCTATCAGCATGTCACTAGTAAAAGTGGGAATCTCACTAAATCGCCTTACCAAAAGCACAAAGCTTGAATTTTTATTTCCCGAAAAGGAAATAACTTTTCCAAAACAAAAACAAGAAAACGCACAGACCTGCAAGAGAGAGAGGGCCAGACGAGGGCATGGTTGGCAAACGAATCATAGAGAATGGGAACAAGAGCCTTCCACTGAGAAAACTTATCCTCAACAGTGGCCTTGTGACTCTGCTGTTGAGAAAACGGTGACTGAGAAGACTCTCCATTTTTCTTGGGTTTACGAACTCTCGTCTTCGGCACAATGGCCGTCACCGGAGCCCTGGATACTCTTCTTCTCGGCCTGGTGGCTTGAATAGTCGCAGCAGCTTCTTCGCTCTCCATGTCCCCCTTCTTTCTCCTTTGTTTTTTTTTTTTTTTTTAATATTATATTTTATGCCACCTGGAGTAAACTTCGTCCCGGGAAATACCAAATATGCAAATCCTTAAACCCAGTGAATAAAAGAATTTCCTCAAAATAAATTGTTTTGTTTGACTATTCACTTACCATCATATCATAAAAGTTGTGTTAACATTTTGATTATGGGTAATATCAGTCGATATTATTGGTAGTAATTAATTGACTTAACGACGCATACGCTGTTCTAATAGCGGCCAAATCTAAAGTCGATATTAGCACTCAAAAGCACAAGATAATTAATTGCAAGTTTGCAACTTGGTGTTTAAAGACTACTTCTCAAAGTCTAACAACATTCATAACTCTGATTTCACTTGAACAAAGATAGATAATTCTGTAATTTGTTTGTGTCTTTCAACTAGTTGGGAATAGCACTGAGGAAGAAGGATTAGACATAAACGCCACTAGCAAGTAGCAAAAACAACGATCCAAATCCCTGCAAACAGATTTCAAACCCAACATTAGGTTTATGTAAGACAGTTATTAAAGACAAAGAGGATGATGGGGTAGAAGAGAAGCCATACCAAGAAGACAGATGCAACTGCAGAAGTAGCGAGCTCCTTTCCGAGGCTTCGGTTTTTCCTGGATGAGGTAGTTTCGTAGCTGCAACACAAATGTTATGATTGGGTAAGTTAAAACAACACTTTGATCAATCCTTGTTGGACTGCAAATAGCAGAAGACTCTAATATGACTTAATACGAATGGTTCCAGTCAATCTTAAATTTTTTAACTCAAGGCAGGTACCCACTTGCTCGTAGCCCAGACGACACATTACTTATAACAAAAATCAAACAATATCTCCTCGAACTTGACATCATTTGGAAAGTTGAGGCTCCTTGCTTAATGAGAATTATACAAATCCAACTTTCTTGTGTCTTAACTAAATCTATGATCAGTCATTTTGCTACATTCGGTGAATCTATAAAGTACAGATTCCATAGACTATCTATCACCTTTACGCACTGATATATTGGGAGTCTTTATACCATGATAGCATGTAGACCTCACACATTTTCCAAAAGCTAATTAAAACGAGACCCATGGCATGTTTTGCTACCAGAAAATCTAGTATTTAAGAGGGATAAACCAAATCTAACAAAGAGATCATGAAAGTGATGAACTTATAGCTTCAAAGCTTTAAAAGCCTACCCAAAAACTAGCAATCGAGAATGCATTGCGACCAGAAACCATATATAGGCAGTAACAATGTTGGTTAAGCTTCAAATACAGTGAAGAAACAAGAGTAGAGCCTTAGATGACTCATAATAAATAACCTAGTCATGACTACCACACAAAAAGAGAACCCAATGACTAATCAAACTCAGGTAAAATCAAGATGATCAAAGGGCATATCGAATCAATCAGGAACTGTTTCACTAATCTACCAATCAAGCAAATCAAAATTGGGAGGCAATTTCGAAGATCTAGAGATCAGATCGAGGTGCAAAAAGCTTACATGAAGAAGATAGCAGTAATGACGAGGCCAATCGCCAAAGTGAACACCGACAAAGTCGGATACAGCGCCACCGAAATCGGACTCGCAATCGGTTTCGCCGCCTTCTCACCGGAAAAAGAGCATTAACAGACCAAACAAAATCAGAAATCGAAAAGCAACAGCGAACAAAGAGATCAAAATTAGCTGTGATGGAAAACACAGGGACAGATCTAGATTTACCATTTTTGCTAAGCTCTTCTTCTTCGATCTGATGAACAATGAAATCCCACAAATAAAAGCCTGACTGATGATCTCTCGCTTCAGTAACAACAACAAACACACGAGTCGCTCCCGGTTTGGACTGAACCGGTTTGAACAAATTGTATGGGCCAGGTTTTGCCATTTGCTGTTAGTGTTTCGATTTAATAGGCCCAATTCAACTTGGTAAAGGCCAGTTTGGTATAAAACATGTTCATATCTTTATTTAATTTATTCTTTTTTGTTTTATCTTTCATTAATTTTTAACACGAGTTTACCACAAGAAAACGAAGAAAACATCTAAACGACTTAGATTTTTCATTTTTGTATTACCAGATCATTTTTTGTATTGGTCAACAATGACTAATGAATTTTGTTTTTTTTTTTCGTGGTAAAGACTGAGAAAATTGGTAAGGGTTTAATTTGTTGACCATTACAAACAAAAAACTTTTCTTAAAGAAGAGTTTGCGACTTGCGATATTAGATGACGAAAAACAGGCTGCCGAGTATTTTCATAGGTGGGTGGGACATAAATTCGTAGTTAATTTGCTACCACATATGTTAATATGTCTTTGGACGTAAGCGTTTTAATCGTCTAGCTAGAGACTCGATCAAATGGCTTAGCAGGTACAGGTTTTTCTCGTTTGCTAGCTATTTGCGGATATTTTACGAATTTTAGCACATGGATCGAACGAAATAATTCTGTCTGTTGTGTGTGAAAAAGATTTTGTTGAGAAAGAAAAAAACAATAGTAGTCCGCAGTCCGCACATTCACTTTGAAAATCTTATCAACGGTTTAGTATGCTTGTCCGATGCGACTATCCAAAACGACTATTGTGATTTGAAAACTACTACTATAACATATATGCTTTTCATCTTTTATATATATGGTGCTGGAACGTTATCGCTTCATACATAACTCACCACTTCGATAATTGTCTTCACACACGACTATTGTTGTGTGGTATCAAAACTACATATAATATATTTACTAAAAATGTATTTCTATTTAACATTGATTAAATAAATGAATCTTCCGGGTGACAGAGTTAGAAAACAGCTTTCTTTGCAGGGCGTCATGTAATCACGGGACGGTGTGAGTCGGTGATTTCATTCGTGTGTTTCAATTCACTCTCTAACATAGGTAGGCATAGCAAAGTGAGTTGGAAAATTAAAAAAGTCGACTTAATTATAATACATTAAGTTTTAATTTACCAACGACAACTCAATAATGGATAGAGTTTATGATTAAATAATCCATAACAAATATATAATTATAAGTGTTCGTACGTCTTACTTGGCATGTGATACTTTGTGAAGACGAAATGAAGAAACTAGAAAAAGTGAAGTTCGAGGTGAAATGAGCCTTTTGCTTTCTCACGCTACTGAAACTTGCGTATGTGTTAACAATTCTGCGCCGGTCCAATTGATTATAAAACATGCAATTTAATAGGAGAAATACAAAACGACGCAACCAAAGGAAAATGGAAACAAAAAAAAAATATAAAACGATGAAAGGGTATGAATGTATGATTCATAAACAATATTTTAGTATGCAGTTTCAAACGCTCAGCCTCAGCCGGTTAACTTAAACGAATCTAATACGTAAACACAAGTTTTTTCTTGATTTATTCGAATGTAGTACATTAATCAATGTTATTCACGGATACATGTTCCACAAATAGAAAGCACAGCTCGATATGAAGTTAGAGACACACTAAAGTTATTACTACTACATGCTATTAACAAACAATTTGAGTGTGTTATATAATACGAGGTCGCATTTATATATATTTTTTTTCAACCCAAAATGAATTTGAGATATTACACTTTAACCTGGAAAATGGATAAAACTGAGATGAAAAAGAAAAGAAAAGTAACTGAAGTGAAGTAATAAATTGTGATCAAATTAGGAAGGATGAACTATCTCTTAAAAGAAGGAAACTATATACTGTATCATAAGAACTGGTTCTGTTGTAGAGTTCGCATATTCTTTTTACTATTATTCTATTAGTATTTAGTAGTGTTATTGTTGTGGGAGAGTTTCAATACGTTTGTAATTGGACGAACTTTTAAAGAATAGTATTTAACTGCGAACGGAACACTACTGGGGTGAAAAAATGTGTTATTTTATAAACCGGCCCACAGACTCGGAGTTTGGTCGGTTTCCACAAATCTCAATTTTACGTTATGTGATCTTAATATAATCACATCTTTATAAAGTCAAAACGGAACTACCTCAACTACACTCATATCTACATATATTTTTGTATTTGTATATCTCAACGTATATAATATTTTATACTATTATAAAAGACTTAAATTGAAAGTTCGCACATTGTACTACAGTAATTTCTTAGCAGCAAAGACTTATTTAACAGAAGATGATAAAAATGTAAATATCAACTTCAGTATTGCACACTTTAAGCAATAACGGAAAAAACGATCGAATATTACTATATTAGTTCCTTTGAGACTGTTGTTGAATATCTAGACTTAGTTGGTGTTCATAAAAAAAACTAGACTTAGTTTTCTCAGTCCAACTTAATTATATATTCGATCTCCTAAATTGGATTGAGAAAACTATAATAGGATTGGTGAAATAATTTTCATACTATATATATTTTGAAGTCAATGCAGTCAAATATTTATATTTTTAAAAACACACACATTTATATGTGTATAGATATATAGTATATATCTATATATAATATGGTATTGATTTAGATTTTGGACGAACAACTTGTATATCTTAATTTTTGGCGTCAACAAGACTTGTATAAATATCAACATCAATGAAAACACGCAAAGATTTTCACGTGTAGATTATCGTATATATATGGTCTCTCTGTGTGGTTCTATATACATCTCATACATCCTAATTGATCTCTATACTAATCCCATAATCAACAAGACGCTAATAGTAATATTATCTCATCCTCCGTCTCGTTTTCCCATTCACCTACCCCATTAATTGGAGAATGACTACGAATCTCGGTTTAAGCATCATCACCCTAATAACGCTTTTTATAAGTTTAACCCCAACCTTAACCAAGTCAGAGGAGGGCATTGATGTCTTCCTTCCCATAACACTCAACCTCACCGTCCTAACCGATCCCTTCTCCATCTCCGCTGCTTCTCATGATTTTGGTAACATAACCGACGAAAGTCCCGGCGCCGTCCTCTGCCCTTCCTCACCCACCGAGGTGGCCCGTCTCCTTGGTTTCGCCAACGGAGGATTCTCTTACAACGGGGTCTCAACCATCCCCGAACCTACTTTCAAAGTGGCTGCTCGGGGACAAGGCCACTCCCTTCGTGGCCAAGCCTCGGCACCTGGCGGCATCGTCGTCAACATGACGTGTCTCGCCATGGCGGCTAAACCAGCAGCGGTTGTCATCTCAGCAGACGGGACTTACGCTGACGTGGCTGCCGGGACGATGTGGGTGGATGTTCTGAAGGCGGCGGTGGAGAGAGGCGTCTCGCCGGTTACTTGGACGGATTATTTGTATCTCAGCGTTGGCGGGACGTTGTCCAACGCTGGTATAGGCGGTCAAACGTTTAGACACGGCCCTCAGATTAGTAACGTTCATGAGCTGGACGTCATTACCGGTACGTATAAACCAAACTTCACTCATCTCTTTACAATTTTTTAGTTTTAGTTTTTTCGTTGATAGAAGAATGGCTTAATGAATATTGAAACAGTATCTATGGCCTTCTAGATGCTAAGCTTTTTGTCTGCAAGCGACTACTGTAGTAAGATCAGCGACTTAATAAGTTAATATTAATTATATGCATGTGTGGTGACTAACTGACTATAACATAATTTTTTTAAAAAACAAAAACAAAATTTGATTCTTGAGGATAACTCACACGCCATAATCAGTATAAATGCAATATCTTTTAAAATATGTTTTGGTCAGGAAGAGAGATCCTTCAATAGTAATTATGCTAATTTGTGATTAAATTATTAATATTCGTAGTTTGTCGTTTTGTTCATAATATATAGTTTAATTTCAGGAAAAGGCGAAATGATGTCTTGCTCTCCAAAGTTAAACCCCGAATTGTTCTATGGAGTTTTAGGAGGTTTGGGTCAATTTGGTATTATAACGAGGGCCAGAATTGCGTTGGGTCATGCACCCACAAGGGTACGTAACATTCTATAATGTGATCAATTTAAAATTATGGTAGTGGTCGTAATTCTCAAATTGATTTGATTTGGTTGGAACGTATCTTGAAGTCAATATGCTGAGTCTGAATTATTTGAATAAAATTATATACATGCTGAATTAATCTCTGATATTGCTTACGTTTAATTAGATTCTCCGTAATCAAATCCTAGGACTTGCTCGAGTGTAATATTGTCTTATGCTTGCAAATCTTGTTCATGTCAATATCTAATCTTTTATTTTATATATATATTACCCACGTACATACGACTTAAAGTAAAAGTTATGTTCTACATATGATGATTCTGTTATTTACTTATAAAAAATTAGACCATACAATCTAACGAAGATACTAATGGATTAATTTATAGATATAAAATTGATATACAATATAATGCAGGTGAAATGGTCTCGCATACTCTACAGTGACTTCTCGGCTTTTAAAAGAGACCAAGAGCGTTTGATATCAATGACCAATGATCTTGGAGTTGACTTTTTGGAAGGTCAACTGATGATGTCCAACGGCATCGTAGACACCTCTTTTTTCCCACTCTCCGATCAAACAAGAGTTGCATCGCTTGTCAATGACCACCGTATCATCTATGTTCTCGAAGTAGCCAAGTGTTATGATAGCAAGACCCTTCCCATCACTGACCTGGTAATTAATACATATAGATCACACTCATACACATATCCCATACCACCTAATCAGTATAATCACCATCACTATAATCACTATTTTATCCTATGAAGCACAATCTAAATGTAATACATGAACTATATACATAACCGCCGACTCATACACAATCTACGCATCACGGTAACCATATCATCATATTAATTATCTAGCTCATATCTTTGTTTGTAGGTGATGGACATGTTATCTAGAACTCTAGGTTTTGCTCCCGGTTTCATGTTCATACAAGATGTTCCTTATTTCGATTTCTTGAACCGTGTCCGAAACGAAGAAGAGAAACTCAGATCTTTAGGGCTATGGGAAGTTCCTCATCCGTGGTTAAATATTTTTGTCCCGAAGTCTCGAATTCTAGATTTTCATGATGGTGTTATCCATGGCCTTCTTCTCAACCAAACCGCAACTGCTGGTGTTACTCTCTTCTATCCCACAAACCGAAACAAGTAAATATTCACTTCAATTCTGTATATTTTTGTTTAAATATTCGACGCCATATAACAAAAAGATTAAAGTTCTGTGTCTCGTTAACGTATAATAACATGATTTTGCATGTGTTAATATAAATATATAGGTGGAACAACCGCATGTCAACGATGTCACCGGACGAAGACGTTTTTTATGTGATCGGATTACTGCAGTCAGCTGGTGGATCTCAAAATTGGCAAGAACTCGAAAATCTCAACGACAAGATAATTCAGTTTTGTGAAAACTCGGGAATTAAGATTAAAGAATATTTGATGCATTATACAAGAAAAGAAGATTGGATTAAGCATTTTGGACCAAAGTGGGATGATTTCTTGAGGAGGAAAATTATGTTTGATCCCAAAAGACTATTGTCTCCGGGACAAGACATCTTTAATTAACTTGTTTACATGTATCTTCTTATTATGTAACTTTAGAACGTGTCTTTAACATGCACAGCCAAAGGGACAAGTAAGTTCATCGTCTAACTAATAAATACAAAATAGCTTAGTCATTTTGGTGTAGGCAAAGTACTCTACTTGTATTTTTTTCCTCTTAATTTTAATGTGTCTATAATATTTTTCGTTGTCGTATCTCGTATGAAATATGTTGCTAGTCAAGAACAAAGGAAAAAAACATATTGTAGCCTCTCTGAACTAAATTAAGAACGAAACATTTTCTTTTATTAATAACTTAATTATATATGTGGTTAAATTTTACTAAGCCAGTAACAAGGGACATTAGTTAAAACACGTAAAAAAAAATTATAGATTTTGAAATTAAATTAAGAACATATTTTATTAAGAAAAAATCAATTAACTTAATCATCTTAAAAAGTCAATTACGTAACTTAATAGTTAATACTACTATCAATTGTTTTATTTTATTTTTTTCTGTCATAAAAATGAAACGGCATGCATGTTGTCTTGCTAAATAAAAAACGGAGTGTTCAATGAACTCTTGTTAAACGTTACCGTTTTAAGAATCGTACAAAACTCTCTTCCTTAGCCAAAATTCATCCATGGCGCTGTGTCAATTCCCACTGAATCTTCACACTGTTTCCTCATCCACATCTTCGTCTCCTCAATTCCGTCGTCTTCAACCTCTAGACGCCTCTGTAAATTCTAAATTTTTAATTCGTAGACTCAGATTTCGTAGCTTCAATCACACAGTTCGGTTTAACACCCGAGAATCGAGTGGTGTCATCAGAGCCACCATTGATGTAGACACTCACCAGAGGAAGAAGACGAAGAGAAAACCTAAACCGGGTTTTTTCGAAGAAATTAGCGATAAATGGTCTTCACGAATCAGCCCTAAAACCGAGAAATTGCCATGGCAGAAGCGAGAAGAGCAAACTCAACACCATGAAGAACAAGAAGAAGAAGAAGAAGATGACGAATCAAGTTCGAATCTTTTTTCTGGGTATGGTTTATCTGGTAAGAGAACCGATTCCAATAGACTCTATTCAGCGAGTGAGCCGTCGAGTTTCCCAAGACCAAGCGAATACATGTCTCCTCCATGGGTTAACAACAATGGTGGGTCTAAAGGAGCTAGCTTTACGACTAGCTCTGAGCAAGGAAGTCAAAGTTCGAGTTTTGATGATGTTTTTACTGTAGATAGATATAGAAGGGGTAACGATTGTAGGAATAGAACTGTAGAATCAGATTTAGATAATGGTGAAAGAGGGTTGATAGATTCAGGGAAAGATAAGGGAATATGGAGAGCAAGGAAGAGTAATACGGTAGAAGCTGAGAGGATTGTACCAGAACATGAGCTGAGAAGGCTGAGGACTATAGCTTTGAGAATGGTTGAGAGAGTTAAAGTAGGTTCTGCAGGAATTACACAGGCGTTGGTTGAGGCTATTCATGACAAATGGGAGGTTGATGAAGTTGTGAAGTTGAAATTTAGTGAGCCTTTTTCTCTTAATATGAAGAGAGCTCATGAAGTTTTGGAGGTTAGATTCGAATCTATCGGAAAAAGGAATGATCTGTTCTTTTTCAATTGAATTCTGAATAATGCGTTTGGTATTTTTGTTGTTTGTGGTGTTTAACAGAAGAAAACTGGGGGATTAGTGATATGGAGGTCAGGAAGCTCGGTTGTGCTGTACCGAGGAATAAGTTACAAGCTCAAGTGTGTTCAATCATTTATCAAACAGAACAATGTCGATACAAGCCCTGAGATCCGTCAAAGTGTAGAGGCAAGGAGTTACATACCAGAGGATGCGAATTACCCGAAGAATGTACCTAAAGAACAGTTATCCGAGCTGTGTGAATTGAATGATTTGTTGGACGAGCTTGGTCCAAGGTTTCATGATTGGACAGGGTGTGATCCGTTACCTGTTGATGCAGACTTGCTTCCTCCATACGTTGAAGGATATAGGTGTCCGTTTAGGATTCTTCCCCAAGGAGTAAAACCTTGTTTGTCTAACACGGAAATGACAGAAATGCGTCGACTCGCTAGAACAAGCCCTCCACATTTTGCTCTTGGTATGCATAAAATCATATAGTCTTACTTTCTTTTAGTAGTAGCATATGTTTTCGTAAGTGACTGTTTCTTTATATATCCTGTTTAGGGAGGAGCAGAGAGTTACAAGGTCTGGCTAAGGCAATGGTAAAGCTATGGGCAAGAAGCACCATCGCAAAAATAGCAATCAAACGCGGTGTGGAAAACACACGGAATGAGAGAATGGCGGAAGAACTTAAGGTTTGATGAATACCTCTATATATATGCATATACACCAATATTGTTCCGCGTGCTCACTGTTTTTTTTCTCATTCATTCTTGAAGAGACTTACCCGTGGTGTACTTGTTTCAAGAAACAAAGAGTATATTGTCTTCTACAGAGGCAATGACTTCATGCCCCCTGCAGTTGCAGAGGCATTGACCGAGAGGCAAAAGGAGATAACGGAAGTTCTTCAAACCAAGGAGGATCAAGCCCGGGAAATGGCTTCAACTAGAGTCACACTCACATCACAAGGCAAATTGTCTAAAACCAAATTACTCGCTGGAACGCTTGCTGAGACTATAGCTGCAAGTTCTCGGTGGGCACCAGATGCAAGCAGCGTTGATATTGAGGAGTTAAAGAGAGAATCAGTTTCCATCAAAAGATCTGCATTGATTAGAGATCTCGAGCTAAGGCTTCTTTATGTGAGTATCACTCTTTCTTATTTTTCTTTTGGTATCTGATTGCACACATTTGCTCTGCCTTAAATTTGATGATCTCTCTTTTGTTCCAGGGAAAGCAAAAGTTGAGAAGAGCTGAGAGAGCTTTAGCTAAAGTGCAGATGGATCTTGACCCATCGGATCTCCCAACTGATTCAGAAATAATCACAGAAGAAGAGAGACTTCTTTACCGCAAAATTGGTTTGAGTATGGATCCGTTTCTTCTCTTAGGTAAGCACAAAGACTGTTCTCACTCATGTGTCACGTTTAAATCCAAAACGATCTGTAGAAAGAATTCGATTTTTCCTGTTCTCGAAACATTTTACAGGAAGAAGAGAAGTGTATGCTGGTACCATAGAGAACATGCATCTACACTGGAAACATAGGGAGCTTGTAAAAGTGATAGTTAGAGGCAAATCTCTTCCGCAAGTCAAACATATCGCTATCTCTTTGGAGGCTGAGAGTGGAGGAGTATTGGTATCCGTTGATAAAACCATGAAAGGCTATGCGATCATACTGTATCGCGGAAAGAATTATCAGATGCCATTTCGGCTTAGGCCTTCAAACTTATTGACGAGGAAAAAGGCTTTTGCTCGATCCATTGAGCTTCAAAGAAGAGAAGTAATGATGATAATATTTTTTACATGTAACTTGTGTTGAAGTTTTCTGTTGTGATCAATATTGGTCTCTTTGTTTCTGACAGGCACTGAAGTATCATGTTGCAGACCTAGAGGAACGGATTGAGCTGTTGAAGACCGGACAGGTTTGATGAAATTTTTGATTGCTTTTCACAATGTATCATCAATCTCTACTTCAGTCCCTTCTGAGTAAGCAAATTATCATGAAAATTGATCCAGGACGAGGATATGGAAACTCGCAAGAAAAGTGATGGAGAAGAGGATGAGAACTTGTATTTGAGAGTCGACGAATCTGATTTTTCTTCTAACGAGGTAAAATGAAATCCTCCTAAAGGTCTTTGATTAGGATATGAAAAGTTACTTGAACCATGTCAAATCTAAAATGGAACATTCTGATTTCTGAATCAGGATGAATCTCTAGAATGGGATTCAGAAAAGAATGAAACTTTCTTATCCTCGGAGGAAGCAGAAGAAGAAACATGAACCGGTAACTTTGATCTTTCATTCCAATTTTGGGACGTGACAATAGAGCCCCTGTTATCTGATTTGAAAACAATAAGATGACATGGATGTAAATAAACTCGTAATCGAATTCAGAATTTAAATATAAAGAAAAACTGAAAAAAACATGAAAAAAGGAGGATCTTTTGTCTTTATGTTATTCTGGATGCTGTCTGCATTGTAAGTGTACACAATTCTTATCACATATAGCTTATGTGTTGGGCTCATGAAGCGGTTCCCTTTCATAAGCCATGCAAAATTAAAATGTGTCTACTCCTCCATGCATGCATGCTACTTTTTTGATTCTGATGGAGGCTACCCACAAAAAACAACATTAAGATGACAAGTTATCAACGTGTAATAACACATTAACACTTCACTATATAAACAACATCAAGAGGTGGAGACGGCAGCCTTATATCACATATTCACAATTTATTTGTAAGATGACAAACCAAACCAACCCGAGCCTTGCTCTATTACTCAAGAAGCAATCATCAGTTGAGCTCGTTAAACCCTCCAAACACACTCCTTCTGGAACCCTCTCGCTTTCTAGTCTAGACAACAACCCTCTCAACGAAGTTGACACGCAGTAATTTACGTTTTTGAGGCAAATGAAAAGAACCAGAACGATCCGGTCTCTTTGCTTAGGAAGGCTTTGTCAGAACTTCTTGTGTACTATTATCCATTTTCAGGCAGGCTATTGAGACGAAAAAGTGATCGAAAGTTTCAGCTGGTTTGTAATAGGGAGGGAGTACTTTTTGCGGTTGCTACCGCAGCTCCTGATCTCCCCTCTCTAAACTTTACAGAAAACTTTGTTGATGAAGTTGCATTGCCGCTTGTGCCAGAGATCGAGTTTAACTACGAAAATGAGATCGGTTATCACCCTCTCGCCATGCAGGTATCCTTTAGTTTATAAAATATGTGTACAGGCTTTGAATGGTGGTAATGGTTAAAGCAAACTAATCTATATGTTACAAGGGACTCTTCCAATGTTTGGGCGGATGGTACATACAAGTTTTTCAGTTTTCTAGTTAAATCTATTTATTATTTATTCATGTCATCTATCAAATTATAAATTAATTAGAACTAATTTCATGTCATATTCATAGTATATATCGGTCTTTTAATTTTTGAAGGTAACCAAGTTTCCTTGCGGTGGATTCACCATTGGTTTATCATTGTTACACGCGTTGTGCGATGGTTTCGGTGTTGCTAGGTTCGTTCATTCTCTAACGGAGTTGGCCGGAGGAAAGAGTGAGCCATCGCTACTGCCGGTATGGCAGAGAGAGCGGCTAGTTAGGAAAATAGACAATGAACCGGCTAAACTTCCCTGCGGTGTCGGTTCTAGAGCGAGTCTTTTGGCCACTTCCCCATATATGTCAAGTAGCGATTGGGTATGTCTACAAATTTGATCTTTATCTTTGAAGATAAAATTTGATGTTATCTTTAAACGACTGCACTTCACTTTATTTTTTGTTATCTAATTTTTTAGAAAAAAAATAACTAAAATGGAGAGAACTTTCGAAACTAAAATATTTCCTGTTTTGTTTTAAGAAAATAGCACTGATATGTCTTTTAATGGTTCTTACTATTCAATAGACATGATCACTTAAGTAAAATTATGACATGATCACTTAAGTAAAATTATCAATTGTGTACACACATACGGTCCACAGGTTACAGAGATAATAAGCATTAAGGCTGGCAATATAAAAATGCTTAAAGACACTTTGGTCAGGGGATGCGAAATGCCCAAGGAAACTTTCACTACTTATGAAATTCTTAGTTCGTGCATATGGAAATCAAGATCTCGAGCCCTAAACCTAGATCTTGACAAGATCAGTGTCCTTTGCATAGTTGTGGGAATTGGACATGTTCTTGATCCGCCACTGTCGGAGGGTTACTACGGCAACTCAGTCGTAGACGTGTACATCGAGCTAGCCGCGAGAGAGCTCCATAAATCATCAATATCTGACATTGTAAAAATCGTGAAGGGAGCCAAGAAAAAAGCTTATGACAAGAGGTACATCGAGGAGGAGATAATAAACATAGAGAGGATGATTAAGGAGGATGCAAAATCCGACCCGGTAGTCGATGGATTATTGGTTATGACCGATGTAAGAAATATCAGGTTGTTTGGCTCGATGGATTTTGGTTGGAATGACCCTGTGAATATGAGGTTTCTGACGTTTCAAGAAAGCGCCAGAAATATGGTGATGATCTTGGGACCATCCAAGCTCGATCCAGAAGTGGAAGGTGGAGTTAGAGTGGTAATGACATTGCCAAGAGATGCAATGGTTAAGTTCAAGCAAGAGATGGATGCTATGTTGCAACTTCGTCCTCGCTTTTGATCTGTCTTTTCCTTTTTCTTTTATCGAGTCATTTTGCGTAATCTCAACTGCTTCCAACTAAACATGTAAAAAAAGTATGTATAGAATCAAAATCTATTAAAGTTCATAATGTATATATCCCACCAATTTTTTTTGAAGTATACATGAGAGAATGAGGAGATCGTAATAAGCAAAGTTTTCCTTAAATTAAACTGCAGCTGGCTTCCCATCTTTTCGAGGATCGCTAACTGCGGTAAGTAAGCTCTTTAAAGGTTTCGATTTCTTCCCATATTCATCTTCTTCATTCTTGAAACTTTGAACAATAAGTTGGACAATAGCTCCATCTGATAGTGATAGCGTCTTGAGATCATGTCCCCTCTCTGCTAAAAACATCTTGGTATCTTCTGGAACCCCTATGTGATCACCATTGATCACCGTGAAGTCCTCATATTCAACAACATTCGGTATCAACTGCAACAATAACAACCAAAAAGAGCAATGAGTATTTTTATTTTGAATGTTCGTAACATTTATTAAATAGTTTTGAAATATGCATTACCCTATGGTAAACTCTTGCACTCTCTACCGCTTGTAAGGGTTTCATATTCAACACAAAGTAATTAAGGAACACTTGAAGCACCGCCGGAATTATACGCATTCCGCCAGATCCTCCAAGCGCTGCCACAACTCACCATCCTAGTATAAGGAAAAAGTTGTCATGGACCGTAGTTAGATCTCATAGTATGCGTATATGAGTTATATGACACGAAAAATAGATAATAAATAATGATGGTAAACCTTGGTGACTACGAGAGGTGTCATGGAAGATAATGGTCTTTTGTTTGGTTCAATGAAATTTGTAGGCGCTGAAGGAAGCTCGTCGGGAGTGATTTTCGAAGGTACCGAGAAATCATCCATCTCGTAGTTTAGTACAATACCGGTGGCAGGTGATAAAACCCCGGCACCAAATGGGTGTGGTCATCGACACAGTGTTTCTATCTGCATCCACAATGCAGAAATGACTCGTCCCATGATCCCTGATTGGCTCCACCGGTTCAAATAGTATTCGGGTGGGAATGTCGTGTTGTCAAAAATCTTATTACGGATATCATCCGCGTGAGTGTTCGAGAGCATTTGGTTCATAGCGTTTGTTACGTTAACGAACTTAGGATCTCCAAGATCCATCCGAGCTGAAAACATATGTTTCATTGCTTCTATAAGACGGTGTAGCCCGAGATCTTTTCCCGAAGCAGTGTAAAGGTTCGAGTAACTATCCAAGATATTCATAACCATCGCAAAACCGACTGTACCACCCGAAGGAGGCGGCATTCCGTGAACCGTATAACCCCATAACGTTCACTGACATTGCATCCGTAACTCGNATCTGCATCCACAATGCAGAAATGACTCGTCCCATGATCCCTGATTGGCTCCACCGGTTCAAATAGTATTCGGGTGGGAATGTCGTGTTGTCAAAAATCTTATTACGGATATCATCCGCGTGAGTGTTCGAGAGCATTTGGTTCATAGCGTTTGTTACGTTAACGAACTTAGGATCTCCAAGATCCATCCGAGCTGAAAACATATGTTTCATTGCTTCTATAAGACGGTGTAGCCCGAGATCTTTTCCCGAAGCAGTGTAAAGGTTCGAGTAACTATCCAAGATATTCATAACCATCGCAAAACCGACTGTACCACCCGAAGGAGGCGGCATTCCGTGAACCGTATAACCCCATAACGTTCACAGACATTGCATCCGTAACTCGGACTTTATAACTTCTTAGATCATCCATCGTTATGATCCCTCCAGCGTTTTTCACATCGTTAACAAGCTTCTCCCCTACTGTACCATTATAGAACGCTCCCGGTCCTTGCTCGGAAATAGTCTCAAGACTCCAAGCTAGTTCCGGATTATAGCAAGTCTCACCAGATCTCAAAACCTGTCCGTTTCGTGAGAAGACACTCCGCAAACCCGGGTCTCTAAGTATCTTGGAAGCGTGGCTCGCTATATCTCGTCCGAGATATGGACGCACTACAAAACCTCTGGCCAACTCAATTTCCGGCTCGAAAAGTGATTTCCAGGAGAGACGGCCATACCGTTTCCAAGCCTCGTAAAAAGCATTTATAAAAGAGAAAATTCAAGACGTACATGTGATTCCAAGTTTTGGGATTTATAGGAAAATAATTTACATTTTTAGGCTCATATCAAATGCAACCTCTAGTAATCACCGTCGGCCTTCACGAAATGATATGGTATCTCGTGTAGTAAATGTGTGTTTAATCTACACCAACTCTCACGAAGTACGTCCACAAGTCTTATGAAAGATTTTAAGGCTGGCCCTAAGAATAAGAATAGGCGTATTGCAAAAGGCAAAAAAAAAAAAAGAAAAAACATTTATAAAAGCAACCATATTTTCTAGTGATCATAAGCAAAACAATTCCTCGCGCAACAGATCGATACAACTTTTTGTCTATTGTAATTGGTGGAGAAGATGTTCCTTAAGAGCTTGTCAATTTGCTTGAATAGTTGAGGAGATGTCTCAAGTAGTAGTGTTCCGTAAAGGACTGAAGTTAAACGTTACTCTCCATGTACATATACAGGCGGTCATATGAAAAAGTAGCATGCATGTGTGGCTACTAATTAACAAGTCTAAATTCATAGTTTAGAATACAAAAAAAATTAAAAGTCTTTATCAAAACTCTAACCCACATGTTAGCATGACCAAAAGAAAACGAGTTGCTCCTTCTTTGATCAGATCCAATTTTATTTTCTTATATAACAATTTTCAACTAAAATAATATTGCAACTAAAAACTTGTAAAAATCATCTGACATGCATCAAAAGTCTTTATCAAAACTCAAACACTTACAAACTTGTTTAGCTACATTTGTAAACATTTGTTTTAGGCAAGATTCACAAAACTCTAACCCACAAGTACGCATGAACATAAAATATTTACAATTTGAGGTCACATCAAATGCAGGCTCTATTACTTCCCGCAGGTGGAAGATCTTATGGAAAACGTGTGGTTTAGCTTCACCATAAAGTATCAATGCAAAGGCTACTTGGAGAGTGGAGACTAATTTAAAGGCGTTGATATCGTTTTAAGACTTTATAACATTGGCAATCATAAACGACACCGTTTTTTATCAGTTTAACGACGTCGTGTAGAGGATTACAACATAAAGTGTGAAACGACGTCGTTTTAGGGGACTAAGCTGATTTAGGGATCCGCGAGGGCTTTGAGAGTTGTGCGAACACTCTCTCTGATTTTGTTCTTCTACAACGAGCGGCGATTTGCGAACTGGTCTCCTCCTGATTCCTCGTCTTCTCTGCGTCTCCGGTAGCTTTCTCTCTCCATTGTTTCTTCATCAGTTAACATTTTTTAGCTTGATTTTGGGTTTTGTTACGGATTCTGCTTTGTGATTTGGCCTTTTCTCAGCTGCGTTTAGTGAACAGTTACGTTTTAGGGTTTTGAACTTTTGTTTTCTTTTTTCTTTCTTAGATGAAATGATGCTGAATTCTTCTTAGGTTAAAGATTTATGCTTTGTTAAAGGAACCTATCAACGTTTAGTTTGGTTTAGTCTAAAAGCTTCTCTCTCGTTCGACGATTTTTGTATGTCAAAACTTGGAACCAAACCATGTTTAAGCTTTTAGCTACTTAGGTCTTGTTTTAGTTTTGCTTTACATATTTATTCTCGTCTGCTGGATTTGTGAATTTCTTCTTCTTCTGCTTGTTTCTACTTCAAAACAAAAAACAGGGATACGTTTATAATCACAGATGGATGAGTTTTTACAAACGCTTTCAAGCTCGGCTGGCGTCTGTCATCCAGATTGTGTACGAGCAAGCAATGCGCAAGATGATCTTTGAGAATATTACAGTACTATTTTTCTTTTTGCATCATTGAAAAGAAACTATGATTTGGTTAGGTTTTAAGTGATATAGTTAACTCTCGTTTTAGTTTTTTTTTAACAGATTCAGTCTAAAGATTCATATGAACTGACTACAACATTTTCATATTTTCTTGCTGTCCTGTAGATGCATCTCAATCTGCAGCTTTGATTGCTGTGAGTCTGATTAGCTCTGCACGGGTTTTCTCCAAACTCGACGCTGAGCTTACTGAGTACTCAGCTCAGTATTTGGTGGATAACGTTGGGAAGGAAGAAGTGGAGGGAGAAATGGATCAACCACATTGTCAGTACACTCCCGAAACATACTTCAGTACTTGGTTGAAAACGTTTGGACCAAGAAGGAAGATAGGCAGGAAGAAGAAGTGGTTCAACAACGCCTTGATCTCACTGTCAAAGAGTGTCTTGCCTATGCTTTTAAAAAAGGGCTACCGAGAAGAGAACATTGGGCTCATATGGGATGTATGTCCAAGGTTCCCCCATTTGCTTGTCAGATACCTCGCGTTCCCATGAATGGAGAAGTGATTGAGGCTACAAATTGGGAGGAAGGACTTGAGCTGTTGATGCAACAACCGGTGGGAGCAAGACTGCATGTCTTTAGTCCAGAGTTTGATCGTCGTCTTGGAGAGAAGGTAAAGTGTCGTAAGTTTTTTTTTTTTTTTTTTTTTT
>NC_025695.1:6025766-6047357 GCF_000633955.1 Camelina sativa | reverse complement strand
TTTTTTTTTTTTTTTTTTTTTTTGGTCAAAGATTAATAACAAAGTTTAGATCTAATCTTGTTTAATTTTTTTCTTGTGTGTTAGGGAATTTACGATGGGCCGTCGGGTAAGGGAACTCGATATGTTGGGCTTAGAGATGTGATAGTGGTTGAAGCGGCGAGGATCAATGGAAAGGATGTTGCGACTGTTCAAATATGCTTCAAGAAGAAGACCTCATTTGTCAAAGTTGCTGTGAAAAGTAGGTCACTCCGGTTTAATGGTGGCGACAAGTCTCAGGTCACCAAGCGAACATCACTGCTTGTTGACTTCTGTATGCCTCGCTTTTCTATAAACGAGAGCTGAGATCGTGGTAAGTATCCGGAGATTTTTATGCTAGTTGTGGAACTTGTTTGTTGGGTCCTGTATTAAGAATGTTTTATGAGACTTATGTTCTGTTTAAGAAATGAAGTATCTTGAAAAATGAAAACCCTATGTTTGTTGTTGTGGAACACTGTTTGTGGTCTGAAATTAAAGATTGTTTTATGAGACTTTTTATCTGTGTTTTAAGAAGTTGATCGCTACTTTCTACAGGTGATGCTACTTACAACACCTGGGCATTGTACCTCTGAAGTATCATCCTTAAGTGACCTTTTGGCTTCATAGTAGGTCAAAAAAATGTTATGTTTTATGTTAAAACTTGAAACCATGTTCAGGTCTTTTTGGTTTTGCGTTATATACATCTTCTTTTATGAATTTGTTCTTCTGCTATGATTTATGCTTCACTTTTTCATATCTAGCGGCTAGCGCAACGTTTGGTTGGAAGAAAAACTACGAAATTAAAATATTTTGACAAAGCTCAATGATTCTTAGCTTTCTTCTAGACTTGAATATACAACGATGTCGTTTAAAGACATAATACACGTGTCTAAAATTCTAAATGTCCCACTCTAAACCTAGTTTGGGCTTTTGACAAAAAAAAAACTTAGTTTGGGCTTTTGTAGTTTTAATTGTTGGGCCTCCTCCGTTTAATGGATTAAAGAGTTAACTCTCAACGACAGCGTGTTTGGACTAACAAGAAACTGGGGGGAAATAGGGTTATGGCTTTTTACATTTGGGTTCTTTGATCTTCTTCAGGCGACTGTCACCAACACCACTGTTTCGGATTCCGCCGTTGTTGTCTCTCTCTCTGAGTCTCCTCCGGTAAATTTTTCTTATTTTTTTTCTCATTTTAGCTTCTGTTTGGGTTTGTTTACGGATTTTGTTTTTTTTTGTGTTGTTTGTGATTTTCTGCGATTAGTGAACTTATTTTGTAGTTACGTTTAGGGTTTTAACTTTTTTCTTGGATGAATAATTTGGTTTTGTTCTAGTCGAAATCTTTCTCGTATGTAGATATTTCTCTGCAATTAGAAATGGTTATGTTGTTGATGTTCAAATGTTTGCTAGTCGTTAGGTCTTGTATTGTTTTTGCTTGTCTCACTCTGTTTTTGTTTTTATGAATGTCTTCTTCTGATCTTAGTAAGCAAATTTCATTATGTGCGTTAGGGTTAAGTAATTGGAGATGGCCCTCGCTACCTCTTGTCATCCGGAGTGCAAACGAGCATTGAATGCGCAAGAAGATTATGGTAACTTAATCAAAATCTAGAATCTTAAGAGTATAATTAGTTTCTTTGCATCATGAAAAGTGCATCTGGGTTTATTTTTTCATATGTTTTTTGGCTTGCAGATGCGTCTCAGTCTGCTGCTTTGGTAGCAGCGAATCTGATAAGCGCTGCGCGGGTTATACTTAAGCTCGACACTGAGTATACTTCTTACTCAGCTCAGTTTTTGGTTGATAACGCTTGTCCAAAGAAGGAAGACGGGCAAAGCTGCGAGCTCACTGTTAAAGATGCCCTTGCTTTTGCTTTGAAAGAAGGGTTGCCGAAAGAAGTTGTTTGGGCACATTTGGGATGTATGTTCAAGCCTCCTCCATCTGCTTGTCGCATTCCTCGTGTTTCCATGAAAGAAGAAGTTGTTGAAGCTAAGGATTTGGATGGAGCATTCAAGCTGTTGGTGCATCAACCCGTGGGAGCAAAACTGCATGTGTTCAGTCCACAGATTGATTGTGTTGGAGAGGAGGTAAAGTGTTGTTAAGCTAAATTTCAGAATTCTAAGAGATGAATGACAAAGTTTTGATCTAATCTTGACCAATCTTATTTGGGATGTATGTCCAAGGTTCCCCTATTTGCTTGTCAGATACCTCGCGTTCCCATGAAAGGAGAAGTGATTGAGGCTACAAATTGGGATGAAGCACTTGAGCTGGCTATGCAACAACCGGTGGGAGCAAGACTGCATGTCTTCAGTCCAGAGTTCGATCGTCGTTTTGGAGAGAAGGTAAAGTGTCGTTAGTTAAATTTCAAAATTTTCAGAGATTAATGACAAAGTTTAGATCTAATCTTGTTTAATTTTTTCTTGTGTGTTAGGGAATTTACGATGGGCCGTCAGGTAAGGGAACTCGATATGTTGGGCTTAGAGATGTGATAGTTGTTGAAGCGGCGAGGATCAAGGGAAAGGATGTTGCGACTGTTCAAATATGCTACAAGAAGAAGACCTCATTTGTCAAAGTTGCTGTGAAAAGTAGGTCACTCCGGTTTAATGGTGGCGACAAGTCTCAGCGAACATCACTGCTTGTTGACTTCTGTATGCCTCGCTTTTCTATCAACTAAACGAGAGCTGAGACCGTGGTAAGTATCCGGAGATTTTTATGCTAGTTGTGGAACTTGTTTGTTGGGTCCTGTATTAAGAATGTTTTGTTGGGTCCTCGCTTTTCTGTTTAAGAAGTTAAGTATCTTGAAAACCCTATGTTTGTTGTTGTGGAACCCTGTTTGTGGTCTAAAATTGAATATTGTTTTATGAGACTTTTTATCTGTGTTTTAAGAAGTTGATCGCTACTTTCTAAAGGTGATGCTACTTACAACAACTGGGCATTGTACCTCTGAAGTATCATCCTTAGTGACCTTTTTAAATACGTGCGAGTTTTTGGCTTCAAAGTAGGTTAAAAAAATGTTATGTTCTATGTTAAAACTTGAAACCATGTTTATGCTTCAGCTACTTAGGTCATCCCCAATGGGGGGTTTTAAGAGAGGTTTTAACACAGTAGAAAGAAAAAAATAATATACAATCTTCTTTTATGAATTTGTTCTTCTGCTTTGATTTATGCTTCTCTCGTTCGACGATTTTATTTATTTATTGAATGCAATGTTAAATTGTATGAAAAATAAAAACAAACTTTTTCATATCTAGTGCAACGTTTGGTTCGAAAAACTACGAAATTAAAATATTTTGACAAAGATCAATGATTTTTTAGCTTTCTAGACTTGTACCGTCTGTGTCCGTCTGAAATTTACAACGATGTCGTTTAAAGACATAATACACGTGTTTAAAATTCTAATTGTCCAACTCTAAACCTAGTTTGGGCTTTTGTATTTTTGATTGTTGGGCTCCTCCGCTTAATCGATTAAAGAGTAGAGTCTCAACGACGGCGTTTTGGGACTAATCAGAAATTGGGGGGCGGGNGGGGGGGGGGGGGGGGGGGGGGGGGGAATAGGGTTAGGGCTTTTACATTTGGGGAAGTTTCTTTGATCTTCTTCGGGGCGACTGTCACGTCACCACCACTGTTTCGGATTCCGCCGTTGTTGTCCCTCTCTGAGTCTCCTCCGGTAAATTTTTTCTTATTCTGTTTCTCATTTTAGCTTCTGTTGTGTTTGTTTACGGATTTTTTTCTAAGTTGGTGAATTTGTTTATTGTTTTCATTTCTGCCGACTTGTCTTATTTTCATATTGTATGCTTTTTTTTGATTTTTGAATATCCCTGATCAGTGATCAGGGAGGATGGCATCAATTTCTTGCTCTCGTGGTCTCCGTCCTCATTCAAACTTCTTCAGATTCTATCCATACGGTACAGGGTAAGACAGTGATGCTAAGTTGTCTCTTTTTATTCTGTTTACATACAAACAAACGTCTGATATTTTTTTTGACTTTTTTTGTTCGAACTACTAGGACGCTCTCTGCTAAGGAGGACATGAGAGAGGAGGTCGTACGACTAGGAGTTGACCTCTCACTCTGTGTAGCTGAATCCATGTTCTTGCTGTGTGATGACATTCGTACTTTGTTGTGGTTCGGCTACATGTTATGGATACGCATAGTACCACGCTCCTCTCCCGTGTCTCAAAGGCTGGTCCATGTTATTGTTGAGGTCTACTCTGAACATATCGAACCCAAGAATGGAGTTTACCAGGAGGATGTTGCCTACTCGGTTCAGTTTGGATTGATCAAGACCCTTTGGAAGGATTTTGCTGAAGGGGTCATGGTCTTGCATCGCCTTGTTCTCCTTCTCAGAAGGAAAGATTGCTACTTTGATGATCGACTACTCTCTTCCGCTCTTGCAAATTCAAGCTACTGCTCAAGACGCTTCAGGATAAATTGAGGTCCGCAAAACATGTTTCAGAGGCCAACGGGTTTGCGAGGGAGGCGATAGAGTCTAACATTTCTTTCTTGTGGAAGTCTCTCTTCGTTGACACTGCTGAGTCTCTCTCTGTGACAACCCTAGACGACCTATTTCAGCCTATTCTTGTTGGTAAATACA
Source organism: Camelina sativa (assembly GCF_000633955.1). Classification (NCBI taxonomy): domain Eukaryota; kingdom Viridiplantae; phylum Streptophyta; class Magnoliopsida; order Brassicales; family Brassicaceae; genus Camelina; species Camelina sativa. The sequence continues at coordinate 6,042,758 of NC_025695.1, read as the reverse complement.
GGCCAAGCGAGATAGTGAGGCTGCCCACACCTTCTCCTTATATTCTAGGGTCAGTACGTAACATTTCTTACTGAGTTTTGCAATTCAACCCTCAGGTTACAAACAAAGCCTTCATGCATCTTTTTGCTTTTCCTCTTTTGCGCGCGCAGGAATGATTTTGCAATGCAGGAGCTGAAAGAGGAGGTTTTGCGACTAGGTGTTGATCTCTCGCTACATGTGGCTGAAATAATGTTCTTGCTCTGTGATGACCTTCGTACTATGGTAGCATTCTGCTATCAGTTATCGATGTATGATGGCAGAAGGGACCTGAAACCTGATAGCCCCGTGGGGGAAAGGCTATTTCGTGTTACTCGTGATGTCTACTCAAAACATATCATACCAAAGAATCTATTGTATTACAAAGGTGGCCAGTCGGTCCACTGCAGACTGATGATGACGACTTGGGAGACTTTGAGTGTGGGAATAAGAGATCTGGACCTCCTTGTTAAGAATCTCAGAACTGAAAAAGGGTTTTGGTATGGCCGCGAGTCCACGCGGGTCATTGAAGAATCGCTGAAGAAGGTAGAGGAGCAGTTGAGTTCTACCAAGGATGCTTCAGAGGCGCACGGGTTTGCTAGGGATGCAATGGAGTCCAGCATTTTCGATTTGTGGAAGTCGCTCTTTGACAAAGAAACCCAGGTACCATCATGTGCTCTGGAACGAGAGCAGGGACCCGCATTAGCTATCAGCCTAAACTAATGGAACTTCCAAGATGCTTAGTATTGAATATGCTTATAATGAAATCTGGTTCGAATCTAGTAGGATATAATATCTCTAGTCATGTGTGGCAAAATCTGTTGAGATTTTGGGAAGACTAGCTACTATATGTTGTTTTCTTGTCCCTTTCTTTATGACATCTTTATGCTGCTTCTGAATGTTTAAATGACATAAGTTTACTACTGATCTTAACTATCTTCAATAGTTTTTTTGCTTGCGAGTGTCCTTTCTGCACTTACTTGCGAGTAAGTAAAAATATTATTGTTGTTGTAGTGAAATGTTATTTTGCTGTCTCTGAATGTTGTTATATGCCTATTTTATTTGGGAAGATTACTAAACAAACCAACCCCATATATGTATTTAATAATTTCTGCGTCACACACTTATTTGATTACTACTAATATTAGCACGGATGCTTTTATTAAAAATTTCAAGTTTAATAAAACTGAAATGTACTTCCGACTGAATTTATAAACTGACAAAATTGAAGGACCGGGTTCTTATTGTACTAATACTCCACAGATCCTAGCAGCGGAGAAGAGAGTAGCAAAACCGAGGGAAGTAGTGAAGTTAAGAAGAACATTGAAGATAAGGGCAGGTACAACATCATTGTTTAGGAAGATAGTGAAGAGAGCAAAACCAAGACAAAATCAGCTTAAGGGAATGTTCGAATATAGAGAAATGGAAGTAGTGCTCAAAACCAGGAGCTTCATCTTCATACTCTTTTAGCAGCGATAAACTGGAACAGAAACGTTGTCTGGAAATTTTGTCTGTAACACGTAACATCTCCGTCCAGTTTCTTCTCGCATGACTTAAAAGTAATTAAAATATCTTGGTTTGCAGGAGAAAGAGTTTTAGCTTCTGGTCAAAGGTCATTATTGTTCCTCAGGGAACATTTTCATGGAAATCTAATGGATTCAAACTTCTGAGTTCCATTAATTTGCTACGACAACAACCGGGAAAAGATACACATGTTGAAGCCACGATGTAATATGTTGGTTGGCACTTGGAAAAGGTTAGGAGCTATTTTTAATGTATGTGTTTAAAGAATTGGCACTAGAATCAGTGAGCAGATTGTTTAAGAAGATGGTTTTGATACTTCTAACGGTAGCTTAAGAGATAAAAAGCGGTGGTCATGTCAGAGTCTCGTCGAAGGCCTCCTTTTAAAGGCCCGAGATGGATTATCACTTTGGTTGTTCTGGTTGCGGTTGTTGTCATCACCCCATTCGTATATCCTCCCCGGAATTCTGTGGCGTGCTACATGTTTTCTGGTCCTGGATGTCCGTTATACCAACAGGTTTTGTTTGTGCCTTCGAGGGAATTGACTGACAGTGGGTTGTGAGTCGTATATCCTCAAATCTAAGATAAAGAATCCTAAGATAGCCTTCATGTTCTTAACACCAGGACCGCTGCCTTTTGAGCCTCTTTGAGAAATGTTCCTCCGTGTAAGAATTTTCTTGTTAAAATTCTCTATATATTAATAGAGAAACACTCTCTTGAAAAAGCTGATGTGTCGCCGTCAAAGAGCTCGAGACACATTTAGCCAAAAATCTTAAATTTTCTACTTAATTACATTAATATGTCATTATATTTTCCAAAAAAAACAATAAACTAAATAATAATTAGATATGTTATCAATTCTCACACAAAATTAAATATCACATATTAAAACTAATTAAATAATTTCATACTATTTTAAGTCAAAATTTTACTAAAATTTACTTACAAATATATAAGTCAAAGTTATATTATTTTTTAGAAATTCTAAAAATCAATATAAGTAAAATATTCTAAAAAGGCTACAAAACATATAAAGTTAATAAAAATAAAGAACATATAAGTTATTAAACATATAACTTATGAACAAAATCATATAAAAATGTTATTTTTATGTTAGTATTATTACCATAATAATTTAAATAACAAGCTTTCAATAGTTATTATAATTGATTATAAAAAAAATATATTATCCCCGAATTATCTCCAACTCATTAAAGGAAACTTAATTCCCAATAAATATAGATTTATATATATACATAAATAAATATAAAAATGACAACAAATTAGGGAATATCATGAATATGTGATTATTTATATATATCTAAGTATGTAAACTAATTAATCTCAACATTTAGTGTGATTATTCATTAAAAATGGAAATATTAATCACCAAATAGGAATATACGTTTTAATTGTACATTAATCTATGTGCTATTAAAAAGGAATGAGACAATAACCCTTATCATTATAAATAAACTTATTACCCAAAAAAAAATCATAATATATTTAAAATGAGTGATTATTAGATTATGAAAATTGTTATAGTTACTCGATTAAAAATAATATAAAAATTTGATTTTTAAAGCACACAAAAAAAATATTTCCATAAATTGTAACATTTTATAATTATTTTCTTTACCATGTTCATATAATTCACAGGTGAAATGTATTCTTACATGAATATGTTGATTTTGAAGTTTCATTAATTTTTTCATAATGTTTTTTTCGGTAATAATCCGTTATTTATAGAAAATATTAATAAACCGACTAACTCAAAAGATTTAAATAGCCTAATCACAAATATTAAATCAATAAATTAGATTACCTTCAGAAAATTTAGTTTAGAATCCGATTGTTACTAACATATAATAAAATTAATTAATTAAACTATCGAGTAATTTAGTATATGTTGTTATAGTTACATAAGAAACATGCAAAATTGTTATGATTACAATATAAAACATAAGATATTATGAATTTGATTTTTAAACCACACAAAAGACATGTTGCAATAAATAGTAACATTTTATCAATATTTTCTCTTACATATTTAAAGATTTCAATGGTGAAACATATTTTTTACACGTAAAAACACAGCTTTGAATAAATAAATAAAAAACTTTAGTTACATACTATGTTTGACACAAACAAATATTGGTTCTAGAATAATAATTTTACTTATAATAATTTTCTTTAAATCGATTTATCCCGCATATAGTGCGGGTTGTTACCTAGTTCCTTTTTAATCAGGTTGAGTTTCTTAGGGCATTTCCAACCCCACTCTATTTTAGAGTCAAAACTCTATTATAGAGCAACATTTGTTCCAACCCTACTCTATATTTTAATCTAAAATAGAGAAAATGATATGATTGCTCTATATATAGAGCAACTCTATTTTCATCTCTATTTTTTACACTAACTCTATTTTCACCTCTAAAATAGAGTAATACGTTGGAGGTTTTAGAGTTGCTCTATTTTAGAGGAAAAAATAGAGTAACACATTGGAGATGGTCTTAGAGATGTAACTTTGTCAAACGTATGACGGAATGGTGGGTTTTGTTGACTCAGGGTCACGAGGACAAATTCTTTATCCTATAAAGCACAAGTCATCTGTCCAGTAATATTAAGCCACATTAGATTTTATTTCCTTAAAAAAAATCAAAAATATATATACACACCATCGTTTAAAAAGATGAATTCTTAAAATTAAAAAAAAATTAAAAAAAAAACTTAACCAACTAAATGTGTTACGAAATTGTCAAAAGCTTTAGACCCCTATTAATAAGGTTTAACTTTTTGTGTCATAATAAGCCCAAGCCCACAATAATGTTTTCAGCATCAGTTTCTTCTATTCATCTTCTTTAGCATTCCTTCAATTATGACAAAACTGTAAAAAAGAAAAAGACAAAAATCTATCCCTAAATTTACGCCACTAACACATCCACGTAACCACGTTCATGATGGTTTTACAACGGATCAATCTCCTATTTAAATTCAATTTCAGTCTCTTCTCTCTTGAATCCTTCTATGTTATTTATCTCTCCGCTCAATTCTTAGGCAGGTAAATCCTTTAGCTTTTGTTCATTTTAATATACTTTCTCTTGATTTCATATTAATTCTGATTTTTTTTTTTATTCAGTTGAAAGATGCCTCTGGAATTATACTCATTTTTCAAATCTAGATTCTTTGAAAAAAGAATAGAAGATCAGGGCTGTAATATCCGGGACATGAAATTATTTTATATTTTGGTATGTTTTATGTTATTCTACATATCACTTTACTCTGAAATAGATTATCTTTTTAAATAGAGCTCATGAAAACGTAATAGGTTTTGTTAAAAACCTCTTTTTCAATTGCTTCTATTCAACAATGGAAAAAATCATCAATTCCTTCACTTCTGCTCTTCACATCGTTTGTCTTTATGATTACAATTTCCTTCACATTACATGATTTGATTTTATCATTCTCCGCTGAATTGATCTGCGATATCCCATTTTTTGTGCATTTTTAATTCAATTTTTGTTATAATTTCATTCCATCGTTGCATTATGAATTATTAATTATTTTTACTACATGATCTGTTTTTCAGATTTGAACGTGTTTAGGTATCAGAAAATTATGCTGACGGGATTCGAGTCACCAATTTAAGGGTCAGAGCTTTCTCCCCCTAAAAAAAGACCATATATTCTCCACGGGAATTTCTTCATCCCATCATAGCTGCGACCTTAAGAAACTGTGCCGAACTCCTGAATTTGTATCGTATCTTGCAAACATCGAGTTTTTCGGGCGAATCAGAAGGATTGATTACGATCTACTTACGAGCGGTTTCCAAAGACGACGAGTCTAAGATGCTGTTCCACACTTCTCAGCCTTTTATCTGTCGTGGATTCTGCATCGGCGAATGGGATTCTGATTATATCTCAGAGTAAACCGGTGGCTTGTGATTTTTAGCCCTTGAAACAGAGGAGACGAAGAAGATGGATCTCGACCACTCAACAAAACCACAACAACAAATGAAGACAAGCCCATGTAAACACCAAAAGAAACATTATAATCGTCAGCACGTCTCTTCGTGTACAAAGATGAAGGAGCAATTCAGCACTCCAAATAGGTTGAGATTCTCCAGTCCCAAGGCACATCACTCAACATAATTAATTAGGCATCGTTTGAAATCAGTAATTATGATCTATGAGGATTTCAGATTGTTCTACTTGGAGTATAAAAACCCTTTTGGGTGAACGTAAAAGTAAAGGTGAAATCAATAATATGAGAATTTTTAGTAAATTTATTTCAATTCACAACTGCAACATCCTCATGGGTATAAAATTCTGTCACCACTCACTTTTTTTATTTACATGATTGTATTTTGTTTTGCAAATATCATGTAAAACTCATGTCAGTGTCGGTTGGAATTTCTTATGATTCTTTTTCGAAGTTTTGCTTACATGTTTTTAGTCATTTGAGCCAAAACTCTTTGTCTCTTTCTGAGACTTGTGATAAACCCCCAGTAACCAAAGCACTAACAATAACGGTATATACAACAAACCGTTGGTTAAATTCTTTCTGATTTATATGGAGTACACGAGACTTCCTGACGTTCCTAAACAATTGAAGCTTTATTGCTTTTAACTCCACTAATATTTGAAGTAATAACATTTCTTGATTTTCATTTTTTTTTTAATATTAAGGGATATAAGTTTTTTTTGATAAAGTTTGTCCCGTACGGAGTACAGGCTTAATACTAGTATACAATATATGTGCACGCGTCAAAGAAAAGTCTTGTACATGCAAGCAGCTATTTTGTTGGTCGAGATACTCATAGTCACAAGGTAAATGAGACTGACTACACCATTTAGTCGGTTTTGTGATTTTTGTTATTAGTTGTGAGGTTTCTTGGGGTCAGATATCCATGGTTGATGTAGAAAGAAGGCTATTAGCTCATGCTCTCGTTGATCCTGATAATCAACACTTTGTGTTGCTTTCAGATAGGTGATTGAATCCTCCTCTTTGATATTAAATATCCTAAGGTCTTTGTTAATGCTTAAATAATCCTAACCCTTACCATCTTCTTTCTTGTTATTAGAAACGATGAATATATCTATATTAACATTTTTGAAGTACATTTTGGGTTATGCCCTTTTAGTTTTTCTTAATTACTTTGTTTTATTTACAACATTAACCCCTATCAATTTCCTAAAATAACATTTCGTAGAAACTCAATTAATAGAACTATTTAAAACGACCTAATTTGATATGTTCATTGCCATAAATATCTTCACAACATCTATTAACCCCTACAGATTTTCCTAAAATAACATTTGTAGAAAGTCAATTAATGGATCTATTTAAACCAACCTAATTTTAAACGTTTATTGCCATACAAAGGTTGAAAATATATATACACTCTGTTTGTTCTTAAAACAACTCTATGCATTAAATGATTAATCCTATAAAAATCTCAAAATCCATTTTAATAGATGTTTGGTGACTGTAGGACCTATTCCGTTTTAATGACACAACTTCATTTGAGTAACAAATTTAACCTCTGGTGTATTGCGGGTTAAATAACCAAATATTGTCCTGCGGTGTATAGCGGGTTAAATAAGAGTGGGATTGGTGAGATTAGTGACATTTTTAGATGTGTATCAGGAGATAAATGTATTACTAGACTATACATATACTACACGGGTTAAAACCTTGAAAACAATAAAAGAATCTATACTTTGAATACTTATATCAAATACCTGTAAAATTTTATATTTTTAAAATTAATACAATAATAATAAAATAACAAATAAATACAATATAAATTTAAAATATTGTCTCGCAGTACACCGCGGGTTAAATCCTAGTAAACATTTAAAATTGCATAAACACGATGTTCAACCAACTATTGGCAATGTAAAAACGGCGCCGTGTTAAGGTAAAAAAAAAACACTACTCAACGGCGTCGTGTGAAGAAGTTCCAGACGGCGTCGTTTCTGAGGACTTAGCTGAGAGAAATAGGTTTTCGCGACAGCTTAGAGAGTGAGCATTCTCTGATTTTGTTGTCTAGAGCGAGCGGCGATTTGCGAACTGGTCTCCTTCTGATTCTCTGTGTCTCCGGTAACTTTCTCTCTGTTTTTCTGTGTCTCTGTTGGGTTCATTTAGCTTGTTACGGATTCTACTCCATGAATTGGCCTTTCTCAGTGCGATTAGTGAACTGTTACGAACTTTTTAGTTACGTTTTAGGGTTTTTTAACATTTTCCTTAGATGAATGATGCTGAATCCATCTCTAGGTTAAAAAAAGCTATCAACGTTAGTTTTGGTTTTAGTCTAAAGCTTCTTGTTCGACGCTCTGTAACTAAAAAAAATGTTATGTTTTTATTGTCAAAACCAAATGTTTATCAGTTTCTGCTTCAGCTACTTAGGTCTTTCTTTGTTCTGCTTTATATACATCTTCTTTATGAATGTGTTCTTCTGCTTTGATTTCTGCTGAATCTGTGAACGTCTTCTTCTGCTTGTTTCTACTTTATAAGGAAGGTATCAAAGATGGCTGAGCGACTGTTACAATCTTTTAAAAGGGTGGCTGGCTTATGTCATCCGGATTGCGTCAAAGCAAACAATGAGATAGAAGATTACGGTAACTTATCAAATCTTTGAATCTTAAAGGGTAAATTTACTTTCTTGGCATCGTTAAAAGAAACTGTGATTTGTTTTAACTGATACTTACTCTCGTTTTAATATAACATTGTTTCAATCTAATCCTCTTTACAGAATTGACTTCGAGATTTTAATCTTTGTTTTGGTTGTCTTGCAGATGCGTCTCAGTCTGCAGCTTTGGTAGCCGTGAATCTGATTAGCTCAGCACGGCTTGTGCTCAAGCTCGACACTGAGTTTACTGAGTACTCAGCTCAGTTTTTGATGGATAACGCTGGAAAAGAAGAAGTGCCAGGAGAAATGGATCAGGAACGCTGTCAGGTCACTACCGAAAACTGCCTTCGGTACTTGGCTGAAAATGTTTGGACCAAGAAGGAACATGGGCAGGGAGAAATGGATCGGCAAGGCTGTCAGCTCACTGTTAAGGACTGCCTCGAACTTGCTTTTAAAAAAGGGCTACCGAGAAGAGAACATTGGGCTCATTTGGGATGTACGTTCAAGGCTCCCCCATATGCGTGTCAGATCCCTCGCGTTCCCATGAAAGGAGAAGTGATTGAGGCTAAGACTTATGATGAAGGATTCAAGCTGTTGGAGCATCAACCAGTGGCAGCTAAACTGCATTTGTTCAGTCCGCAGATTGTTCTTGTTGGAGAGGTAATGTGTTGTAAGTTAATTTTCAGAATTTTTAAGAGATGAATGACAAAGTTTTGATCTAATCTTGTTCAATATTTTGTTTGGTGTGGTAGGGAATTTACGATGGCCCCGCGTCAGGTGGACGTATAACACGTTATGTTGGACTTAGGGATGTGCTTATAGCTTCAGTGGAGGAGTTCGAGGGAGATACTGTTGCGGTCGTGAAGATATGCTACAAGAAGAAGACTTCATTTATCAAAGTATCGTTGACTCGCATGTTCCTCTCAATACCAAAAAATGGTGACGACTCTCAGGCCATAGAGCCAACGGGTCTGCTTATCTATCAACTAAACAAGAGTGCTTAGATCTTGGTAAGTATCTGGAGCACTATATGCTCTAGTTCTGGAACATGTTTGTGGTCCTATATTAAGGATGTTTTGTGAGACTTATGTTCTGTTTAAGAAGTTGAGTATCCTGAAAACCTTATGTTTGTTGTGGAACCATGTTTGTGGTCTTAAATTAAAGATTGGTTTATGAGACTTTTATCTGTGTTTTAAAATGTTGATCGCTACTTTGATCTTGTTAAGTATCTAGAGCACTATATGCTAGATTGTGGTCCTAAAATATGAATTGTTTTATGAGACTATTTTCTGTAAGTTAAGAAGTCAAGTATTTAAAAAAAACATATCCTAGTTGTAGAACTTGTTTGTTGTCTAGAAACTTTTTTATCGATAAGTTTAAAAAGGCTTTGAACTTGTTTATCATCTTTTTAAGATATTATTACTGTTCCCTGTATCGTTTCAATCTTCTGAATTCATAATTGGATTTACTCCTAGGTTAGTTAGTTCTCCAATATAACTATATATTATTATCAGTTTATTCCAACATAATATAGTAAAGGTGCAATGTATAGTTTTACTGAGAACAATATCAGTTTATTCCAACATAATATAGTTCTCCAAGCTGATGGGGGAAATAGGGTTTCGTGAAGGCTTTGGGAGGCACGATCGAGCATTCTTCTCTACAGTGACTGTCTGTCTCCTTCTGACTCTCTCGTCTCTGTGTGTGTCTCTGGTAACTTTCTCTCCATTTTTTCTTCCTCATTTTGGATTTTTAAGCTTGTTTTTGGGTTTTGTTACTGATTCTGCTCGTGATTTGGCCTTTCTCAGTTTGATTAGTGAACAGTAGTGACCTATTTAAGTAAACATTTTAGGGTTTTCACTTTTTTTTTTTTTCCTTTCTTTGATGAATGATGTTGAATCCGTCTTTAGGTTAGAGTTATTCTTTGTTAAAGAAGCTATCAACGTTAGTTTGGTTTAGTGTAAAGCTTCACATTCGACGGTTTTGCCTCTGCAGCTAACAATGGGTTTTATGTTTATGTCAACGCTTGACACCATGTTTGTGCTTTAGCTACTTGGGTCTTGTTTTTGGTTTTTCTTTGTAAATGTCTTCTCTCTGAATGTGTTCTTTTGCTTGATTCTACTTGCTTTCTGAATGTCTTCTTCTTCTGACAGGGATAACTTTGTAAGCAAAGATGGATGAGTTTTTACAATCGCTTACAAGCTCGGCTGGCATCTGTCATCCAGATTGTGTACGAGCAAGAAATGCGCAAGATGATTACGGTAAACATTATCAAATCTAGTAGAATCTTTGAGAATATTAACTCTCGTTTTTAGTTTTTTTTTAAATAGGTTCAGCCTAATCCTTTTGAAAGAATCATATGAGAACTGACTACAACATTTTCATCATTTTTTGCTGTCCTGTAGATGCATCTCAATCTGCAGCTTTGGTAGCTGTGAGTCTGATTAGCTCTGCACGGGTTATCTCCAAACTCGACGCTGAGTATACTGAGTACTCAGCTCAGTATTTGGTGGATAACGCTGGGAAGGAAGAAGTGGAGGGAGAATTGGATCAACCACACTGTCAGTACACTATGGAAAACATACTTCGGTACTTGGTTGAAAACGTTTGGACCAGGAGGGAAGATAGGCCGGAAGAATTGGATCAACCACGCCATGACCTCACTGTGAAAGAATGCCTTGAGTTTGCTTTCAAAAAAGGGCTACCAAGAGGAGAACATTGGGCTCATTTGGGATGTGTGTCCAAGGTTCCCCCATTTGCTTGTCAGATACCTCGCGTTCCCATGAGAGGAGAAGTGATTGAGGCTACCAATTGGGATGAAGCATTTGAGCTGTTGAAACAACAACCGATGGGAGCAAGACTACATGTCTTCAGTCCAGAGTTTTATCGTGTTGGAGAGGTAAAGTTTTGTTAGTTAGATTTCAAAATTTTCAGAGATCAATGACAAAGTTTAGATCTAATCTTGTTAAGTTTTTTCTTGTGTGTTAGGAGGGACTTTACGAGGGGCCTTCAGGTAATGGAACACGGTATGTCGGACTTAGAGATGTGATAGTTGTTGAAGTGGAGAGGATCGAGGGAGAGATTGTCGTGACTGTTCAGATATTCTACAAGAAGAAGACCTCATTTGTCAAAGTTGCTATGAGAAGTATGTTACTCCCGGTTAATGGTGTCGACGAGTCTGAGGTCACAGAGCCTACCACACTGCTTGTTGACTTCTGTATCCCACGTTTAACTATCAACTAAACCAGAGCTGAGATCTTGGTAAGTAAGTATCTGGAGAACTTTATGCTAGCTGTGGAGCTTGTTTGTTGGTCCTTTCCTTTATTAAGAATGTTTCAGACTCTTATTTTCTGTCTAAGAAGTTAAGTATCTTAAAAACCGTATGATTGTTGTGGAACTCAGTTTGTGGTTTGAAATTAAAGATTGTTTTATGAGACCTTTTATCTGTGTTTTAAGTTGTATGTATGAGTTATGAGTTGATAGCATAAACTAGGTCTCTCTGGTTCATAACATCTAGGTCTATTACATTTTATTTTCTTATAAATTATATGGGCTCCCTTAATCGAACCTTTCTACTAATCATGTAAGACCAAATCTAAAGTAAAAGTGAGATTAGTACTTCACTTTCTTATTAGAAAAAGGGCAGGTGCCCGTTGAAGACCAAAAAATTAGTAGACTAATGTAAAAGTGGCTTATATTATAAGATGGTCAAAACTGATACTGTGGGTATGTCAACGGTCAATGTGCTGATTGGAAGAGACAAAAAAGCATCATGGTTCACTCCCAGCCCAAGTCACCGCGTTATAAATTCTATACGCAACTCAAATATAGATAGATTACATATGATATGCCCATCGCCAACTAATAATTTTAACCAAATTGGCTTCTAGGTAATTAATTTATAAACGTATAATTTGTTAGATATTTAAAAATTATCTTTCCATGAAGTTGTTGAAACACAGATTAATTTATAAAGTTTCTACGCTTAGATAGAACGAGAATTTTGTTAATTAAGACATGACAATTGGAGAAAAAAAAAGAATATTTTTACAAAAGTTTTCTTTGTTGCCAAAAGAAGAAAAGTTATTTCTTTCACAGCTTAGCTAAGAAGTCGGAAACAGAACACGTAAAATTACTAAAGCCCTCTCGCATATTTATGGCTGTGTAAGTGTAATGAAAGTGACCAATCTGACCACTTCCAAGAAACTTCTGAGATCCTCTTTTTAGAAACGTGTTTTTCCTCAAAAGTAACAAAAAATAGGAGAGACGGGAAAGAAGCCTGATTTGATATTTTTAAAATAATACAGCAAGTTTTCACGAATATTCCCCAAAAAAAAACAAAAAACAATCTATTGAAGAAGACAAAGGCATACAAAGACACACCAACCATGCTCCCTACCGCGTAAATCTTTAAAATAAACAAAATCATAAAAATAAAATTCAAACTAAACAATTAATAATAATACTTATAACTAACTTCTAAGTCCAAAACATGATAAATGAAATTAATGTGTTCTCTCTCTTATTTTCATTATCCATCGTCTACTAAGTACAAGTTTAGTATTCAAGTTTAGGAAATAATCCTAAAAATGTGTGGTTGAACAAAAATAGTCTCAAGGATTGCTAAGGGTGCAAATGGTTGCAAGGTTGAAGAGATTGGACATGTTGAAAAAAATTATTCAACCAGTTTTTACCATATATATTGAGAAGGTTGAAGAGGTTGGAAAAAATTATTCAACCCGTTCAACTTAAAAAATTGAAAAAATAAACTAATCCTACAAAAAAAGTGTTCAACTTGTTCAACCACTATTTTGGAGATGAATGAGTTGAAAAATTTTCAACTCAATTTTGTTAAACCCATTTTTCAATTTTAATCAACCATTTGCACCCTAAGTCTTAAATATCGACCAATTCTCTTCGTACACTAAAACAATAAGATAGAAGAACAACATGCATATGATAAAAAAAAAAAAAACACAGTCTATTTGTAATAATAATAATAAAGGAATCATAAGATATAATAATAATAATCAGCCTAGTAAACCAATTCGGATGTCATCTAGAAGACTAATAAATTAAGTTTCATAAATATATTTATTAATGATTTGTTTTGCCGAATCTTATAGTTGAAATAACTAAAAACAGTATTAGCTATGTAGTTTGCACTTGCACTAAAACCGAATCTAGTAGTAAGATATAACGTTTAATGAATTAAACATGTTTTTCTTTTTGTCCTTTTTATCAAACAAAAGATTTTACGCGGTGCAATCTCAATGAAACAGTAACGAGTAAACGCTTTATCTTATTGAAAGAAACAATACTATAATAAAAAATAATGTGCAGACAAATAAAGTCAAGTCACCGTCAAACCCAATCCGCTTACCGCGTTCACACTTTCACGCGCTTCCTTCGTCGTCCTTTTTCTTGCTTCTCTCTCTGTATTTTTCACAAACGCAGACAAAGAAACCTTTTTTGTTTATAAATCGTCTGAAACCAAAACCAAAACCATAAAACTCAAAATCTTTCTTTGTCTTCAAACTTCAAACACTTGATTAAATAAAAAAAAGCTTTTGATTTCACATCTAATCTTTACAAGTCAAACACTTTTCAAACAAAACACAAAAAAAAAATCATCAAACTCTGGAAAATTAATATTTTCTCCCTTTTAATGGAAATCTCTGCTTTCCCATTTCCATACCTACAAGACGACGAGTGTTCCCATTTCCTTAGTCTATTTCAAGACATGGACTCTTCTCCTTCTGGTTTCGGATTAGAAGGTTTCGGTAACAACAACAACAGCGACCATACTAATAAGAAACGTTCAAGAAAAGACGACGACGAAGCCGACGCTGTGAATGGTAAGGCTGCGTTTGGAGACATACTCGCCACGCTTCTTCTGTTAGACGAGGAAGCTAAACAGCAACAAGAGCAGTGGGATTTTGAGTCTAATCAAGACAAGTCTCTTCTTGAAGCTAACCACAAGAAGCAAGTTAATACAATGGACGGTTATTACAACCAGTTACAAGGTCATTACTCTCCAGCTGGTGAAGTCACCGATGGTTCTGCTGCCCGTTCTAAACGCGCACGTAAAACCGCTGTTGTAGCCGCTGCGGTTTCCGCTGTAGCGGACACAACCGCCACCGCAGCTCCCGTTCCGACCGCGGATATCGCTAGCGGTTCCGGGTCAGGACCGAGTCATAGGAGATTGTGGGTTAAAGAACGGACTACGGACTGGTGGGACAGAGTGAGCCGGCCTGATTTCCCGGAAGACGAGTTCCGGCGAGACTTTCGGATGAGCAAATCGACGTTTAATCTAATATGCGAGGAGCTAGACACGACGGTGACCAAGAAAAACACGATGCTTAGAGACGCGATCCCAGCTCCAAAACGCGTTGGCGTTTGCGTTTGGCGTTTAGCTACGGGAGCTCCGCTTCGCCACGTGTCGGAGCGTTTCGGCCTCGGAATCTCGACTTGCCACAAGCTGGTCATCGAAGTCTGCCGCGCCATCTACGACGTCCTTATGCCCAAGTACCTCCGTTGGCCGTCGGATCAAGAGATCAGCTCGACGAAGTCGAAATTCGAATCCGTACACAAAATCCCAAACGTCGTCGGATCAATCTACACCACGCATATCCCGATCATCGCTCCGAAGGTACACGTGGCGGCGTATTTCAACAAGAGACACACAGAGAGGAACCAGAAGACGTCGTACTCGATCACCGTACAAGGAGTGGTCAACGCCGACGGGATCTTCACCGACGTCTGTATCGGAAACCCGGGGTCCCTCACCGACGATCAGATCCTCGAGAAGTCTTCGCTTTCGCGGCAGAGAGCGGCGCGTGGGATGCTGCGTGACAGCTGGATCGTCGGAAACTCGGGGTTTCCGTTGACGGATTGGCTTCTTGTGCCGTACGCTAGACAGAATCTGACGTGGACGCAGCACGCGTTCAACGAGAGCGTCGGAGAGATTCAGGGGATCGCGACGGAGGCGTTCCAAAGGCTTAAAGGAAGGTGGGCTTGTTTGCAGAAACGGACGGAGGTGAAGCTTCAAGATCTGCCGTACGTTCTTGGAGCTTGTTGTGTGTTGCATAACATTTGTGAGATGAGGAATGAGGAGATTTCGCCGGAGTTGAAGTTTGAGGTTTTTGATGACGTGGCGGTGCCGGAGAATAGTATACGATCTGCTACTGCCGTTAACACGAGGGATCATATCTCTCATAATCTCTTGCATCGTGGACTCGCCGGCACAAGAACTCTGTAGACTCTCTCTGTTTTTGGAAACTGATAATTTTTTTTATTTTTATTATTATTGCAAATTCTTTTTTTCCAAATTAGGAATAAACAAAAATTATTTTTAGAGATTTTGGATACAGAAGGCATAGTCGAATTTTGAGTGTAGAATTTGGCAGATGATATTTGTTTGTGTTACTTATTAGCATTGTGTAATCTTTTTTTAGTTTATGTATTTTTTTCTATACAACAATTGAATTTTGAACCAACATCTATAGATTTATAAAGCTTTGTTTCTTTCATTTTTTTTTTGTTGTTCACAAAATAGGAAGACAAAAGACAATTTTCACTTTAGTCCTAAGAATCAGTGGAGAAGCATTATAGGATCTTAGGTTCAGACAAAAGTACAACGATGACTAAATGAAAGTTGTTGTACTGTACGTACATAATCTGTTTCTTTCTTTATATCCCTGACTATTGGAGGACCTTCCTTCTCTGTTTTACTCTTATTATTCCTTCATAGGAGATTTAGACAATTTGCTCAAATGGTGAAATCGTAAAACTGTGGTGATGCATTTGGTCTTCTTGTTTTTTTTTTTTTTTTTTTTTGGGGGTGGTAGGATTTTGGTATTTGCATGAGATTTGGTGGTAGAACCAACTTTGAATGTATCACAAAAGAACATTATTATTTCATAGATGATTTTAGAGCCGGACATGGAGGTTTGGATTGTCATTTATTGTATGTTCTTTTTCAAACTCAATAGTTTTAACTTCTGTTCAATGAATCGAATTATATATTTGATGTTAAGCTCTAGGAAAAGAGAATGTAAATTCGGGGTTGCTACGCTTAAAGAGATAAGCATGTTATTTGTGGGCTAAGGTAAAGGATACACAGAGGAAAATGCATATGGACATGTTGTAAGCATTTATTTACTTCCACATGGCATATGCAGTACAGCAGTAGTATCAAATTTTCTATTTTGTGTTCGTTATGGATAACTATATCTATATCTATCTATGCAACACTAATTTTTGAAAGTACCCTCAGCATCAAGTTCAATTGACCAATACAAATATCTTTTCAAAAGTTTATGTTTAGTTGATAGAAATTGAGTTTCAACCCCTATACATATATGTGATTTAATAAGACAATGATTATGTAGTCATGATTCCATAGTTTGTAATCAATCTTAAAGATCCTAATCATGAGTTTTAATTTATATGTAATCAAGACAAATGGTTATTTGTTAGAATGTAATCAAGAAGACATCAATCAAGGATGATATATTTTACTAGATTTTCAAGTAACTCAATGTGGATACATATATTTGTTGATAGAACTTTGTGGTTATCAAAATTATATTAGTTGAATTAATAAACAGTAAAATCGTTTATTCATCAATCGATGATCGTCACAGTCGCAGCTTATTTATTTCCTAAAAAAGCCAATTAAGCTACATTCAAGCCGGCTTGACTCCTATATATTTACCAGATTACCCCTACTGTCATCCGTAGGGGACCGGTTTCTTATGGTGTTAACCGATGGGTAATAACGTAATGTCACGATAGCCAATTCCCATTGCCGATCAAAA
>NC_025695.1:6023876-6025029 GCF_000633955.1 Camelina sativa | reverse complement strand
TTTTTTTTTTTTTTTTTTTTTTTTTTAGATTTTCGAGTTCAATCATTTGAAGTTTGATCTGGGTTCTAGAATTCTAATCCTATGTGTTTCCCTTTGTTTAACCTTGCTTAATTGAAAGATGCTTGACTTCGTCTCGTGAAGTTCGTTTGTTTGTTGTTTTTTTTTTTGTTGTTTGATTCAGTTCTCTTCTATTGGGGTTTTCTTGTGTTAGAGCTTTGAATTTTGATTATTTCTAATTTAATTGGGCGTTTTGTGGTAATTGAAGTTCGATTGTGGTGAAGACACGAGTTTTTAGGAGAAAGGGGTCAGTTCAATTTTTCTACTTTTTTTTTGCTTGTGAAAAAGTAAATCTCTTTGAAGTTTTGAGACATTTTAAGTTGCATAATTTGAGTATGCAATGCAGCTAAAGCTGTGAAGATGACGTTTAAAGGAATTTTCTTTCCTTCTTTGTATATTGATAATTTGACTGGATTGGTGATTTGACTGTCTAATTTTCTTCTGTGCTTAGAATAGGTGTGAAATTGGAAGATAATTCAACAAATTTCACCTGGATCTTAGTTAGAGAAAGAAAAGACTGTTCCATGTTAGATTTTGTTTGGATACCATCTCTATTTCCACTTAACTGAGAACTTCTCCCCTTTTTTGTACTTAAGCTAAAATGGTAGTTTCACTTTGTTCCCTTGTTGGTTTAAGCTCTTCTGCTGGGTTGGTTAGTTGCTTCATTGTAGAAGAAAGTAACATCTGCTTTTATCGCTCTGAGCATGATCTCGGAAGTTTCTGGCTTTATGAAGCAAATATAATATGCAGTGATTATGTGAAGAACCCAAAAGACTCCGAAACCAAATTTTTATGTTCTTGTGTTTTTATAAATTTATAAATTTGAGAAAATATAAATGCTTTATAAAGACTAGGTTAGTACAAATGCCATGGTTCATTATCTTGC
This sequence comes from Camelina sativa, assembly GCF_000633955.1. Classification (NCBI taxonomy): domain Eukaryota; kingdom Viridiplantae; phylum Streptophyta; class Magnoliopsida; order Brassicales; family Brassicaceae; genus Camelina; species Camelina sativa. The sequence continues at coordinate 6,024,086 of NC_025695.1, read as the reverse complement.
TTGTTTTCATGTATACTCTTTAGTCTCTGCTTACAATCTGTGTTTCTCGCAATTTCATTCTCGTGGTAAATTCTTCTGGGGGCTTGTCGTGAAGATTTTGATTCCGTTTGTTACTTTGCAGGTAAAACAATTCGACAGCTGAGGATTAAGCATTTATGTGCTGCAACTCTGCAAGCTTGTCATGTACCACTGTGTGTATATTTTTTATAA
>NC_025695.1:6020643-6022401 GCF_000633955.1 Camelina sativa | reverse complement strand
TGTCGCAGGGAGCGTGTGAAAATTTTCAATGAAGCTTCTTCTGTATTTAACAAGTTTTTTCCGAGTGTACCTACAAAGAAAAGGTCTCGACCAGAAGGTTTTTCTAATGACCGCTCTGGTGATCGCTTGGCTTTAGGGCCAGGTATGGGCAAAATGGGAATTCAAGGTCAGACTCTGCCTGGTTGTTTTGAGCTTGACCAGCAGAAGCTGGAAGAACGACCTAAAAGTGGTGCATTGAATAAGCGGACACGTACTTCCATGGTAATTCCTGATTTTTGTTTGACAACAACATACTTTAATGTATAATCCGTATGGAGTTGTTTTCACCAAAATATAGATTCATAATTTTGCTGAACAGACCTTTTGTATCATGATGTAGTCTTCTATAGGTGCATATGTTGTTTGGTGATAATTTTGCCATGTTATCCTAGAAAATGCTAGAAATGGTAGTAGTGGAAATCTTAGATAGAAAATTCTTCATTTAAGATAATTGTGTTTCCCTTGCCTTTAAAACAAAAAATGATAATTGTGTTTCCAAAATCTAATGCATGTGAATGTTATCTTCAAGCCAGGATAGAGAACATAGCATTACTCTTGTTAGATCTACATAATTTCTCCATCGCGTTTTCTTTTCTTATATGTTTATTTTGTTCTGACCGTGAAAAACCTTCCGATACACAGGGTGTTGTTTTGATTTCGATTCGAAATTCTGAAATCATCTGGTAGCTATTAGTTATTTATAATTTGTTACTAATTGATAAGTGTGAATTCAAATGTTTTAATGTTGCTATTGTGTGATTCAGATGGATGTTCGAAGTAACGCTATTGTTCGACAATCAGCTGCTGTAGACAGGGATAAAGACACAATGAGGCTGGCAAATCACAATGCAGTTCAGGGTGAAGATCGATCTTCAATTGGTATTGATGGTTGGGAAAAGACGAAAATGAAGAAAAAACGATCTGGCATCAAAACAGATGGTCCTTCTAGTTTGGCTTCAAATAAAGCTGTTGATGGTTACAGGGACTTGAAACAGGGTATACCAAAATCAGCTGGTGATGCCCGATCGAGATTGAATGGTGACTCAAACATGTTAAGGTGTGGCCTACTGTATTTGATCATAATTTTTTTTTGGTTCAGTCAGTTATTAGATCCATTTTCTGGAGTTGATTAGGAAAATATTCACTAATGGGATCTCGCATAATTAAATATTGGTTTCCTTTGTAAAAGGATTAGATTGGTTCTGGTAACATTAGATAGATGAGCCTTTACGCTCCTAAGAACTTCTGTATGTTGGAGATGCAACAACAGTGTCTTCTGTTTATTACCACAGTTTTGTTTTATGGTGCTTTTGTAAACCAAAGCAATTGCATTAGTCCATTCGCTTGGTTTATGGAATTGCGATTGGTGGCTGAGAATCTGCTGAAAATCTGTTATAGTTCCTGTTTGTTTGAGCAGTCTGCCGAAAATCTGTTTAGCTCCTGTCTGATTGAGCAGTCTTTGATGGTCATTCAATTGGTAAATGTTTCCTGTTTTAATTACTTGTGCAGGCATGGGGCAGTGAATGGTGCTGTTCCATATGGGAGATCTGATAACCTCTCTCAGCAGACAGGCTTGGCAGCGCGTTCCTTGCTCTCCAGGGATTCCGATCACAATTCATTGTACAATGAGAAGAGAGAACGAGCTGCTGGTTTAGATAAGGAAAGGGTGAATCTCAGGGCTGTCAACAAGTATGTGTTAACAAACTTACAATCCTAACC
>NC_025695.1:6018526-6019037 GCF_000633955.1 Camelina sativa | reverse complement strand
TGGGGATGGTGTGAGGAGACAAGGAAGGACAGTCCGTGGCTTTGCTTCAACAAGGTCTGTCAACCCAATGGGAGTGATGAAACATGGAACAGCAAAACAACTTCGCAGCGCAAGAAATAGTTCTGACAAGAATGAAAGGTAGAATATCCTGTTTCTGGTATATGAGAAGTGTTTGGGTTTCATGAGGCTTATTTCCTAATTTTTTCATATGGTCTTCTGCAGCAGGGCAGGTCGTCCACCCACTAGGAAACTCTCTGACCGCAAGGCATACAAACGTCAGAAAAATACAGCGACAAATGCTACAACACTAGATTTTCTTGGTAAAAAATGTTCAACTGATCAGAATTGTTCTTTGGCAGGATCGATTATTCCCCCCTTCTTTTGTTTATGGTTTTTTTAATTGTTCCAGATGATGGGCATGAAGAGCTACTAGCTGCTGTTAACTCGGCTATAAACTTTGGTAAGTGTTCATGATTCTCTCTATATGTTTTTGTTTTGCAGAATTGTTTTA
>NC_025695.1:5984668-6016850 GCF_000633955.1 Camelina sativa | reverse complement strand
TTTTGTTTTGCAGAATTGTTTTATCAAGAATAATTGGTTTGGTTCTTTAATGCAGCTCAGAATTTTCCAAGCTCGTTCTGGAAGCAAATGGAGCGCTACTTTTGCTTTATATCTGATGCACATATCAATTTCGTGAAACAGCAGGTAGTTTTCTTGCATTTCATAAGACAGTTATACCCTTCAGATCTTATATTTAGAGAATGTGACAGATCCTTCGTATGTGTCTCTATGCATATTGCTTGAATGTTGTATACTACTTGCGCTCTACGTCCTGCATAGGAGTCTAGTGGGGTGGGAGTTAAATGTGCTGCAGGGATTGCTGTGTTGCAGATTTTTAGGATTGCTGTGTTGCAGATTTTTAATTTACGTAAGACTAGCAAGAATTTCATTATATATATTAGTTTCATTGGTCCCAAGGTATTTTAGTCTCACTGGGGAAGGGAAAAAACTAAAAAATATGAATTTTGATAGGAAATGTGTATAGAGTTGTAGTGTTACGTGATCTGATGATTCAGAGATTTTTTTTTTGTTTTTCCAGACGTGTATGCTCTTTATGAGATGTTTTCCCACAGTTTTGTAAAGACAATTACAGCTCTAATATGTTGACTTTTCATAATAGATAAATGTCATAACCATTTATTCTCTCAGGGCGAACTCTCCCCCATGGGTACCACACCTGGTGGGACATCTTCAGAGTTTGATAATCGTGAAATATTTCCAGAGGAACTTGCATCTAGCAACGTGGATTCTAAAGCAGCCCCCCTTTATCATAGATTGCTATCAGCTCTAATCTCAGAGGACTCAACCAGTGTGAATGAAGATTTACAATTTGATGGATTTGGAGCCGATGTTGAGTCAGAATTCAGTGTTTTGAATCATATGGTGGAGTTCAATGGTTATAGGAGTGATAGACTGGAATTTGATGAGCTAGAAGATGATGTGTCTGTTATCCCGCTCAAGGGTGTTAATAGCTCAAGCCACCATGTGAATGGAAGATTTTCAGATCATTTTTCCATGGACTTCTCAGACATTCAATATGAAAATTTGGGGATAGATGAGAAAATTTATATGGAAGCTCAATCTATTGGAATTTGCTTGGATCCTATGGTATATTCTCCACGAATTCTGTTACTTCAGGAAATGCTGCTTTCTGATGATATTGGATTTGGAATCGGATTGCTATAGTTCCTAGCGGATTGATGTGTTGTTGTGTATTTTCATGCAGCCTAGTATATCAAACGTGGAGGATGAAGGAATTGTTGATGACATCAAAACGTTAGAAGTGGCTATCTGTGAGGTGGTATGTTCTCTTATCTTCTTTCTTTAAACAATATGACCTGGCAAATTATCTTGGCCATTTTTCATGTTTTACTTGTTAAGGAAAACACTACAACTGGGTTCTCAAGATAGCTAACTTTGTGATGTTTCCTATCTTAAAATTTAAGGGTTCTAAGAAGAAAGAGATGTTGAATCGGCTACTAAAGCCTGCCCTAGAAATGAAAGAACTTCAGGAGAAGTATGAACTTGTCTTTCTTCCGCTTTTCTTGCTCGCCTTTAATGATCATCACTGTGATCTGACGGTTTTGTTCTGATATTTTTCTCTTACATAGGGAGTTTGAGTGGCTCGGTTATGAAAAACTCATTGAAATGGCATATGAAAAGAGCAAGGTAAATTCCCTTTTCTCCTAAAGGGATTCACATTGTTTCCCTGTTGCTCCTTTTTCCGGTTCGCTTTTCTGATTTATTCCAAGTTCATGTTCTGATTATTATTATATACGGATTATATTTTACAGGCAAGTCGGCGTCATCACTCCGCAAGTGTAAAGAGTTCGGCTAACAAGATATCAAAGCAGGCCGCATTTGCTTTTGTGAAAAGGACGCTTGAAAGATGTCGTCAATTCGAAGAGACAGGCAAAAGTTGCTTTAGTGAGTCCACATTTAAGAATATCATCATAGCCGGGTTGACACAAATTGAAGATAATTCCACGGACAAGGAAGATATTCTATCAGCTACGAGTATGATATCGTTTTTGCCTTACAGAACAGTGAACTATGTTTTCGAATCCAAAAACTCTATGTTAATTTGAACCTCTCTTTTTTCTCTGGCAGCACCCATGGGATCGCAACCAAGCTCAGCACTGGTATTGCCAATGACGCAGAGCACGGAGAATCATGCCAATTCTTCTGAAAATGCCTTATGGGAAGGCAAAGATGAAACTATGTGGTCAAATAGAATGAAGAAGAGGGAATTGCTGCTTGATGATGTGGGTGGGGCACCACTTTCAAGCAGTACGAAAGGAAAGAGAAGTGAGAGGGACAGAGATGGAAAAGGACAGGCTTCTTCGTCAAGAGGCGGGGGCACTAACAAGATCGGTCGGCCTGCACTTGTAAATGCCAAGGGTGAACGGAAATCAAAAACAAAACCGAGGCAGAAAACAACAGCGATATTTTCTTCTTCTGTCAGTATCGTGGAGCAAACCAGAACATCATTGCCCAAACCAACTAACAGCAACAACAGCGGGTATAGTAACTTGGAGACACTGGATGAGTCAGAGCCTCTTGACCTATCTCACCTGCAGATACCAGACGGTTTAGGTGGTCCAGATGATTTTGATACACAAGCTGGAGATCTAAGCTCATGGTTGAACATCGATGACGATGCATTACCAGATACTGATGATCTCCTTGGACTTCAAATACCCATGGATGATCTTTCAGACTTAAACATGATGGTATAAGCTCCCTCTCTTTTATTTCTGTATAGTCTCGTTTGTTATACCATTAGCGATGAAGAAAGATAAAAGGCAAAGGGTAAAAAAGTTTTGGTCCCCTGAAAGAATAACCCAAGTCACCAGAATCGGTTATTCGGGTTGGCTACACAGCAAACTAGGCAATATAGATTCTGATTCTCTTTCTTCATCATCTTCATCTTTAGGGTTCTTTCTTTGTCTTTCTTATAGTTCGAGTTAAGAGGGGTGGTGAAACTGTTTTTGTTTATTGGTAACTGGGTGTTGGATTTGGCTCCGGCTGTTAAGATAGGTCCGGTAGTTAAAAACTTCAGGTGAGGAAAACGAGTGATAGTAATGTTGTGTAGTGATATATAGTTAAGTTGGCAGGTCTTCTTTATCTTCTTCGTCTATTTTAATCCTTTGGCGTTTTGTAGCTTTTTTATAACCTCAGAACCGTTATTATTGCCTCTGTACATACACATTTTATGTTCCTTAATAAAAATTTCAGCTTTTAGTGCAAGAAAACAGGTCACTATAAATTTTTTATATGGTAAACATGTTATGTCAAAATTGAATCAAATTCAAAAGGACATACGAAATATGAAACTAAAATATGACTTGTATATTTGAATTTCACTCTATTTCTCCCGTATATGTAATAAATCTCAACGTAGAAGGAAAAATAAATCAATGAAAAAGGACCAATAAAAGGACAAATAAAACAATGACTTGTTGAAACATTTCTTCGAAAAATGTTTTCATCCTTCTTTAGATATGAGAGTGAGAGTTGCGTTAATAGCATTACGGTTGGTTTTGGACACAGCTTGCTTTAACGTTACGGTTGGAGACGCTCTAACACTTCGTCGCTGCTGCTCAATGACAAGCTCACTCGCGAACCACTCTAGTTTCTCTGAATTGCTCATTTCTCCTATCCTTTTGCTTCCGAACAAAACCGATTCCACATTGTTTTGCTTCAACATCTCATCAGCGATCTCCGTCAGTTTCTTCACATTCTCCGCCCTTGGATCCGTGTCCACGTTCGGTCCACAAGCTCCTAGTCGGGATCCGCTCGCCTGCTGCACCACAATATATTTTTCTAATGATTTTTTCATCCACAAATGCAAAATACCAAAAACACACACAAACAAACAAAAAAAATCCAAACCTGAATGCGAACGTAATTACTACTCCGGTAAGGCCCAAAGCCCATAGCAACAGCCTGATCAACAAACTCAGCAGATCCATCACCAGAGATCCTCGCCATGGGCCGAGCCCATTCTTTAACCCGCCAATTCTTAACTTGCTCGTAATCATAATTCACTTCAAAAAGCTGACCAGTCCCAAGCGACAACACCAACAAATCCTCCACTCCTTTCACCGCCGGGAACTCCTGTTTGTTATGAAACACGTGCGTTATCGCCGCCGCCGTCGGATTACTCATCGCTAAACCACCACCAACCGCGACGCACCGTGTTTTACCATCGACGGAACACGTGCGAACCGGGTCAAATGTCCCCGGCTCAGCCCACGTGGCACGGCAGATATCTCGGAGACGGAAGTCGAAACTGTCGCTCTCGAGCGCGTCGGCGNACATTCTCCGCCCTTGGATCCGTGTCCACGTTCGGTCCACAAGCTCCTAATCGCGATCCGTTCGCCTGCTGCACCACAATATATTTTTCTAATGATTTTTTCATCCACAAACGCAAATACCAAAAACACACACACAAAAAGGAAAAAAATCCAAACCTGAATGCGAACGTAATTACTACTCCGGTAAGGCCCAAAGCCCATAGCAACAGCCTGATCAACAAACTCAGCAGATCCATCACCAGAGATCCTCGCCATGGGCCGAGCCCATTCTTTAACCCGCCAATTCTTAACTTGCTCGTAATCATAATTCACTTCAAAAAGCTGACCAGTCCCAAGCGACAACACCAACAAATCCTCCACTCCTTTCACCGCCGGGAACTCCTGTTTGTTATGAAACACGTGCGTTATCGCCGCCGCCGTCGGATTACTCATCGCTAAACCACCACCAACCGCGACGCACCGTGTTTTACCATCGACGGAACACGTGCGAACCGGGTCAAATGTCCCCGGCTCAGCCCACGTGGCACGGCAGATATCTCGGAGACGGAAGTCGAAACTGTCGCTCTCGAGCGCGTCGGCGCGTGAGAATAGAAACGGCGCCGTGCTTGAGAGATCGTAGCAAGAGATGAGGATTGGTTTGAGTGTGTCTTTAAGCGTTAGATCAGCGAACGATGCTTTCATGGCTTTCTCTAGCTTCGCCGTTGCGGCGGTTACCGAAGACGAACCGGATCCGGATCCGGATCTCATGACACGTTTAATCGCCGCTCCCGCTCCTCCTCCTCCTCCGCTTCCGCCGCCTGATCTGTAGAAACCTTCGGCGTTGTCTACGAGGAACTTCCAAGTATCCTCCGCTTTGAAAATGGGGCGGTTACCGTCTCTTGTCGCGAACATCATCGCCGAGAATACTCCGCCGACTCCTGATCCGGCGGCGACGTCGAAGTAATCGGCTATTCGAGCGTTTGGATCGCCGGATTTCTCTTTGAGCATTTGTTCCAAATAGATTAGGGATTTTCCCGCCAAAAGACCTCTCATGCCGCCACCGTCGATGCTCAACACGCAGATTCTTCCTCTCGGACTTCTGAACGACGAAGACGGTGTTCCAGGGAGAACGACGCCGTTAGGAGTCAACGGGGATCTAGGAGAAGGACCTGCCTCAGAATCACCGGGTCGTAATGGACTACGAGGTATCCATAGTAGCCTTGGGTCTTCGTGTCCGAAGAGAAACCTGCTTTCGAGAATCGAGAAGATCTCGTAACTGAGCTTATCATCGGAATTGGTGATCGGTTCGTGCGATCGAGTCGTTGACAACGTCGGACTGGTTTGAGGTTTCTCGTAATGGCCAGGAGTGTTGGGAGCTGTGTGGTTGACGAAATGTTTCTTCTTCCCTTTGGAGGAAACTGACAATGGCGGCGGCTTATCGTAGCGCCGATTCATAATCGTTAGAGAGGGAGAAGTTAGCTAATTTGTACACAAACCTTGAAATTGAAGCTTCGACAATCTAAGTATCAAAAAGGTGGTTTTAGAAGACGTGTGCAAAATTTGAAAAATAGGATTTGATTTTGCGAGTTTTACTTTTATCTGAACCAGTTGCTTATGTTAGCAATGACATGGCTAAGCACTACTCGTGTGCTCCCAAAAGGTCTCCTACCCACGTCCGACGCCGTCTCCAGCAAATTGATTTTTCTATTTCTTCTTCTTCTTTATATGACTGAGTAAACATGTCTATTACTTTATTTAAACAAAACAGTTTATTGGTTGGCGGCAGATACACCAAATAAATCCACTCACATTTAAGTATTGGAGGAATGTTATCCGAGTGCAATCTGAATACCACTTCTCACATTTTTCACATCATCACCAATGATTGTACAATTGATAGATGAAAGCTTTCTAAAGAGACGAGAAGAAAAGAGAATGAAGGTCAATTTTCGGAATATTAGAATACAGATTATTCTTCTATTTCCCAAAGAGATTCCAATCTAAAGTATTACAAAATATGAATTCCAAGTGCAAAAATTTTTCAGTAAAACACTCTCATTTGCTTATATATCTATCATCATAAAATACATCATATAAATATATCTAATATATATATGACAAGAGCATTTCTTTCATTGGAAGTTAACACAAGAAATTTCAGATGATAATAGGAACCAGATGGGTGATACTATCACGTCTCCCTGTAGTTTAAACGGAGAACGTACCAGACAGATTCCCAAGTGTTGCAAGAGGTGATCCTGCATCTGTGAAGTAGGAAGCAAGATTGATCCCCGAGTAGTCGTATTTGTTCAAGAAAGGATGTTCCTGAAATTTTTTTACCCAGAGGATGATTCAACACTTGAATGGATAGAAAACCATAGTTCACTTTTGATCCAGATGATGATTCAACATTTGAATTTGATTAAAAAGATGCAAAACAGATTTTATAAGAAAAAAACAAACCATTAGTTCCTTCGCAGAGCTTCGACTGTTCGGATCCTTCTGCAAACTAAAAGAGAGTATAGTGTATAATATAAAGTTAGTATGTAATCCCCGTAAAAGAGCTGCTGTTTTTGTTTTTTTGAGAAATTACCATGTGGAGATGAATGAAGATAACTCAGGGGAGAAACTTCCTGAAGGAAGAGCGGGTGGCGGTTGGTCAACAATGGCTTCCATCAACTCGAAAACACTGGTCCATGTTTCCTCTTGATTCGGAGGTGCATAAGGGAACTTTCCTGTTGCACACTCGAGCACTACTAAACCCAAGCTCCATATATCACTTTTATTACCATACTTGTTTCCAACAATTCTCTCTGGCTGCAGAAAGGAAAAATTAAGATTCTCAATTTTTAACCGCTAAGAAGGGATTCAAACTAGTCAATGCTCAAACTAGACAAACAAGATACTTACAGACATATAATTGTAAGTCCCCACAAATGTGTTTGCTAGACCGGCTGTGTTTGTCATAACGGTACTCACACCAAAGTCAGTAATTTTGACTTCACCTCTGTGGTTGATCAACAGATTTGATGGTTTCAAGTCACGGTGGATGATATGCCTATCATGATGAAGATAGATCAGTCCTTGGAGCACCTATATCAACAGATTCAGAAAATCACATGAATCAACCGATACAGGAAGGTATGGTTTCCATTATATATTGTCTGTGTTGCTTTGCTTTACTTGTCTAAAGATGGCAGAAAGATAGGACTCAGGGATGGCTTTAACTGATTTGAGAAAGTCTGCTAGAGATCCTCCGTCCATGTACTCCAAAATTAGTGAGATTGCGCCATTGTCGTAAAATGATTGGTACGAGTTAACAAGATATGGACATTGTGACGATTGGTTTATTTTCAACTCCTGTGCAATTGCCTTGCGGATTGCTTCATCGATATTTAGTTGAATGACCTAATTATATAGCATAAGAGTCATGCAAGAAGAAAGAGAACAATAAAAAAATAAGATTCAGTTGAAGACAGAGAAACAGCTTCCCATCCATAGACAGTGATAAACACGAAATGAAAGGAAAACATCACAAAACGAAAATCTTCACAAATGTAGTAGTTTGTAAACAATGATTTCACCTTGTAGTATTTCAGAAACAACACCGCTTTAGATAAAGAAAAAAATTAGTTGTTTGTCATGGATCACATAGCATAGACAAAAGACCCAGAATTACTTTAAATGGATTCAAAAGAGATTTGAAATTCTCAAAACACAGAACAAAAAGAGAGAGAGAGAGCAAATTAGCTAATCATATACATAGAATCTGAGGATGGTTAACGAATGAGTGTACCTTCAAGGCGAAAAATTGGCCAGTCCATTTGTGTTGAACCAACTGAACAACACCACTGCTTCCTTTGCCAATGAATTTAACCATATCCAAATCCGACAAGCTCAGCTGATCATCAGCTGGCTTAATTGGAGACAGCTGAAAAAAAAAAAAAAAAACAGTTGCAACAAAACGGATTACAAATGTAATCATGAAGTCATGAGCTTAATTGGCCAGTCCACTTGTGTTCTCTCTAATCCAAAACTACAGTAATGATCATAAAAAGTTTCTAATAATGATCAGATCCACACACCACATTACATTTCACGCATTCCACCTGAACTAAAAAAACTCAGAAAAAATCTTCATTCACAGTTACCAAAACTAACACAACTCGAAAATTCAGTAAAATCAGTACCCAGAAAAAGAGAGAGGGAGACTTACGACTTCAGGCTCCAATTGAGAGATGATTCGAACTCCATCTTTGTTAACACGCAGATCTCCATCCTTAAAGGTACCGCTCTGCGTCCTACAGAGAGAACACAAATCCCTAAGTTCCCTCCACTAGGAGAGACATTTCCGCACACAACAAAATACATCTCTAAATCAATCCATAAATATAGATCCATGGAGAAAAAGAGATTGAGATATACAGGAATTTGGTAATGGATTCCTCGCCAGCTACAGGGATTGCGAGCTTGAGATTATTGCTAAATCCTCCTTTCTTCATCGTCTTNTTTTTTTTTTTTTTTTTTTTTGTTTTCTTTCTCGACTGAGTCGAGTCAAGTCATTTTATATTACTATATAAGTAATTACAAGGTTTAAGCACAATAATCATCTACTTTTCAGCAAGTAATTGGACAAAAAAAAAGCAGCCATTCATAATTAAAAACACTTTAGTCAAGCACATGCTCACGACGTTGACTAAACGACTTTCCCATTTTACACTTGTTTTCACCGGTTTTCTTTGACCGAAATGTTTAAATCCACATTTCAACCGGAAACATACCGGTTTATTTAGTACTTGAGCTTCGGTTTTGAGCACTCCCAAACTCATCTCCCCAGTACAACAACAAAACGCAAATCATTGGCAATTTGGCACTGATCCACTACTATAATAAGCAGCGTTTGATATTTTTCGGTTTCATGTTTGAATATAATAAGCTTTTTCTGCAACAAGAAATTACAAATATGCTTTACACGTGTATAAGTTCAGTCATACTTTCAAACAAATCACACGAAAAGAAAAAAAAAAATTGTTTCGTATAAAATAATCTAACACCACTCTCATCTATACCTTCATGTCTACTCTCTAACCAACAAGAACAAGATGTTATTTAACATTGTCTATATATATATATATATATCACATGCTACAAACTCTTATGAACCTACTATATATAGACATTATATCGTAGCCACAGAGGCTCAACAAAGGATATGATCTTATGGCGTGGGAACAGCTACTAGAGAGAGGCAATGATCACCAGATTTATTCATATCTCCATCATGTTGAAGGAGAATTTCGAAAGCAGCTTGGGAATTTGCGATATGATCGGCCCATAAGTCTGCAATGCATGAATGTAACATCATAACACGGGGATCAAATACAATGCAAGAGAAAGTGGCGGCTTGATTTGACTGATCCTATTAGTTGCAGTTCACAATGAGGTAAAGTGCAAGTCAGATGCTACAAACCTTTTCATCTTCATGAAGTTGGCACAACGGAACAGCAAGGAGTTTGAAGTTTTTTGGGACGACAAACTGTTGATGTACCGGTAATCTAACAAGAAAAAGCTTTGAGCATTCCTGAACAAGAGATGAGGATTGAGCAGAGCTTTTTAAGTATGTATGTATACACAAATCTTCAAAAAGTCTCAGACTTTATTACCACGAAACTAACTAACCTTTGGATGTTTCACATTGGGCGGCAAGAAAGGATACATCAAAGTCTCAAAGTTGGGTCTCCACCACATTCCAATGCATTCTCCTACCTACAACAATCTTGTGATATGAGAGAGACCATACTTAAATCCGGAAACAATCATTCAGAACAAACCACTTACCTCCAAATCTCGAACAACCACGTTTTCATTAATTGAAAGCTTTGATGCTAATTTCCGATTCAGACCTTGAATATCTAGTAGGTTTAATACAGAGAATGATTTGAGAATTGAATACAGAGAATCTATGCATAGAGAGGTAAGAAAACAGTAAAAGCAAACCTGATTCTCCAGGTCTTAAACGACCACCAGGAAGCTTAAAGATGGAGTTTCTATACTGAAGAAGCAATACATGAGGATGCTTAAACAACTCAACCTGATGTGTCCCAAGTCCAACGATAGCTATTAGTTAATTAATCCTTTCAAACCAAATTTTCTCAGTAAAGTTTTCAAAAGTCCCTAATTATACAATCAACTGTAAATTTTACCAGAAGAACAGCTTCAACGCAAGTCCTCAATCCATGAGCAGCATAACTTCAACAAAAGAAAACAAAAAGGAAGGTTATTTTAGCTACAATAGAAGAACCCAGATCATCAAAATCACACGAAAGCGAAAAAAAACTGATAAACATAAATTACTTCGATTTCAATCTGGTGACTTGATCAGAGATAATCTCGTCCTTGACGCGAAGAGCGTCTCGAGAACCAAAGTAGTAGCTGCTTAGTGGGTACAAATCAACCATCAAGTCATGAACGGTATGGTTTCGTCTCGTCGTGTTCTCTTCGCTTGTCTCCATATCTAAAGCTCGAGCTTCTTCACCCATCTTTTTCCCCGGGACAATCAAAGATAAGACTTCTAGCGGTTAAAATTAAAATAACAGAGAAATCAAAAAGCGAGAGAGAAGAAGAAGGAAGAAGAGTGAAGAAGGTGTCGTAGTCCGATCACTGCGACGTGGCAGTTCTCGAGAGTTCTTCTCCGCAAAACAGTACTATTTTAGCTGACGCCGGCGGGAGAGTGAGGAAGAAGAGAGTTAATGGGCCTCTCTCTTATGATATAAATGGGCCTAAAAAATACGGCACGATGTTTTAAGCATTCTATTGTTTTAAACTACTTAAAACGACGCAACTTTCTATTTTCTAACTAGAAAACGAGAATCAAAGTCTCTGTTTCAAATTCGGGTCTTGAAGAAAAAACACAGTAGAAGAAAAAAAAAACCTAAAAAGAGGATGAAGCTCGCAGGTCTCAAATCGATCGAGAACGCTCACGAAGATTCCGTCTGGGCGGCGACGTGGGTTCCGGCGACAGAAGATCGACCGGCGTTGCTTCTGACTGGATCTCTAGACGAGACGGTGAAGTTATGGCGACCGGATGAGCTGGATCTTGTGTGGACTAATACTGGACACTCGTTGGGAGTAGCAGCTGTGGCGGCGCATCCTTCTGGGGTTATTGCAGCGTCTTCTTCGCTCGATAGCTTTGTCCGCGTCTTTGATGTTGATACTAATGCTACTATTGCTGTTTTGGAAGCTCCTCCTTCTGAGGTTTGGGGAATGCAGTTTGAACCTAAGGTAATTAACTTACTATAAATCCCTAGAACTCGATGAGATTGCCTCCAAATTTTAGGGTTTTGAAGGATTTGGGTTTGTTTGTTTTGTGGTTAAAGAATTCGATTCCTTTATTGTAAATTTTACTTCTTAGCTGCTAGTTATCTTTCTCCTAGTTGAATTAATTAGAATCAGATAGGGTCATCTACTGTAGTCGAAAACAGATCTAGATCATCTTCTGATTTTTCATAATCTTATGACCATAGTAGCATAAGAATTGTGTATTAGTGCTTTGTTGGAAATTCTTGATTTGGTATGATTGTATAATTTTATCAAAACTGGTGACGATTAATGCAATGATCTATTTCAATAACTCTGGCCATTTACCTTTGCTGGTTGGTGGCAAGTCCTTTTCAATCAGAGTACTACTAGAGTTATATAACTTAACATACAGCTTCAGGATTAGTTTGCAGTGGAGCTTTTATTTGCTTCTAAGCTGGTCTTACATGGTTTCATCATCACTCTTCGGAATGATGCTCTCTTCTACTAAGTGCTAACATAGTATTTTACATGTTCCTAGGGTACAATCCTTGCTGTTGCAGGTGGAAGTAGTGCCTCGGTCAAGCTTTGGGACACTGCAAGCTGGAGATTAATCTCAACTCTATCAATCCCACGCCCAGAAGCACCAAAACCTTCTGATAAATCCAGCAGCAAGAAATTCGTTCTCTCAGTGGCTTGGTCTCCTAACGGGAAACGGCTTGCTTGTGGTTCAATGGATGGCACGATATGTGTATTTGATGTTGACCGTTCAAAGCTTCTTCACGAGCTAGAAGGTCATAATATGCCTGTAAGGTCCCTTGTGTTCTCCCCTGTAGACCCAAGAGTCCTCTTCTCCGGATCAGATGATGGGCATGTGAACATGCACGATGCAGAAGGGAAAACGCTGTTGGGGTCCATGTCGGGGCACACAAGCTGGGTGCTGAGTGTTGATGCTAGCCCAGACGGTGGAGCCATAGCAACTGGCTCGAGCGATAGAACTGTGAGGCTATGGGATCTTAAGATGAGAGCTGCAATCCAGACAATGAGCAACCACAATGACCAGGTTTGGTCTGTGGCGTTTAGACCTCCGGGTGGAACCGGTGTTCGGGCTGGTAGACTCGCTAGTGTCTCTGACGACAAGAGTGTATCACTCTATGATTACTCATGAACAATCCTGTTTTTTCTTTTATGCATTCTCCAAGACGCATCTAGTTTCCGCAGTTTTTATGTAAACACTAGTTGTATCAATGTAATTGCAACAGGTTTTTGTTGGTATAAGATTTTGATCGGAAACATTAGATTATAACTCGTTTACATAGGAAAAGGTTCAAACTTTGCCTTAGAACTTACTTATTGGAAAACTGATAAACATATAAAAAGATAACAGAAAGATGAGGAGGGTTGGAAGAGTACACAAACAAACGGCTAAAAGTTTTCAGAAGAGACGAAACAGCTAAAGATTAAGGTCTATCTCTTATGACGTAAGTGTATTACTTCCTAAGTAACTCTTGAGAACATCCATGACAGCTCCGAAATCTGCTTTCACTTCAACAGGAGGGTTAGAGAATCTGCAAGCCATGTCAGGGATGGCATTGGAGTGATAATCAATCTTAGACTGAGTAAACTTCAACCCATGAGCAGTACTCACAACCACGGTTCTATCAGTCGGTGCAATCACTCCTTGGTTCCTCAGCTTGAACAGAGCAGTAAGAGCTACACCTGTATGTGGACAGATAAACATTCCGGTCGAATCCGCTTGAGCCATTGCATCCATCAGCTCCTCCTCCGTGGCTTCTTCTACAATACCGTTGCACTTCTTGAGAGCGTACACAGCTCTATCGATGGAAACAGGGTCACCAATCTGAATCGCAGAGGCGAAGGTGGTACTTGCAGTCATGGGCTTGAAATCCTTCCAACCAGACTTGTAGTGCAAGTAAAGAGGATTAGCATTAGCTGCTTGTGCACAGACCATCCTCGGGATCCTATCGACAAGTCCCAGTTCTTGACACATCTTGAATCCTTTGTAAAAGGCGTAAATGTTTCCTAGATTACCTCCAGGAACAATGACCCAATCAGGAACTTGCCAATCAAACTGCTGCAGAATCTCAATAGCTGCAGTTTTCTGACCTTCTAACCTCAAACTATTCAACGAATTGGCCAAATAAATCGGCAATTCCGCAGTTATCTCTCTAATGAGCTTCATACACCCATCAAAATCAGTGTCAATACTCAAAACAAACGCACCATTAGCTATAGGCTGCACCAGCTGAGCCATAGAGATCTTGTTCGCTGGTAAGAACACAATCGAAGGGATTCCAGCGGAAGCACAGTAAGCAGAGAGAGCAGCTGAGGTATCTCCGGTGGAAGCACATCCAACACCAACCACAGGTCGCTTCATCTTTCTCAGGCGATTAACTTGACTAACCAAAACAGTCATTCCAAGATCCTTGAAACTTCCTGTATGACTAATCCCACAGTGTTTCACCCACAGATCGTTCATCCCTAGAAACTGTTTACCAAACCTCTCAGCCCAGAACAGATTCGAGTTTCCTTCAAAGGCCGAAACGATGTCGTCGTCGTCGATCTCAGGAAGAACCCACTCTTTCTTCGACCATACACCCGATCCATACGGCCAAGTGCTTTTGCCAACACGCGAATCGAAGAGATCTCGCCAGTAGGCTCCATCGAATCGCTTCAAAGCCTCCATATCGTGCTCGACATCAAGCAAACCACCGGAGCGGCTACGGTACACGATCTCGTCGAGGGAGTAAGACTCGGTGGATCCAGGAGCCGCATTGAACGGAACGTATTTAGCTGAAAACGGATTCACGGCGGTGGAACGGTTACGACGAGCCTCGTCTCGAATGTTATCTTCGNGCCAATCAAACTGCTGCAGAATCTCAATAGCTGCAGTTTTCTGACCTTCCAACCTCAAACTATTCAACGAATTCGCTAGATAAATCGGCAGTTCCGCAGTTATCTCCCTAATCAGCTTCATACAGCCATCAAAATCAGTGTCAATACTCAAAACAAACGCACCATTAGCTATCGGCTGAACAAGCTGAGCCATAGAGATCTTGTTCGCTGGTAAGAACACAATCGAAGGGATACCAGCGGAAGCACAGTAAGCAGATAGAGCAGCTGAGGTATCTCCGGTGGAAGCACATCCAACACCAACCACAGGTCGCTTCATCTTTCTCAGGCGATTAACTTGACTAACCAAAACAGTCATTCCAAGATCCTTGAAACTTCCTGTATGACTAATCCCACAGTGTTTCACCCACAGATCGTTCATCCCTAGAAACTGTTTACCAAACCTCTCAGCCCAGAACAGATTCGAGTTTCCTTCAAAGGCCGAAACGATGTCGTCGTCGTCGATCTCAGGAAGAACCCACTCTTTCTTCGACCATACACCCGATCCATACGGCCAAGTGCTTTTGCCAACACGCGAATCGAAGAGATCTCGCCAGTACGCTCCATCGAATCGCTTCAAAGCCTCCATATCGTGCTCGACATCAAGCAAACCACCGGAGCGGCTACGGTACACGATCTCGTCGAGGGAGTAAGACTCGGTGGATCCAGGAGCCGCATTGAACGGAACGTATTTAGCTGAAAACGGATTCACGGCGGTGGAACGGTTACGACGAGCCTCGTCTCGAATGTTATCTTCGGTACGGTGAGGCTTAACGACGACTGTCTCGATCGGGGATTTGTTGTTGTTTCCATCGGCGGTACAGGAGACGACAACGGGGCGGTAACGGAGGAAGGAGGGTGAGCGATGGTGGTGATGGCGGCGGATGGAGTCTTGTTTAGGGTTTAGTGAAGATACAGAGGCGTTGAAGAGACAAGAGGAAGCCATTTTTTAATTTTTTGAAGAGATAGAAAGAGAGAAATGAGAACTGAGATGCGGCTGAGGATTTTGAGTAGAGAGACACATACAAATTCAGATTAATTTGGGATTAGGAAAAAAATACTCAGCTACACAAAAGTATTGTTCAGGCCACACATCCCAACTTTTTAATGTATTACCAACTAGACAGTATTGCAACTATATGATAGACATGTGCTCAACATCACAACCATTTTATTCCAGTACACTGTTCATCAGAATTCGATATTGACCAGTATTGACCGACATTAACCAATGTTGACCAATAAAAATATGCAATTTTTTTTTGTTTTTAATATTAGAAACAAAAAAAATAATTGAATTATTTAGGAATCATTTATAGTTTAGGAATCATTTTAGTAAAGTTTTGAAATTGAAAAAGATAACTATTATAAAACTAAATTAATGGAATATATATACAATATATCTTATTTTGGATCCATCTATGTTTAAAATTATAAAACACTATAAATGATTCCTAAATAATTCAATTAATTTTTTTTTGGTTTCTAATATTAAAAACAAAAAAAAATAGCATATTTTTATTGGTCAACATGGTCAACGCCGGTCAATACTGGTCAACACCGAATTCTGATGTACGATGTACCAGAATAAGATGGTTGTGATGTTGAGCACATATCATCATATAGTTGGTATATATGGTTATGGAATACATATACTTCATGTAGTTGGCAATACATTTTTAAAGTTGGGATTTGGCAATACATTTTTAAAGTTGGGATTTGTGGTCTTGAATAATACATTTTTCCTTGGGATTATAATATATCAAAGTAAACCGGAAATGTTTTAAACCGGGCGATTCTGTTTAAACTTTTAGGTCTATCTATATAATGTGGCGTAGAGATCTTTTGGGCCCAAAAATATCTGGGATCCCTTTCCGTATATAGCGGCAATTGATTCTTTTGATTCTTTATATTTTATCACGTTTGTTTTTTTAGCTGATAAAACATAAGATGCATGTTTGACCACAGAAAGACAAAGGTAGTGGTTGCATTTGACCCCAAACAAAACAATAAAGTGGAACACATAAATTTTTACACCAGAATCACGTTTTTGAAAGAACACTATACTAGTATAGATTGTAACTCTACTAGTATATCTGAATTTTGGACGACTAAAACAGTAAATGTGTGAATTTGGCAAGATTTATTATAAAGACTCGGATTGAACCCTTTTCACCATGATAGTAAAATACTGCATCCAGATGAATATTGAGGGAAATTGAACAACTTACATCTGATTTTATATATAGATATGTATGTAATAAATCTGACTAAAAACTGTCACAGACTCAAATTTATTTAACAAAAGGAGCGTGAAGGCAAGAAGGGACTCAACTCAACTCCTATAAAAGACTACACAAGGGAGAAAACAAGTCAATTCATTTGCTTACAAGCAATGAAAAACATCTCTATACATAGGAGGAGAGATTCAAAAGGGGGATAATACTAAACAGGCGGTATGTTTGAGAAGGAGAAACCTTTGTATCCTTTGTAAGCGTAATACGCGATCCGCGTATAGTAAAACCCTGGGATGAATAGAAGACACCCCAGGACGATGAAGAAAATCCCTGTTTCCACCATCAAAAAAAAAAAAGAAACAAACAGAGAGAATGGATTGTCATTACTTTTAGATCAATGCCCAAATCACATATGAAACAACTAAGAATGATGATAGGTCATTGATGCAATGATGAGAACGTACTAGTTCTGGCAATACTAATAACATAGCAAATCAAATGAAATCAAGTTTAAGGACGATGCAGATACTTTGCTATCACATTTAGTGTGAAATGCAACCAAGTGGAAGAAGAGCAACCTAACTAGTTTGGGAGCCAAATCTCATGTCCATGTTAGAATCCAGAGTTTAAACATGTCTGTTAGAGAAAAATCAATCAGAGTTTTTGTGTGGACTTCAATGAATATATGTCCCTTTTAATCTCGCAGATAAGAGAAGCTTACTAAACGAGTTCTCCCGGAAGTTTACTAAACAATACAAATTCTAAGTATGAAATCCCTTAAGAAAGCTTCAATAAGACTTGTGTGTATTCATCCAAACACAGAGATCAAAAAGGCCAAAAGTGAAACGAAATTAGATACCATAGTAGCTCACAAGAGCACTCGCAACAATCTATGTTATAAGCTTAATAATAAGTAATAACCTAGAAATTCTTCTGTAACTTTCTTTTTCAAATCAAAATATTTCCTAAACAATCAAATTTTAGCTTTCTAAATCTCACTCAAACTTAACATCAACAAGTCCTCCAGAATCTCACGAATTTTCCATTTCTACACACCTACACTGGATCAGATAAGCTTTAAGGAACCAAGAGAATGACGAAATGGATTGCAAATGGGGGAATTAGTAAGAATGGATAAAGAGAAATCGCACCGTGGCCTCGATCACCGCCAACTCGATTATACGCCATAAAGAAACCGGAGACAATTCCTAGGGTTCCGAACACGAGCAGAGCAACCGCGAGTGCGATCTCCTTAACCGGCGGTCGGTTATTGACGGTGTATGAACTCTCAATCATTATGTCCTCGTCCGTTATCGAGAACGCATGGTCCACGTACGCCATTTTACACAGCTCACGGTCCCGGATCAAAGATCAATGGGATCGAAACGATCTAGAAGAAGAGCAGATTCTATTGCGTGAAATTGCAGAAGATCCAGAGCTCGAGAAAAAAAAACAAAAAACGAAATCGTTACTGTTTGTGTTTGCTTTTAGGTCTTTCTTCAGATGTTGATGAGTCTCTCTTGTTGCGACGGTGACGGGATCAGTTTGGTGCAATTTAATTTTTTTTTTTCTGTCGTGAAATCTACTCAACGTACGGTACACTGCCGGATCTATTTATTATCTAGATACACCAAACTACGCGTTGTTTGATTTTTCCTTTTCTCATAAAACAAAAACGGCAGAACGTGCGAGTTTTGTAACAAATCAGAATAAACACCAAAACAAAACAGAATATACTCTACTCTCTATTATTCATTCATTTGTTTGTTCTCTTGATGACAGACAGAGATCAAAGAGATTTTTGGGGAGGATAGAGTTTCCAGAGAGCAACAGTTGCATCATCAGATGCAGACGCCATCAGCTCACAGTCAGGCGAGTATGATACCGCGTTGCACTGCAAACAAACACATGAAAGCATCAAATACGATATTCAGACTCTCTTAACTGTTGCACCAGTTGATAAGAGAGTAATAATACTAATATACAAAGTCTGAGACTGAGAAATATTCACATACCGTTGCTCGGTGGTACTTTAGTATAGCTAGAGCATTTCCTTTGCGGTAATTATAGACCCTTACTCTGTTTCCAAATATATGTACCAAACAGGAGAAGAGCTTTTAGTCCTTACTCATTATAGTTAAAAGTTAAAACTAGTTGAAAGATCAACGGAAGGTGTTTTGGAGGCCAAATCTTGATAATAACAACTGATTCAATGCTAACCTGTGGTCCCAACCAGCCGTGGCTGCAATTTTCCCATCGGGTCGGATTGAGGTGCCCGATACACCAGGCCTTTCCAAAGTAATCTCTTTCCTCATTGTACAAGAACCCTTTACACATATAACAACAACATTCATGGAATCGGTATCAGACTATAGCTTTATAGTGATCACACAAGTGCATCCTCTCTGGCAGATGTCAAACTTACAGTGGAATGGTTGAGATTATACATCACAATTTTGTCATCTGCCCCTGCTGAGATACCTCCATCACATGATGATGCCACACTAAGACTCAAAACTGCATGAAGAAGACAATAAATAAAGTGAAAAAAAAAAGCAGGAACAACAATTTAAGAAAAAAATCGAAAATAGAGGATGGGAACAAGACCTGGCTCTGAATGAAACTTCACACTTGTTAAAGGAATCATAGCATTACGTATATCCCAAAGCAGCGTGGAACCATCCTCATAACTGCATAAGTTTGGTATACACCACCCATAATAAAAACAAAGTATAAAAATCTAGGGCATTGTCTTTCTTGATTAATTAACAGCTTTGGAAAGAGAGCATACCCAGCTAAGACATGTAAGAAACCCTGTGATTCAGGAGGGCAAAATAATTGAACAGCCATACACATTCCTACAGATGACCAATTTACCACCTTAATGAGAGCATTTTAAGCAAAGTTCAAAGGTGAACTGATCAATGCATGCTAGTTTTCACGATATTATTGACGGGGGAAAACATCAATTTTAACAAGAAATGGAATTATGAAAGATCTCATAGAAAGAACAAGATGAGCTTGTACCTCTTGCTTTCGTAGAATCATTAGGGGAATTGTCAGGGCTGGCTTGAGGAAGTTGTATGATCTTGTCTCCCGTATTCAGATCCCATATCTCTACCTTTACGGATGAACCAAGTCAGAAGAATGAAAACAGGAAACCAAGAAAGCGAGAAGAAAGAATTATATGGGGATGTTATCCAATACAACAAACTATATGATTTTCTAGATACCTCAGAAGGTTGCTGCCCTGCTACTGCTACATAAGTGGTACCTTCGGCATGATCTCGACCTGTTATTGTCAAATTCGTGGCAAATCTTAAGGTGTTCAAATTAATGGAGACCAACGATTGTACATTTTCAGTGACAATCTGTATGGCATCAGTTCAAACCGAAACCAGTATCAGGAACAAAGAATTTCCAGCCAACCTAAGTAAAACATACCCTGAAGCAGACCAGAGTCATCAACAGATCTTTCACTTTCATCTGTAGATTGAACATCACGTGTGTCTCCAGCATCCGGCTCATTAGAATCTTCTGACTGAACTCCAGCATCTTTAATAAGAGAAGTCGTAGGCTTCTTAACAAGAGAGAAGTTGCAAAAATGATAGGCGCTTGTATTGAGTATAAGTAATGGGTCTCTGCAAAGCATTTGACGAGAATCATTGGTTATAGTTCAATAGCAACAGAATGCATAAACAGTTGAAAAAGGGAGAGACTCATATCCACCTTGATAGACCACCATCTTCAATATCCCAACACTTAACAGTTCCGTCTCTGCCTTGGCTATAAACCATAACAGTAACTAGTTTCAGGTTTTCCGGAAATAGATGACGATTGAGTATAAAAGCATTATTGCTTCCATTTACCTGATAATCTTGTTCTCTCCTAACCAGGGACTAGCTGCTACAGCTAAAACCCCATGTGCTCTACTATGTGCACTACAAATCAGAAACAGAACAATGAGCTATAACCAGGAGGGATAGTTCATTATGACAAAACAATGAACTTGAAAAGCAAAAATACAAACCAAGCAGAAGAAACTGCACGATGCTGAAGTGTATCCCAAACCCTCAACTCTCCATCAGCTGAACTGGAGAAACAAAGCTTCAATTTTGCACCAAATCATTAAAAATAAAAAACAACACATGACTCGAGAATTGAGCTCAAGTGGGAGAAGACTAAATATACCCAGTGAAAAGCAGAGATTTTGATGGATGGAACGAAACGTCCATAACCGAGTGACGGTGCCCTCTAAGCACCGCCACCGGATCAGGCGGTGGTCTCTTGCTCATCTCCGTCGTAACTTCAACACAGAACCAAAAAAAACCTTGTAAATTGTAATAGAGAAGAAACCAACACCAAGAAAGAGAAAGCCTTTAAAACTCCGTGTCGTTTAATGTTAAACTTCGTTATCTTAAAAAACGGCATAACGTTCTAGCTTACTTTAATGAAACGGTAAAACAATCCATTTGACGGATAAAAATATCCAAGTTTCCAAACAAACCAACAAACTCTCAAACTGCTTCTTCAAGACAAAAAAAAGGAAGGGAGAGTGAAGAGCTGAGTTCTGAAGAATCCGATTCAAATGGCTCCGAGATCCGATTCACAAAACCTAACCACCGGCTCCGGCGCCGGAACAACAACATCTGATGAATCGTCAATCGATCCGATCTTC
Source organism: Camelina sativa (assembly GCF_000633955.1). Taxonomy (NCBI): domain Eukaryota; kingdom Viridiplantae; phylum Streptophyta; class Magnoliopsida; order Brassicales; family Brassicaceae; genus Camelina; species Camelina sativa. The sequence goes on along the minus strand of NC_025695.1, from coordinate 5,995,428 downwards.
CACATTCTCCGTATCATCCCATTCTCCTTCCTCCGTCCGCCACGTCTTCGTCTCAAGCTCCCATCCTTCACACTCCCATCGCCGATGACTGTATTCTCACTGATTCTCCTAACTTACTTCCTCGTCATCTCTGGATTCATCTACGACGTGATCGTCGAGCCACCAGGTATCGGATCAACCCAGGATCCCATCACCGGGTCAGTACGACCCGTCGTGTTCATGCCGGGTCGGGTCAATGGGCAATACATCATAGAAGGTCTATCCTCGGGGTTCATGTTCGTGCTCGGTGGGATTGGGATCATAATGATGGATCTGGCATTGGATAAGAATCGAGCTAAGAGTGTTAAATCATCTTATGCTACTGCTGGGATCTCGTCTATTGTGATTGCTTATGTTATGAGTATGCTCTTCATTCGCATTAAGATCCCTGGCTATCTCCGTTAGAGGGTTTAGATTGCTTTTCACTTTTTTGTTATGTAATTGGAATATTGGATCTTTAGTTTAAGTTTATGTGTTTCTTGTTTGATAATGATAAATTCAGATATGAATTTTAGTAATCTGAAGCTGCATTGCTTTGATTTCTCAATCTTATTCAACACAACCAATAAAGTAGAGATTTTTTAAGTTGGGTTTGTTGCTTCAGGTGTTGAATAAGGGTTTGTCAAGGCCTGCAAAGGTGCAGCTTCCTTAAACTCTGTTTCTTGTGTCAAAAGATCAATTTTTGTGGTGTAAACTTTGATGCATGATTCTTTTAAACTATTGATAGAGAGTTCTTGATTGTGGAAGCCGGTCAAAAAATTTCTTGGAATGAATTGTCCTGAAACTGAAACTGGTGTTGTGTTGTATCTCTTACGGTCGTTACCAGCATAGATCTTGAACTTTCACTAAAGTCTCAAAGTATGATGAAGGCATGAGAATAGATATGGAAGGAGAGACTTAGTTATTGGGGGTCAAAATTGTTGTTTATAATCTTTAGTACATGATTTACAATAAGAAGTTATGAAATCTGAATGCGGCGTATTTACATATTCTTTATACATTTAGTGATGAATTAAAAGTAAATGGTCGAAAGATCTGCAAAATTGTGGTTACTGTGTGCGTTGTATTTATCTGCTGAAATAGGTTCTTGGGGAAAAGAGACGTCGAGGTGAGCACATTACAGGAAACTTGGTCGAAGCTAGGATATCAATGGGGCGGTACTCGGGCATGATGAGCCCTTCTCTCTCTTCCCTGGCCCAAGCCCTTGATCTGCCATTGAATGTTCCATACTTGACCAATTTACGGAATCCCCATGTCTTCTTCTTTGCTGCCATGTTCACCAATTTACCATTCATCTTCTGGCTCAGATACTCTCTCACCGCCTGCAAGCTCTGCTCCACAACCTCAATGGGTGGGGAAACGAGCGGGTTTCCCTCGGCACTCAGCTTCCTCAGCCGCCTCATGCATCCAATGGACTCAGGCAACACTGTTATCCTGTTGTAGCTGATATCCAGCTCGAGGAGGTTCAGGAGAAGACCGATAGAAGATGGAAGAGCAGAAAGATACTGGAAGTTCTGACTTACATTGAGGATCTCGAGGTTGATGAGGTTCTCGAGGTCCTCAGGGAGGATCATAAGGCAATTAAGACGAGCATCGAGGATACGCAGGGAAGTGAGGTAGGTAATGGAGTTTGGCAGGATAATGAGCTTGTTTGAGTTGACACAGAGCTTCCTCAGATTGGTTAGTTCTAACCCTATGTTGTCTGGTAATCTAACCAGCTCGTTGAAATTGGCGTTTAGCTCTTCGAGTGACCTGGGAAATAAAACAGAGGAATCAGTCATCATCATCATCATCATCATATATGATGGTGTGGTTCAGATTTGAGTTTTTAGTCAATGTTTGATGTGTGAACCTGCAATTTTGAATAGTTTTGGGGAGGGAAACAAGAAAGTTGCCGGAGACATTAAGGATCTTGAGCTTAGAGAGACAACCAATGGAGTTTGGAAGAGCTTTGATCTGGTTTGAGTGAATATCTAATGCTATCAAGTTGAGTAATCTCGCTGTTAGAGATTCTGGTATTTTCTGTTATCATGTAAAGACACAAACCCCAAAACAGAACATTAGAAACATATAGTTATCTGTATATGTAGACACACATGTGAAGTCAATGAGTGTAGTATGTAACCTTGATATGATTGTTGGAGAGATCAAGCTTGCAAATATTTGCCAAATTGAGGGAAGGATTTGGGAGAGACTGTAATGCCATGCCACTCAAATTCATAACCTCTAGTCTCTCTTCATCGTCTTCATTGTATGATGGTGACTTTGGTGAAGAAGAAGGTGAAATGGGTGATGATGGTGGTGATGTCCTCAAGTCCACCATCATCATTGTCATCATGTGATCCTTTTGTCCATGCAATTGCTGATACTGATATGCATCTTCGCATATCATGATGGTTTATAAATGTGTTTTGTAGGTTTATATATGAGTATATTATGGAGGAAGAAGATGACAAATGGTGAAATGAGTGATTCTTTTTCTGATTATGATGGCAACACATATATGTAGAGACAAAAGAGGCTTAAAGAGATGTATGGATGATAAAACTCTAGTGGGAAATTTCAAGGAAATGAATATTTTTCGGAAAGTTAATGATTTTGTAATTCAGTAAAAAAAAGAAAGGTGATTAGCTGATTAAGGAGAGAGAGTCATGCGTTGCCGAGTTTTTTCTTAACACCTGATCATTAATATGTTCAGCTACCCGCAAATCACTCATAAGTAGTATTTTTTTTTTTTTTATAAGCAAACAAGAAATAAATAAGCAAAACCATTAGGAAAATATATAAGATTATGGGCAAAATATAATTACTAGATGATAAAAGTACAAACTATAGGTAAAAATTTAGTCACCCAATTAAATAGATGATAATTGCAATTTTTTTTAAAAAAAAATTGTCGATACTCAATTGTATTTTTTTTTTTTTTTATTTTGGGCTAAAAAAAGAAGTAAAAAAATTGATAGAAATAATATATGAAATAGACTTTGCTCTAAATCTTTTATTTGTTTCATAATGAGAGTCCGAAAATTAACAAATCGAAATTTGTGGGGGTGAAAACAGAATTAATCAAAAATACTGATGCCACTTGTAAAAATAACTCCGAAGTAAAGCTCCGGTTAGTTTAGACAGCCATCGGAATTAAAAAGAACCGCCGGAGATGACAACGATGATGATGATCAGGTCAACGGCGACTTTGAAGGAATATTTAACACCGACGCTAAAATCCACCAAAGGAAATTTCAGTTCTCATGGTGAATTTGGCGTTTCAGTCTCTCAATTTAGTCGGAGAAGATATCTCAGTCCGAGCAGAGTCTTCGCCGTTTCAGATATCAATAAGCTCGTGACGGAGTTTGATCCGAAGATTCCGTTGGAGAGAGCATCTACTCCGCCGAGCTCGTGGTACACTGATCCTCAATTCTACAGTTACGAGCTCGATCGTGTCTTCTATGGAGGATGGCAAGCCGTAGGTTAGTAAAAAAAAATTCACACTTACACTTAGTTAGTTAGTTAAATGTTTCTGTAAAGTTTGTTACTTTGCCACTTCATATGTCAGGATACTCTGATCAGATTAAAGAGAGTCGTGACTTCTTCACTGGGAGGTAAGTAAACCATGTACAGATCAGATTGTTCTATGTCAGTCTTGTTCAATATGTATGACTTGGTGCAGGCTTGGGGGTGTAGAATATGTTGTGTGTAGAGATGATAATGGAAAGATTCATGCTTTTCATAATGTATGTTCTCACCATGCTTCTATTTTGGCGTCTGGAAATGGGAAAAAGTCTTGTTTTGTCTGCCCTTATCATGTAAGCTCCTTTAGAGGCTTGAAGCCTTTACTCTATATGATGATTATGCAGTGAATGAATACGGTTTTTTCGTCTTATTATGTCATTCTTTGTGGCAGGGATGGACGTATAGCTTGAGTGGGTCGCTTGTCAAAGCTACTAGAATGACTGGGATAGAGAACTTTGCTTTAAATGTATGGCATGTTGTTTAGATATAAGCATTGTGGTCTTTCACTTTTTTTTTGAAAGGACGGAAGAGTTTTGAATTTTCTTACTTGACTGTTTGAGGAAACAGGAAATGGGACTTAAACCTCTACGAGTGGCTGTCTGGGGACCTTTTGTTCTCCTCAAGGTAACTCAAGCCACATCGAGGAAAGGAGAAGATGAGAGTGATGATGCATTAGTGGCATCAGAATGGCTTGGGACTTCTGTGGGAAGGTTGAGCGAAGGTGGAGTTGATTCCCCGCTTAGTTTCATTTGCAGACGCGAATACACTATGGATTGTAATTGGAAGGTGAAATCTTGTTCTGACTATATACTCTTTTTAAACAACAGAACTACAAAAACTGATGATGGATCACTGAAAACATTTTCAGGTTTTCTGTGATAACTACTTAGATGGTGGGTATCATGTACCATATGCACATAAAGGTTTGATGTCAGGTCTCAATCTCGAAACCTATTCTACAACGGTATATTCATTTTGCTGAATACGAGCTACTGTCAGACTCGGACTTCCAATGCATGATTCTATTCTCTAGTTTGTTGGCTTGTGATGGACTTACTGTTTTAAGATATCAGATATTCGAAAAGGTTAGTATCCAAGAATGTGGAGGTGGTTCCAAGGCTGGCGAAGATGGTTTTGATAGGCTTGGATCTCAAGCTCTTTATGCTTTTGTCTACCCAAATTTCATGATANTGTAGAATATGTTGTGTGTAGAGATGATAATGGAAAGATTCATGCTTTTCATAATGTATGTTCTCACCATGCTTCTATTTTGGCGTCTGGAAATGGGAAAAAGTCTTGTTTTGTCTGCCCTTATCATGTAAGCTCCTTTAGAGGCTTGAAGCCTTTACTCTATATGATGATTATGCAGTGAATGAATACGGTTTTTTCGTCTTATTATGTCATTCTTTGTGGCAGGGATGGACGTATAGCTTGAGTGGGTCGCTTGTCAAAGCTACTAGAATGACTGGGATAGAGAACTTTGCTTTAAATGTATGGCATGTTGTTTAGATATAAGCATTGTGGTCTTTCACTTTTTTTTTGAAAGGACGGAAGAGTTTTGAATTTTCTTACTTGACTGTTTGAGGAAACAGGAAATGGGACTTAAACCTCTACGAGTGGCTGTCTGGGGACCTTTTGTTCTCCTCAAGGTAACTCAAGCCACATCGAGGAAAGGAGAAGATGAGAGTGATGATGCATTAGTGGCATCAGAATGGCTTGGGACTTCTGTGGGAAGGTTGAGCGAAGGTGGAGTTGATTCCCCGCTTAGTTTCATTTGCAGACGCGAATACACTATGGATTGTAATTGGAAGGTGAAATCTTGTTCTGACTATATACTCTTTTTAAACAACAGAACTACAAAAACTGATGATGGATCACTGAAAACATTTTCAGGTTTTCTGTGATAACTACTTAGATGGTGGGTATCATGTACCATATGCACATAAAGGTTTGATGTCAGGTCTCAATCTCGAAACCTATTCTACAACGGTATATTCATTTTGCTGAATACGAGCTACTGTCAGACTCGGACTTCCAATGCATGATTCTATTCTCTAGTTTGTTGGCTTGTGATGGACTTACTGTTTTAAGATATCAGATATTCGAAAAGGTTAGTATCCAAGAATGTGGAGGTGGTTCCAAGGCTGGCGAAGATGGTTTTGATAGGCTTGGATCTCAAGCTCTTTATGCTTTTGTCTACCCAAATTTCATGATAAATAGGTAAAATATACATCAACTCAATTGCTCAGCTCATCGCTAAGTGACTTTACTCACTCTTGTGGATGTTATGTTTGAAAGGTATGGACCTTGGATGGACACGAATCTAGTGGTACCATTAGGACCAAGGAGATGCAAAGTCATCTTCGACTATTTTCTTGATCCTTCTTTAAAGGTAAAACAGCAGACACAATATATCTCAGGCCTGTATAGCAATCTTTAAAATCTTCTTTTGGCTTTAAGGATGATGAAGCTTTTATCAAGAGAAGTTTGGAAGAAAGCGACAAAGTTCAGGTACGAGAATGAATGACTCTCATTATGCCGAGAAATAGTTAATGGAACGTGTACGGTTGGTGTATCAGATGGAAGATGTTGTGTTGTGTGAGAGTGTTCAAAGGGGTCTCGAATCTCAGGCCTATGACAAAGGAAGATATACTCTTGTGGAGAAGCCAATGCACCACTTCCATTGTTTGTTACATCAGAATCTCAAACTTTGAAACTCTAGTCTCCAGATAGTTACTTGTAACATATATGTATATATGCATGCATTTATGTGAATATTCTACAGCTGTATTCTCTCTAAAGCAAGTATAAAATGAAGCCTCCTTGTGTAGAGACTTAGCATTTAAGGATTAAGGTAACAGGATTAACAACAACTAAACAAAAATAGGTATATATTTCATTTGTTTGATTTTAAAACGAAGAAGCCGTCTGCGAAAATACTGAGAGACTAAGAGAGTAAAAGTATTCACAAGTTGGATACCACTAACCCACCTTAGGTATTTAACCGCTTTCTCTTTTCAAACTAATTATTAACCTGAATCAATAGAAAAAAAGCTTTAGATGCGTTTAATGGCTTGTCTATAGCGAAGGAAAGGTAACTACTTTAACTACCTGATGAGTTCCTTCTCCACCGGTTTATTCTAAAGTATTGGCTGACTGGAGTTTCTGGAACCGGTATCAATTTTCCGATTACCGCCAAAGGCCAACTGGTTATATAACATAAAACAAAATCTACCTGGTAAGTTTATGAAAAAATGTATCTACTAGTTCTTGTTTTCACCTAATCAAAACTCTTTGATGACAAAGTTAACAAACAAACCTGACGGAACCGATTCCAACCGAGACGAGCCACATCTTCCAATCAAGCTTAGTCGTTGAGGCAAATGTTCCAAGGAACTCGACAATGACTACCTATTAAACAGTAAACAACAAGCAATAAAACGGTATGTTAATGTCTCAGATGTACAAAAAAAAAAGTTACTTGGAGGAACAGAAGAGGAAGAATTGAGTACCTGGAGCACAATGGTGATACAGATGATGCCCACAAAAAGGTGATTCCTGAGAACTCCACGGAAAATGTTTATTTCATCTGGCTTCCGTGCGTTGAACTCGTTGAAGATCTAACAAATTTATACATCAGTTTGCTTTCTGCTGTGCCCAAGCTTTTATTATTATTATACAGAGGACTCAATATCTTTTACCTGGCAGATGACAAACGCATTGAAGATAACGGTATTCTTCACTTTCTCTGGGTTTTTGTGACTCTTCAGATGAAGGATACTTATTCCCTCGAAATTGAGGATTAACAAGACTGTCACTTGGTACATCGCCTAATGATATGCAAAACATTTAGAACCCAGAAAAGGCTTAACCATTGTGATTTTTAGAGAACTAGAGTAAGAAGAAGAAGATAGCTTACTTGTATAAACAAATTTCTCCACATGATATTTGTGATGAGAGGTTCTCTGAGAGCAAAAGATAAATATAATTATGTACAAATTGAAGAGAAACTATGATCACCATGCAAGACTTAACATGCTTTCTCAAGTCAAATAAGAAGAGGTACCTTCTGCCAACAGGAGATCGATCCATCAAGTGATCGGTTGGTGGTTCAGTGGCTAAAGCAAGAGCCCCAAGAGTATCCATTATAAGATTGACCCAGAGAAGCTACAAAGACAGGGGAGAAGACTCTTTACCGACATGGAACTATTTGTTTACAAGTGAATACTTTTGTGTGGATTATAAAGAAGNGGAAAGAAGCAAATGAGATCTCTACGGACCTTGACTCCAGCTTGTTGACATAGTAAAACTGAATTTTTGACACCTGGGCGACAAGGATCCTACAATGTGTTGGCAGATAAAAATACTTCAATGAATGGCCATCTGGTATAAAGAACCACATTAAGGCAGATCACAAGACTATTCTAAATGGAAAGGAGAACTCGGAATACGGGATGCTTACCTTAATACCAACGATAGCCAACAANCATACACAGATCGACCCCAACGGACAACCTATAGGAATCAGATTACTTAAATGGAATCCTATTCAGGATAAATAAAAGATCATAAATACCCCCAAAGGAGAACATTTGAAATTTCTGAGGAAATAATTCCAAAAGTATTATGCAACAGAAAATGAAGCTTACTTTATAAAAAAAATTAAATCCCTTGGTTTCCAAGGATACCAACCTTCACAACGGATTCAAAGTTGTCATCCAAGATAATGATGTCTGACTTTTCCTTTGCAACTTCGGTGCCTTGAATACCCATAGCGAGTCCTATATCTGCCTGAAATTCAGGGGACAAAACAGAAAGTGTGATCCTCAATATCAACAGTGTTTTTTAAAGGTTACATGTCTGAGGTCGACATAAAAAATATTGAACCTCGTGCAGTGCAGGAGCATCATTGGTTCCATCACCAGTCACAGCCACGACGTGTCCCCTTCTCTTCAGCGATTGTACAAGAAGAAGTTTGTCATTGGGTGATGATCTACCCATTACCTTCAAGTTCATCAACAATGTCAGGTACCATTAAATAACTGTCTTCAATCTTAAACCTAAATCATAAGGCTCTTACAGATATCTCTTCACAAATCCTATCTCTTTCTTCTTCTGAAAAGGATCGAAATACTTTTCCTTCAATCAGATTAGGCTCACTAGCATCAGAGTCTGAAGCTAATATACCGCATTCCAATGCAATTGCTTTGGCAGTCTGAATGTTATCACCCGTCACCATACGAACCTGAGGCCAATAATGGAAATTAGAAGCCTATACGCCCATGAACGGAGGAGTCTAGAATATCTATGAAGAGAAACCATCAGGGAAAGAAGCAAATGAGATCTCTACGGACCTTGACTCCAGCTTGTTGACATAGTAAAACTGAATTTTTGACACCTGGGCGACAAGGATCCTACAATGTGTTGGCAGATAAAAATACTTCAATGAATGGCCATCTGGTATAAAGAACCACATTAAGGCAGATCACAAGACTATTCTAAATGGAAAGGAGAACTCGGAATACGGGATGCTTACCTTAATACCAACGATAGCCAACAATACAAGATCATCCTCAGGTAATACCCATCTAGAAAGTTGCTCGTCATCAGTTGGAATCTTGTCCACTTCAAATTTTCTGAAGGCAATTGCAACACAACGCAGACTCCTTGCAGCCATATCATTGATAGCATCTATTAAGCCAGCCATCTGAAAGAACAAGACTTTTCATAAGAAAAAACATGTACTTTCCATTAAGACTCGCATTACCAAATCTGGCACTGATTTGGGATACAAAGGTTTAATAGCGTAAATATAAGAGTAAAAACTGACTTGGACTTGCAGTAAGAAAACGGTCTTGATTCAAGACACAATGATAAGTTAAACTTTGAACACATATTATTATATCATGAAAGAGAGACATAATTACTGACCTTCTCTTCACTCATATCTACAAAACTCTCATTATCATCCATATATTGTGTGCAGGAACCCAAAACAATTTCGGCAGCACCTTTCCAGTGAACATGGACACTCGAATCTGACTGAAATTGAATTAGAAGTTTGTTATGATGGTGATTAACAAGTGGAAACAACCATAAGTGAGAAACCAAAAACAAAGCAAAAGATCTACGAAAACATTGTTGAGAAAATGAAAAAAAAATGAGAACGTTACTGATTTCACTGCTACGCCTCCCCGTTTCTTCTCTGAATTGAATGGATAAAATTGTACAGCAGAAGATTCAGACTTAAGAGCATCGAAATCCATTCCTAACTGCACAGCTTATCAAAATATAAAAAGATAAGTTCTCCTCACCGCTATAAAACTGGAAACAGAAAATGTAGCTGAAAAATAAACCTTTATCGCCCAATTAAGAATTGCTCTTTCTGTCGGAGATCCAGAAACCTGAATCTCACCACTCTGTCATCAGCAAAACATACACATTATTACATTATATAAGCTGAGTAGAAACCAAACAGGAAATCAGTAAAGATCCAAAGAATTTTAATCCTACTTCAGATCGGAAGACACTGCCGGTTGTATTATGAGCAATTCCTTCAACAAGTATGGATGTAAAAGCAGATGGCAATTTTGTGCTGCTGTCCGGAGGATCCATCTTTTGGAACCCAGCATAACACTCAACAACAGTCATCTGAGAAAAGAGAAAGTATTAGGGGACTCGCTTGTTCGGCACAAAATTTAAAATAGCAAAAGCTCACAACTAGGAGAGCCTGTGGTAAATGTTAGTGTGTTAGCAATAGCAAATACAGAAAGAAGTTAGCATTAAGATTCACCTCGTTTAAGGTCAAAGTTCCAGTCTTATCACTGCAAATTGTTGTTGCAGACCCCATGGTCTCACAAGCAGAAAGCCTACGCACCTGAAATTAAAATTTGTTTTTAAGTTGCAAGCAACATTCACATAATATATTTTGAATTCCTTTTCAAGCAAACTATTTAGACCCAAAATTTAAAATATACATACCAAAGCTTTATCTGCCATCATTTTTCTCATGGAATACGCAAGACTGCCAGTAAGAAGTAAAAAAGATCAGTGAGAAATTTTTTTACAGCAGATCCATCAACATCTATAAAGTTTGACCACGTTATAACAGAATCCTTTCCAACTCTGAAGGCCAATTGCTATTATTAAAATATGTATATAGAAGAGACAAAAGACTTACGTCAAGGTAACAGCCAACGGAAGCCCTTCAG
>NC_025695.1:5976755-5977566 GCF_000633955.1 Camelina sativa | reverse complement strand
GCCAGCAACTGTGAGCCCCACAATCCCGATAAATGTTGCAACACCATTCAGGCGCACCTGAAGAACCAAAGTACGGATAAATATTGAGCAACAATAACCACAAAATATGAACTGAGGAAAGTTGATAGTCACCTGCAATGGTGTTTCTCCACCATTGTCTTCTGAGACGCTAGCCATAAGTAAGCCCCATTCAGTGTTGACCCCTACCCCAGTAACCTGAGTTTCAAAAACAAAATAGACTTAAATAATAAATCTGAGAAGAAACTCCAAATCAGATGTTTTGACGCCATAAATAGAAAATGTTTTTGCTGCAACCATTCACCAACAACGGATATCTTTGTTCACCAATTAATCATCTCACAATTTTTCTCCAGAATGTAAAAGTAAACGTAAGTGACCGTCAAGTCTTACCAACATTGTCCCATTGCCATCTGCAACTTTACAGCCGGACATTAGGAATGGATTCTTAGTGGAGTTTTTATGAACCTGCGGAAAACAGCTATCTCAGAAGCATGAAATGCAAAGATAATATTTGTTGCAAATGCTAAGGAAGAGCGTAAAGCATACAATTTTGCTCTCTCCAGTCATGCTGGACTCATCAACTGCAAGGGAATGGCCAGCAACTAAAACTCCATCAGCAGGTACCTACGAAAATTATTTGCAGATCAAATATAAATTCTATCTATTCTGAAATTCGGAAAAGAGTTAAGAAAAATTGCATTGACAAATTCATGCAACTTGCCTGATCACCAATATTGAGGGGTATGACATCGCCTACCACAATGTCGTAAATTGAAATCTCAACTCTTCT
>NC_025695.1:5976028-5976607 GCF_000633955.1 Camelina sativa | reverse complement strand
AAAAAAAAAAAAAAAAGACGAGAAAGGCGTAACTCGTTCTAATACTGAGAGGTACAGTAATTCTGGATAGTATTTTTTAAAATAAGTCTCAGTCAATTGTTCTAAAACTATGACACATAGAAAAGGACTTCAAATTTCCAAGGTATGCGCTGAGCCAAATACTGTATAATGTATCAATTCCTAAACTGAATACCTCGGTCTTTATTCCCAATGCCAAAGAAGCAGCTGCTGCTACAATCAGTATGATCAACGTAAGATCTTGAGAAGCTTCCCAGACAAACCTCTGTCGAACATGAGGGAAAAAACGAAAGATATCAAGATATTAGTTGATTGGATAGCTTCACAGGCTGAAGCGGAAAAATCTCACAGTTATGGAAGCTACTAAAAACAAAAGATTTAAAAGTATTAATACCCAGAAACTCCTCCCTTTCTTCTGAGGGTATGTGTTTGATCCAAAAGCAGATTTCCTTTTCAGTATGTCATCATCATCCCCATTTATACCCTTCTCCAAGTTGGTTTTTAACAAGTCAGACAACCCTTTGACCTAATGGAAGAAAAGAGAGTATAAATAAACATACA
>NC_025695.1:5960678-5973772 GCF_000633955.1 Camelina sativa | reverse complement strand
AAAAAAAAAAAAAAAAAAAAAATCCCAAAAACCAAATCAATCCAAAGACGATACAGCTAGCTTAACAACTCTCACATTACACTGTTCCAAAACGCAGCAACAACAACCAATCCTCTCACCAGCATCAGAAACCAAACAAACTTTGGTATCCCGATTCCCAGAAGAAGCACCAAATCGTGGCGAGGAAATTTCAAAATTCAAAGCGAAGAAGAAGCAGAAACAAGCTCAGTAAAAAACAAATAGTTTTTTGCTTTTTAGAAGTGGTCCAACAACAACAATCGTGTAGGGTAACTAACATCGTGAATCGTGCCGGAGATTCGAATAAACAAACCACAAAGTAGCAGAAGCAAAAAGGCGAAGAAAGAGAAGGGAGAAAAAAAAAACATAAATCTCTGGCGATTCCAGAAGAAACAACCAAAAAAAGTTTTCTCTACGGTTACTGTTGAATCCAAAATTATCAAAAAAAAAAAAAGATACCTCAAATTATCGGCGGAAGGAAAGTTTCAGGATGATTACTCAGCTCTCTCCCTTTTGTAGTTTGATGAGAGAATACTCACTCTCTCTTCCGGATTATTTTCCCGTCACTTTCTCGAGAAAACAAACAAACAAACAATAAGAGAAGAGAACGAACGAGAAAGAGAGAGAAAAGAGAACTTTAGGAAACTTCCTGGAAGTATAGAGAGCAGCTTTGACTCGTCACTCCTCGTCAAAAAACTTTTTGTTAGAAAAAATAAAAACAAAAAGATATATTCCTTTATTTCCTATTTCTGTTGATATAATCTTACCTCAATATATAATCCACTAAATTCTTAATTAATCCTTCTATATTAATTAGAAGTACATATATAAAACTAACTTTATAAATTGTAAAAAATTACATTATCATGTCATTTGTTTTAAAGACAAATTTTTAATTTTTGTAGTAAAGATAAAAATATAATTTAAATATAAGACTAACAAAATCTTTTAAATAATTATTAGTTTTCAGAAAGAATACTTTATCTCTCTAATTAATTGTGGATAAAAGTTATTAATTAATTTTTAAAAAATTGTAAACTAATTAGAATTTTAAAAAGTAAGATTTTATTTTTCAGTATCCAATTTATTATTTTAATAACTATATTTGGAAGATTTTGCTAAGATTTTAAATTATGATTCTTTTATCATCTTTCTTTTATTTTATTTACAAATTATTTTTAATTATCAAATATATATGATAAATAAATTTGTTGATTTTTTCTGCATATGTTTTGATTTAAATTTTTAAAAATAAAGACATATTACTCAATATATGATGAAAAATGTGTGTTTTTAATCTTCCACATCGGCGGTTGATAAAAATAAAATTATGTAATTAATAACATAATAAATTTTATTTTATCATAATTAAAATACTATAATATTTTAAAATAATTAGTATTAAAATTTATCACAATTAAAATACTATAATATTTTTAAAGAATTAGTATTTAAAAAGATATATGTAGATTTACCAAACAATTGCAATATTAAAAGTAAATAGTGTCTCAAACAAAATATTTTTTTAAAACAACTATAACAATAACTTTTATTATTGTGTTATAATTTTTGGAGAAAATGTTGATCCGTGATATATTGTAGTTATAATTAATTACACTGACTCTTTTAGAAGGCAATTTATTTGTTTATTTTTAGTTAAACAATATTTGAAAGTTTAGAAAATTTAAAGTTTTTGTATTATACCTTTTTGGAAAAAAATTCAAATAATTAGTAAGATATTTAAAATAAATATATAAACCGCTTAAATTTTGAACTTTTGGTCTATCATCTTACTTATATTTAAAAAAAAAAACAACATTCATCTTATAGTCACACAATATACTTGCTCCCGCGTAAGAATACATATATAGCTAGCTAGCAACATATCTCACCACTACTACACTTGTAACTTGTAAGTGACAAATGAATTACTATACATCATTTTCGAATGAAAGCTCCTTTTGCTTCCTTCCAATTCCCATATTGCATTCTTTGGGAATCTTTGAGGCAACAATCGCTTATAGCTCAGTGTGTACTCTTCCTATTGACATTTTGGTATTGGTTCGATAGTTTTGAAAACAAGACTTTTGCCGCATGGGAACCCAACATTGACTTGTTTTTTTTTCCCAATATCTTTTGTTATTAATTGCTAGTAAATCTCAAAGCCACGTTTAGGTTTAGAAGAACGTATTCACGTACGTACATGTCCGTAACAAAATAGTATATCCCACACACACGTAAGTGAATCTTGCCTTTTTACACAGTCGTTAATGTATGAAACACGCTTTCCGTTTCTAAATAATGATTATATTTGAATGGTCTTGTACATTGTCTACTGCCTTTTTAACTGGAAAAAGAAGTTGGTCTACTATATATATATATAACAACTTTGTAAATAAATAAAAAGCATGAGAATAGCATTTTAAATTCAAGAAACAAAAATTATGTTCTGATTGCTGCTTGAGTTATTGCGAGTCATATTTAAATTTAAATTTATTCACGAAATATATATATATATATATATATATATTCTCAGTTCTGAAAAGAAAATTTTTTAATTAGTATAGGGAGTGTTACATCAATGTCAAACTACCCCGTAAATTTTCATTCCAAGTTATATATTTCGTTCTTCTAATTTTTTTTTTTTTTTGTGTCATTTTTTAAGGTTTCTTCGCACACTTGCTGTTTGTGGCGAAAATGTCAGTGGACCTCATGACATGATGAAATGTTAAATTTAAGACCATTTTAGACCATAGTTTCCTAAATCCCTATATTGCACGCTATTGGGTAGGAGTATTCGGTTTCGGTTCGGTTGTGTTTGGTTTCGGTTAGTCTGGATATAGGAATATAATAACTATTTGAATATTTTAGAAATTTCGGTTCGGTTCGGTTTGGTTTCTTTCGGTTCGGTTTCAATTCGGTTAGTTGAAGAGATAACCATAACTAACATAAATTATATTTAAATTAACCATATAAACCTAATATAACCAAAAGTAGCTAAAGATAACCGAATATAACCGAAATTAACCAAAAATACATTACAAAAATATAAAAAAAGAGGAAAAATATTGATCCGATTTTACAAAATAGTATTTAACTTTGTAAATTCAAATAATAACTTTTAAATATATTGATTATTTAAAGTATTTAATTGTTTTGAATGTAGAAATAATTAATATTTTAAGTTTATTTTATAGTTTTGTCTGATATTAAATATATTGTTTTGGGTATATTCTAGATTTTTGGATATTTTGGTTAACCATTTAATTATCGGTTCGATTCGGTTTCAGTTAGTTTAAACATAGGATTTTACTAACCATTCGGTTATTGGAGGAACTTTGGTTCGGTTTTAATTTGATTTTTTTCGGTTCGGTTCGATCGATTATTTGGTTACCAGTTTTTTTGTCCAGCCCTTACTATCGGGAAAAACTGGTATGGACCTTTTTGCCGACCGCAAAAAGTATTGACTTTCATATATTCTCTAGAAAATGAAAACTTTAGAATATAATTTAAATTGTGATGGCATAGTGGCGTATGAATTTGATTCTCGCTGTATTCGTATATTAGCTATGTATTCGATATTCACCTATTCATTAGTTGATATAGTTTTTCTTTTCAGAACTGATGAGAAAAACTGCAAACAAACTAATGCTTTAATTTGTTTGTAGTTTAAAAAAAATAATAATAAAATGTAAAATTTATTCGAAAATAAAACATTTTTACAGCAAATGTGTCGTGGTTTTGAATGTAGTTAAGCTAAGTAGTGGACAGAAAAATTAAACCTTAAACAAAGGAGGTGTTAAGGGCAAGCTGTGAAGTGTGTCTCTTGTTTTCATCTGGACGCAAACCATAACTCCATACAGCCACCGTAGCGGCCTGTGTTGGGGAGAGATAGTAGCCTGTTTCTGATTTGCCTGTCAAGCCGTTTAATTTGTTTGCAGTTTCGTTACTCCGTTGGAATAGTATCAAAATTAGGTAGTTATATAGATAATAATGCAGTTTAATTAAATTTAGTTGTTAAATTAAGTCTACTGAAGTAAACAACACTTTCATGTTGAAAATACGATATGGTGGAAAAGCTTGAACAAGTAAAGAGGCCGTCATTACTCTCTGCCGTTACGAATGGTTTAAATTTTGCCTACATCATTATTTAAGACTCACGGGATAATAAATAAGTATACGATTTTTAATAAATATCATTATGAATTTAAATTCGGTTTGAAGTAGTAGTAATTTTTCTTCTTCAACTAATTAACGTTATCCATGATATAATATGACAACTGCAATTTGTAAGGTTTAATGTCTCTATGTAATTTCAAACATCTTTAATTTTTTTGAACTCTTTCTTCATGGTTATATTATCTATTTTTTAAAATCCAAATTTTTTTTTAACCTGATGAAATTTCATACCTAAACGGTAAACCTAACTTATGAGTAACAAAGCATAATTTTGTTTTTTTAGTCGCTGAACAACAAAGGGTAAAGTTTCTTAGACCATCGCCGGCACAGCAATCCATTAAACGTTTCTTTAAACAAAAAAAATTATTATTTTAATTTTTATATATATTTATTAGTAACAACCACTAAGAAATTGACACCTGTTTAAATGTGCTGAGAAGCGTTTAAATGACAGCGTTTAGAATCACCATTCTCGCCGTTTTATTGAAAATGTAAGCATGCATGGCGTCTGATCGCACCAACGTTACGTTGCCGACGGAACTTGATTTGACTCGTTGTTTCTCCAAACATCTGAAGAATCGATACTCTTCTTTCTCTCCTCTCTCTCATAATTATATTAATTTATATGAGAACTCTGGTGATTAGTACTCACCACTAAAGATACCCTTATATTAGTTTCTGTGATTTTTTTAATGTAGTCATCAACATAGAGAACTGTTGTTTGGATATATACTTTTCATACTCGTGGTGTATAATTTCCTGTATAGCAACGTAGAATATACATTGTCCATGTGACATTAAACCTTACAACAGCAACGTAGAATATAAATTGTCCATGTGAGTGTTATAAAATGGAAAACACATTATACGATGACTACATTCGTCCATATTACTATATATACTTCTAGATTCACTTTACATCAACATGAGGAATAGATATCATTTCCATGAGAGAACATACTCCTAGCTCATAGAAATAAAGTTAGGGTTAAAAGGTCAAAAGAATCTGCAAATTAATTAACAATAGTTTTACGAAAAGGGGCCAAGGCAGGCGGAACGAGTCAAATCAAGTTCCGTCGGCAACGTAACGTCGGTGCGATCAGACGCCATGCATGCTTACATTTTCAATAAAACGGCGAGGACGGTGATTCTAAACGCCGTCATTTTTTTTTTTTTTTATCATTTTATGTTTACAAAAATATCGAGAAAAATAGCTATAAAGTAGGGCCGATATGTAGTTTTCCGGCCGAAACATTTTCTATATACATTCGAAGTTGAAAATAAATGTTTTGAATGGTTCGTCATTCATCAAATTATGTATTTTAGAATGTTGTAGGACCAGTTTTGTATAGTGCTTAATTGGGTACGATAATAATTTAAAAAAAATGATTAATTTGGTTATCAAGAATTTGACTAATTGACTTTAGTATCCACAAAGCTCAATCTTAATCAAAAAAACATAATAGTCTTGTGACTTGTGTGAGCTTAAAATCTTGCATAATTAATGGAAACATATACTATAATATACAAATCACATCAAGATAAAAATTTCGCTATCATCGGAATGTTGGCACCGAGTCATTGAATGCATGCACGTAACCAACGGTGGACAACTCATCAATTCATATACCCATCGTTCCATGTTCATTATATATACTCAAATCTCGATCCGTCTCTAATCAATTGTGTCCGATAAGTCTAAACTATAAGGGTTATTTCCTTTATCACAAATCTATATTTATAAAGTTTCTCACAAAAGCACCCAAAAACTGAATTGCTTAATAAAATATTACTACTTAAAAAAAGAAAAAAAAAATATTACTACTATTAAGTTTTAATTATATATAACTATAATTTCGAATTTACTAATTTCTAATATATATGGTCAAATCTTCATATGGATTCAATCCATGTGATATTTAAATTTTAATATACACACTTTTTTATTGATTACTTAATATTACACTAACATGATCTGGGAATCAAAAATTAACATCAATATCAATATCTAATATATATATATATATATATATATATATATATAATTAATTCTATGAACAGTATTCGCCAGTGAACTTGCAGATCCGAGGTTCTTTTGCTAAAAATGAAACTGTTTTTTTTTTATATATAAGTGTCAATATCAAAATTCTCGTTTTAAAAAAAATCTTTCTAAAACGATGTATGGTCGATTTTTTCTTTTATTAAATCATAAATTTGAGGAAACAAAGGAAATAATGTTTGCTTCATATCCATACCAATAATGATAGAATTGGAATCAACTGGCATTTTCGTACCGTGTAGACATGTGGAGGAAATTTCTAGGAAAGCACATTACACTTGCTCGTGAATATGACACTCCTACTCCATCATTATTCATCTCTTTATATATAAGACTCATATAATAACGACTCTTTCTTTTTTTTGGTCGTCGTAAATCATATTTTTTGAGACTAATCGATTTAATTCTTACGGTTTGAGTGACCCCTAAGTGAGGCTATATAGTCATTTTATTCAGTTGGTACACCAAATTATGATATCATTTACTGCGGAAAAAATATTAAGATCTCTCTCATATACATACATACATACATAGGATCAGTGATGTTATGCTACAGTTCAAAAACCATTACTAGTTGCCAAAAATAAAATAGTTAGTCACTCGGCCCAAACAATGTCGTTTTCAACAAAGCCTAACCATGTCATTTTCGACAAAGCAGAACTAGTACAAAATAAATGTCAATAGTTAATAACAACCTAAACTACTCTTGGGCTTTTTAAGATCGGTCGCTATATGCGAAGTTCGTTCTATTTGGAGCCAAACAAATCAAACCCACGGACATGGGAAAAATCAAAGATTGGACCGATTAAACATGCATGGAGGGCCTTTTTAACCATAATATTAACATCTCTTTCCACTTATGAAACTAGTATTTCTGTACATACTAACAAGAGATCGATAATTCGATATAGTACCTAATTAATCAACAAGGAAATTACGTTATATTAACAACATCGTAACCAGTTTCAAATCAAACATTCAATACTTGTATTATTTCGATATCGAGATTCTACAGTTGCATCGATATCATATGACAAGAATATGATATTTAATACGGATACCAAGATAAAATTCTAAGTTGGAACCCGATAAGCCGGTATATATACCAATGGAGTTGTTGTTCACATTTTTTTTTTCTTTTTTTCACATTTCCTTTTTTGACTAGAACATTTGAGAATATTCATGAGACTGAGATGAACGTAAATGTATGTGATCAAACTGGATCCTAGGCCCAATAACCTCATTACGCAACGTTGTTATATATTATATCCGTTTTTGTTTCTTCCTGTATCCATTATATTCTATCCGTTTTTGTTTCTTCCTGTATCCTTTTTGAAAAAAAAAAAAAATCCTACAAGTTAATTACCATACTCAACTTAGTTTGGTTAGTTTACTTTACTTTGAAAACTTACATAAAGTGATAAAACCTACTTTCATTTGGTTCAAATAGGTTTAGTTAGGTTTGATTTTACGTACAATCACACTTCAACGGCAAGAAAAAGAAAAAAATCGATTCGAGAAAACTAACGTTAATAGGTAATCCACGTAAAACTATCATGTGTGTGTATATATGTATGTCATTCCATCATTTATTAACAACATAATAGCGCTATTACACCATACTTTAAAAAAAAAACAGAAGTCTTGTATAATAATTTTCTACAGATTTTTAATTTGATTGTTGTGCTTTGTGCAATAGCAAGAATGACAAGCCCAATGCCCAACGCATTTTTTTTTATTTTTATAAAAGAAACACTACGTAGCTAAACTGGCACCATGTAGTTAAATTGTCTATAAATTGTTCCAAACAAAAAAACAAAAAATGTACAACTTCAATCGTTGTAATCATATGGACCGTCAAAAGATGAATTTCCTCGTCTGAATCGATCGAGAGATGCCTGAAGTGATCGTGATTGGTGACTGTGATTTGCGAAATGTAGTTATGATTTGTGAGTGCTAAATTGTACCTGAAATTAAAGTTAAACACTTCCATAATTGAAGAAAATTATTTCTACGGCCACATTGAGAAGAAAGAGAGATAGGGACACTGTGTAAGTTTGCCTTTTCGGGCACAGAACAGACATGCAGAGTCCAGCGACAATTATTTGAGGTTTGATATCCAAAAACCTTATCTTCTCCCAACACAATCAATCAAATTTTGATGATATGTCCAACATTTAATTAAAATATGTCCTCTCACAAAATCAACTAAACCTGGGAAATCAAAACTGTTTATTATATTATCCTAACGGTATGTTCCATCTTATGAGCATATATACAAACCTATCAACAAAATATCTTTTATCATCGAACCCTTAATTACTGATCTTTTTACCTTTTCGATAATTAAGTCCAAATTGTATATCGATATGGTTAAACTGATCTTTTTTATTCTTTTTCTTATTATTAAGCCCGAGGATTTGGAATTAGTACTGAATTATCTAACCTATCACCTATGTCTGACATTGAATAATAATGAGAAACCACCGTGTGGGAAAATTGTATTATTGTTGTGACATGATATTGTTTTGTAATCGGAAATGAAATATGATAAGATGTGGAAATTGTACGTCTAGAATGTAGAATCTAAAGGAACAGATATGGAAAGATTGAGGTAGAGTGTTTTGGGCTTATCTACCAGAAAAAATGAAAAAGAAAAGATGACAAGTGACGGTTCAACACCTGTCCACCTGTTCTTGCCTTTGTCCCTTTTATCATGTACATGCGATTCCAGTTATTATTATTATTATTTTTTTTTTTTCTAGTTTGATCAATTTGTACGACTTATTCCAATCTGTTTTTCTTTAGAAAAATATTATAAGATATCTGTGATCTTACCTAAATCATCAAATACGGAAAGTTTCTATATGGGCATTAAATTAAGACGTTGAAATGTATCGGTCGTTCTGGATATCAAAGAGTGAATATACTACTACATTTACAAGAGTTAGGTATTGACTAATGTAGATTTGTAGTAATCCACTAAAATGAAAAAACCAAAACAAAAAAAATAATAAGAGTTGAAACAATATGAAGAATTCACAATGGATCAACTAGAAAAAATGGTATAATATATATTAGAGATAGACTTCGATGGATTCATTTACAGATTTAATATATAGGTGACCTCGAACTATTGTTGTCATGCTGCTATTATTCATGGCAGTCATCTTACGACTTTCGTTCTTAGTACCATCAATATCATTTACGTATTGTTGTCTACATTGCTTGCATTCTACAAACTTATGATCTTATCATTTTAAACGTAACACAGTGAATCACCACGGCACCATAAGTTGTTTTTTACAACATGGTTATTACCAATATACTCTAAAATATGTATACGAGAACTTTATTACTTGTTACAAGAAAATGACAAAAAAGTAAACGTGATAAGTTAAAACTTAAAACGGCCAGCTGACGACAAAGAAGCATGTTATCTAAATCAGCATCTTTGTACAATTTCTTTACAAAGAGATGTTGTGCGGTGTAGAATGGTCCAACCTAGTTTTAAACATAGAACCGAAGAAAAATACAAGAAAAAGTTGTTTTTCCAAGATTCAGAACGATCTGGTTTTGCCATACAATATTCAACAAAACTGTCATATACTCGAATTTAACAAAATGAACTCTACTGCTGCAAGGACTATGTTAGATCGAACTTAAGAGATGAGAATAATCTCAAACGAGGACTTCTTCTGATGGCTCTGAAAAAACTAAACTAAAATGGAATCAAAGTAAAAGATACTCGAATATGCAAACGGAGCCGACTAATTAATTTAGTAAGAAGATTCATTGATATATCTTTTGTAGACACACAAATATATATTCTCTAAACAAGTGAACGTGAGCGAAACATAAATTCTAATTATTTGGACCACTGACATTTTTTTTGGTCCACTTCATATCTGTCCAGCTAAGACGTACAGCACAACTTTGGCCTCGTTCATATACAGGAACGCTCTTATCAATCACTCAAATAGATAACATATTTCAGCAGTTATCTAATATATATTTCCTGTTAAATCTTGCGGTAAAAAGTATAACTTTCGTAAACCATTATATTAAATCATGGGGTTTAATTTTCTAAGGTTTCACCTTCCTTCGATTTTATTTTTAATCCCCAAATACATACGGAAAGAGAATTGGCTAGGAGTTATTACTCATTTAAATGAACCAAAAGGGATATAGTAAACTGTAAACATGTTCACGTTAGAATAACCATCTTTTATTAAGCAACAAATTATTTACAATGAACAAAACAAAGTAAACAACTCAATGAAATTAACCAATGTCCACCACTACGATGGGGCGTTTGATTTAGCAAAATCAGAAATCTCAGGGGAAAATCAGAAAAAAAACACTCAACATTGAGAGGACCAAACAAATAAATAAAATAGATAATACAATTTCAATGACCCCTCTGTGTGTTTCTTTCTTCATCTTTTCGCATCTCTCTCACTCTTAGCTGTATGTGGTGTTTAAATGTTTTGTTCAGTAATACAAGACGAGATGACGGTCGCAGGAAGAACAAGAGTACTTGCGTTTGACCTTGAAACAGAGTGGCAAGAAACAGAACAACCACTTCGTCTCTATATCCACCGCCGATACTTTTCCACCGCAGTATGGACACGTCCCCGGTGCTTGTTGCCTACCAAGTTCCGTCTTCTCTTCATGATACACAAATTCCAAACACATTTTTGCCTCTTTCGTTGTTTACTTCAATTCGTAGACGCTCCTTTGTGTCTTATCTTTATAATGTTTCTAGCTAGGCTAGCTTGTCTTGGTAAGTTATGTGAGAAAAATCTAGAATTGTGGAGAAGAAGAAGAAGAAACGAAAAGGATTTTGTATTACCAAGAAAGGAAATAAAAACTATTTCAAGTGTACTAAGATGTGTTTTCCTCTCACAAGGACTTGGTGTAGGGTTTAGCAATACAACGACAATGAATTTATAGACGATGGAAGGGTGATGGCGTGGCATACTCTCTAACGATACATATATTAAATATATCTTTTTCATTTTTTTTTTTTAAAGAAAAAATCTTAGATAGAATCTTGAGAAACCAAGTCTATACGGTGTAGAAACCAAGTTTATAAAGTGTAGAAACTATCTGATGATGATAGATACATATGTGACAGGTTTCACGATACATAAATCATATAGTTCCAAACCTAAAAACTAGGAATGGAAGAAATTTTAAGTCGACAAGAAGATGGGAACAAAAACTTTCTTAACAGAGAAGTTTATCTCATCTTAGGTTTCATAAGAAATGAAACTAAACCGGATTTAAGACTGGTCTCATAACATCAGAATTTAACAAACTCAAGGTTGATTCCGAAATCAGTTTGCCGTAGAAACTATAGTAAAAATGGTTACATAAAAAAAAAAGAAACATCATTCACATACATTTACAGACCACGTTGTTAACTTCGAAATTGCTTCTCAATACGATAAAGTTTCCTGAGACAACTAAAACTAATTGCTAAATTCTACAATACAAGGGCTCAATGGAGAGTGTACCATTAGCTTCACATATCATTATCTTCTGTACAAGTACTTGGCTAGTGGAAAGCTGAGACTTCTCGCAGCCTGTAAACCATATTAGAGGAAACACACACAAAAATTGGTGCATCAGCATTGTTTTTGTATTACCCCCCTGCTATATGACTCAAAAATTGGAAACAAAGTGTGTGTTACCTTCAGTGCCAGATCTTCAGAGACCATAGAGCGGTACCTAATAGATCCTTCTAACGGGCAGCTTCCACTTTTGATCAAAAAGTTTGCATCACAAAGACTTGACACTTGCAGCAGAATATCAGACATCAGGTTGTTATTTTCTTTGTCGTAACCCGTTGGATCTTCGTCTTCTTCTTCTTCCTCTTCACCAAATGATGAATCTCCCACAGAGGCAATACATTGGAATATCGCCAATAGTCTTTCCAGTGGAAAGCTTCCAGGCCCTTTCATGACTGCTTCCTGCTCTGCCATTTCCTTTTTTTCCATCGATTTCTCAGAGGCCCTGAGGAGGAACCATTGTGAAGGATATATCAGGAACACACATCACCATTACAATTACATACTTTTACTAGACTTGTTATTAAACTCAGTGAATCAAATCATTTATCTATTAAGCTATATGTCAAAAGAGAAATGATGACACTGATTTTGACAACTTACTTCCGCTTTCTTTTACGATTATCCATGCCCCCTGTGGAGTCAAACATGGATGCGTCTAGCGTTGCAGGGTTTCTTGAAGCGAGAAATGCCGCAATAAGAAGAAACTTTGCTGAAACAGACATATGGAAGTCCAATGTTTCAAGTTCTTCACGGTTTTCAGAACTGTAGCTGGCTTTCTGTCTTCTCTCGCCTCTGGTGTCACCATCATGAGGGTGACTCGAGACCCTGAATATCTCATTTAAACAGGGAGCAATAAGCGGTTTAAGATGGCTATACAGCCTTCTCTTCATATCTTCATTGGGTGAAATTCCTAAATCATCAAGTGGTTCACAATACTTTCTGAACAATGATGAGAAGGTAGTAGACAGTTCCTCAAGTCTCCTGGTGACCCTACAGAATGGTTTCAACACAACACTGTTTTGACACCAAAAACTACATCAGTAAACAATATAAGTAAAGGATAGAGAAAGCTAGTAGGGAGGCAAGGTTGCACTATCGCCTTACTCGAGGAATGCAGCGTACAATTTCCGGTTAGCTTGATTTCTCAAGAAAATTTGACGAAGATCCTCTTCAGAGTACTCAGGAAAATAAAGAGGTAGAGGGTCTGTGTATCCCATGTTTGAGTAATACACATCAGGTGGCAATCCGCTGATAAGTAT
>NC_025695.1:5940232-5956774 GCF_000633955.1 Camelina sativa | reverse complement strand
AAAATCTTAGATAGAATCTTGAGAAACCAAGTCTATACGGTGTAGAAACCAAGTTTATAAAGTGTAGAAACTATCTGATGATGATAGATACATATGTGACAGGTTTCACGATACATAAATCATATAGTTCCAAACCTAAAAACTAGGAATGGAAGAAATTTTAAGTCGACAAGAAGATGGGAACAAAAACTTTCTTAACAGAGAAGTTTATCTCATCTTAGGTTTCATAAGAAATGAAACTAAACCGGATTTAAGACTGGTCTCATAACATCAGAATTTAACAAACTCAAGGTTGATTCCGAAATCAGTTTGCCGTAGAAACTATAGTAAAAATGGTTACATAAAAAAAAAAGAAACATCATTCACATACATTTACAGACCACGTTGTTAACTTCGAAATTGCTTCTCAATACGATAAAGTTTCCTGAGACAACTAAAACTAATTGCTAAATTCTACAATACAAGGGCTCAATGGAGAGTGTACCATTAGCTTCACATATCATTATCTTCTGTACAAGTACTTGGCTAGTGGAAAGCTGAGACTTCTCGCAGCCTGTAAACCATATTAGAGGAAACACACACAAAAATTGGTGCATCAGCATTGTTTTTGTATTACCCCCCTGCTATATGACTCAAAAATTGGAAACAAAGTGTGTGTTACCTTCAGTGCCAGATCTTCAGAGACCATAGAGCGGTACCTAATAGATCCTTCTAACGGGCAGCTTCCACTTTTGATCAAAAAGTTTGCATCACAAAGACTTGACACTTGCAGCAGAATATCAGACATCAGGTTGTTATTTTCTTTGTCGTAACCCGTTGGATCTTCGTCTTCTTCTTCTTCCTCTTCACCAAATGATGAATCTCCCACAGAGGCAATACATTGGAATATCGCCAATAGTCTTTCCAGTGGAAAGCTTCCAGGCCCTTTCATGACTGCTTCCTGCTCTGCCATTTCCTTTTTTTCCATCGATTTCTCAGAGGCCCTGAGGAGGAACCATTGTGAAGGATATATCAGGAACACACATCACCATTACAATTACATACTTTTACTAGACTTGTTATTAAACTCAGTGAATCAAATCATTTATCTATTAAGCTATATGTCAAAAGAGAAATGATGACACTGATTTTGACAACTTACTTCCGCTTTCTTTTACGATTATCCATGCCCCCTGTGGAGTCAAACATGGATGCGTCTAGCGTTGCAGGGTTTCTTGAAGCGAGAAATGCCGCAATAAGAAGAAACTTTGCTGAAACAGACATATGGAAGTCCAATGTTTCAAGTTCTTCACGGTTTTCAGAACTGTAGCTGGCTTTCTGTCTTCTCTCGCCTCTGGTGTCACCATCATGAGGGTGACTCGAGACCCTGAATATCTCATTTAAACAGGGAGCAATAAGCGGTTTAAGATGGCTATACAGCCTTCTCTTCATATCTTCATTGGGTGAAATTCCTAAATCATCAAGTGGTTCACAATACTTTCTGAACAATGATGAGAAGGTAGTAGACAGTTCCTCAAGTCTCCTGGTGACCCTACAGAATGGTTTCAACACAACACTGTTTTGACACCAAAAACTACATCAGTAAACAATATAAGTAAAGGATAGAGAAAGCTAGTAGGGAGGCAAGGTTGCACTATCGCCTTACTCGAGGAATGCAGCGTACAATTTCCGGTTAGCTTGATTTCTCAAGAAAATTTGACGAAGATCCTCTTCAGAGTACTCAGGAAAATAAAGAGGTAGAGGGTCTGTGTATCCCATGTTTGAGTAATACACATCAGGTGGCAATCCGCTGATAAGTATAATACCAAGTTGAGGCATCTTCAAAACATTATACAAACTGAAAAGAAACTGCAGGATCATAGAGCCTTTGTCCCAGTCTCTGATAAGATCCACATTATCAAATATTAAGTACACCATCTTCCCCATAGGTTTCCCATCCGACTTATCTGGTCTTGAAGTTCCAGAACCAGACTCAAGAGACTCTATCACATTACCAAGGGCTTCACGAAGCAAGTTGACAAAATCAGATGGTTTGTCACAACGTTTAGCACTAGAATACCCATTTGAAGAACACTTCCTATGCAGCAACAACTGATTCAGAATCGACTCAAACAAGATACGGGGACTGTAACATGTACGACAGCTTGAGTAAACAAAGGGACGACTGAGATGCCTGAGCACCTGAAGAACAACACTGGTTTTTCCAGTAGAAGCACTTCCATAGATCATTACTGGAAGAGTAGGGCAATCCAACGGACCCATAAGACGAATAAGGTCTAAAATCTGAGAGCGCCTGCCAGGAAAGTTAGATAGAACCGCATCCACCGTGATTGATTCATCCCCAAAAGTAAGATCATCAACGGTTGGTTGGTGGGATTCATTAGGTTCTGCGTTCTCAACAGTTACAGAAGATGACGACCTGGTGCTTCTTCGAGTGGCTTTCGAACTCTCCTCTCTCGGCATGTTTTAAAAACCTGTGTCCAAAATGTCAGAAAGAAACAAGACATTGGTAGGTGATAGATAAACTAGAACAGTTACACAAATGTGAGTGATACCATCTCAATGTGATACAATTAAGCATCAAAAAATAAATGTGAGTGATACCATCTCAATGTGATACAAATTGATCATTCAACTCAATTAAGCTCCAAGACTACATACATAGAATCAATTTTAAGAATTGAAAATTGAAAACCCAATTACATTATATGGCTATACCAAACCAACTTCACAGCATATAATAAAAAGATGCTTAATGATCTGACTTCAACCAATTCTGTAAAAGATAAACACAAGCATAATAAACATCATAAATCCCCAATTCTGGACTGCAAACCCTAAAGTAGATACCTTTCACTCAATACAACAAAGAATGGGAACCGAAGAGCAGGATAAAAGAACAAGTGAGGGCATAAATAGATAATGAGACACTAACCAGCGATGTAAAAAGACGAACTTTGGTTGGATTCTTTTAACTAGAAACTTCCTCCTAGGAATCCCGAAACTGGTGAACCTAAAAAGCTCTTTCTACAAGGTTTTCCTTTTCCTCAGAGTCTTAACTCGAGAGAGAGAGAGAGAGTGCGGAGACCGTTGCTTCGTAATTAGGTCAGAAGAGATACACAGCAAAATCAACGCCCCAAGGAGAGAGAGAGAGAGCAAGATTGGGAGATACACAGTGTGATTACCCTCGTCACTCGTCAGAACCTTAACCGACGTCGTTCACGATTCTAGTTGCAAAACATAAGCGACACCGTTTAGCGATCTAAGTTCCAAACTTACGTGTTGACTCGTTCTCCCGCTACCTCCCACAAACGCTGCATTTGCGGGTGGTAGCGGTTGCTAGCAATTGGAACCAATCACACAAACCGCTTTCAATCATTCCTAATCGTTTTTAACCGCTCCAAACCACTGAATTCCAAAAGCTGCTTCCCGCAAGCATTTGTGGTTGCGGGCAATTGCGGTTGGATTTTTTTTTTTTTGTAAAAAAACTTTAAAAAAATCAATGATAATGAATTTTTTTTTGTTATATTTTCTATCTAACCATTTTACTCATTAAAGATGGGAGAAAATGAAGTACGGATACGATTGCAGAGATTATAAAATAAACAATTAGAAGAAAATAATATTCCAATTAACAATAACCCGAAAAACTTGATGTAAATTTAATGGCACATCGCACATAAGTTCAAAAAAATCTAAATAAATATAATATTTCATCAGAAATTTAAGAAAATAAGATTATTTGTAAAAAATATTAAAACAAATCACCAATGACTCTTCTCAACTCTCACTTAACCATTCCTACCGATGCATCTACTGACCCACGATCTAAAAGAAAAGAGAAAAGATCTACAATCTAAAGCATATGTTTTGTCATTTATCAAATTACTTGCTTAAATTTTTGGTGAAAAGCCAAATGCATAAAGGAATAAGTATTTCAATATGAATTTTTTTTGAATAATTATTATTTTAATAAATTTTAATTATAAATCAAGTTTAATAAAATTTTTGGTATTTTTAAACATTTATATATTAGATATCACATTTATTATGTTCCAACCGCTATTGCACCCGCTGGTCAACCAGTCGTAAACCTCCCGCAAATGCACCAATTTTAAACTGTTAAACCAGTCGTTCAAAACGCTTAATAATGCTTGAAACCGCAATCGTCCGCTTCCACAATCTTCCGCAACCGCAACCGCAACGTTTGAATCAGTCAGACCCTTAAACGACACCGTTTAGCCACTTAAGTTCCAATCTGAAACGACACGTTTGATCTCTTTGGATGAACTTATATACTTTATTTTTAACTTGGGAGACATAAACTCTTCGAGAGAATGAATATAGAATAAGATATATAATTATTTACTTATTATCAAACATACAATCACAAAACTTGCAAACCATAAATTTTACGCAAAGATAGTAAACAGAACAAAAAAATTACATCTGGTAATAAATTACCAACCACATTCTTTCCTCCTTGTTTCTTTTAATGAAAACGCAACACAATATACGTACTTCTTTAATTTGAGCCATATATCGCTGTATCTTCTTTGAGTTGCGTCCTTTGAGATAACAACATAAATTCCTAGTAAACTTATGTTTATGTCAAACTTGTTTTTACTTGCATGGAACAAGGTAACATGTTACCTTGAATGAATTCAAGTTCCAGTAAGAACTGTTGCCTTCCACCGTCGGGATCCTTGTAAGTTTTCTTTGGCCTGTAGATATGTGAATTAAACAACTAAAGAGTAGATTGAAACATATGAAAGAGTACAGAAGAGGAAGAAGATGAACCCACGGGGATGGAATCTCTGATGTATCATCATCAATCTCCTCGGGAGAAACAGTGAACCTAAATCAACCAAAAACAAGAATCGAATTTTGGATTTCTCAAGCGGAATCAGAAAAAGCTTCACACACCCACATTAGATCGACTGAGAGAACAGACAGAGAGGAGGACTATTTATGGTGGTTCTGATTTCTGAATTTAAGTTTGGGTTATCCACCAAAGTACTAAACCGGTTCTGATTAAAATTGAAAATACAAACCTTATTTTCTTGCGCATCGTTGCTTTGCTAAGATCATAAGGCTTCTTTTGGCTAAAATTGTGCCTCCACCAAGACCTAAAACTGTGCCTCCACCAAAGGCTTGTTCCACTTATCCGCTCATACTTTCCATCTCCATTGACCTAAATAAGAACAAGTTTAAGTAAGTAAAATCGCTGATGTAGTTGCAAACAAAAACCATAGTTATATAATCCAGATTCTCTGTATGTCCTCGAGAAACAATCTACAATACCTCTGTACACAAAACTATTGCTGAAGCGACTTAGACTCATCACTTAAATCCTGCAAGCGTTGTGCACTAAAACAAGAAAAAATTAACAAGCTTATGTCATGAGAGAAATAGGCATATCATATAGGTCATCCAATACCATAGATACCATTCAATATATCGACCTCTCCAGAAAAGCATATAATAAAGAGAAATGTTGAACAATCAAAAGCTTAACCCATCTATTGATTTACAAGCAATCAAAATACTAAAACTTTGAAACCGAATCTGAACCATATCCATCGCAAAGAGAGTAAATCAGTCTCGAGATCTAATCATTCATCTAAACACAAAAAGGTACAAATCACAGAGAAGAACAAGAAAAAACATACAAATACGAACCTGGAGCTTAAGTAGTTGAAAGAAAGTTGAAAAAGTGGATGACTTTGTTGTTAAGGTAGCTTGAAATCTCGCAAACTCGGATTTGGATGGAGAAAGATAATAAGAGAAGGAAGCAAATAAAAATTGAGGTAGAGGGAGACATAACAATTCGTGTTAATCACTTTTTTGCCGAGATATGACATCGGAATGGACGCGAAATGAGGCCACCGACGAGCTTCACGGTGGAGTCTATGGTGGACTCAAAAAGACCTAGATTTCAATTTGGCGAAGAAAAATTTTCTGATGTTTTGTTCGTCTCGTCGTACAGAGAAGGGATAAGGTTTTATTTTTGCTGTAAACGTGGCATTTAAATTTTTTGGTTCTGTTGACAAAAAAAAAAATTGGATCTGAAACGCGCTTAAACGAAAATTTTCATCTAAGTAATAGCGGAATAAACGATTTTAGGTTCTCGCTTAACGAATTTTTATCTTAGCGTTTATCTAGTGCTATTATATAGTAATTAAAAAAAAAATCTATTTTTCATAGCAGTTAGAGAAAATGAGCTATAATCTACTGCTATCAATGTGGACTTTTCTTGTAGTGACAGTAGCATGAAAAAATTGTTGATAGTAACGAGACTCATTACATGTTTCCTGGTCAATGCATAAGTCTATTAACAACATGGAACTGAATAGCTCAATTACCTTCTGATCTTGTGTTGTGTATTCGAACAAATTAATGTGGGTCTAATAAACAAGAACAAGCGTATTAATAGCTCCTTAATGTATATATACTCACGTTGTTCGTGAGATCATGAAAGTAACGAAAAAGAAGAAGTAGACGGGTTACACTAGTTACATTCAAGGAATGGAGAGGCAAAACGATACCTCAATTTTACCTGAACTCAAAATGACTTGAACTATCTTCTTAGCAATGTATGTGGTGGTGTCACTGTCACATCAAAAATAACTAAGAATTTACAGAAATTATAGAATATATATTTCCATTTATTGAGTATGATTTACGAAATACGGTTTTGATAAATTTCATTCATAAGATAAAAGCTTTATTATAATAAATAGAAAGTGGGATTCGGTTTAGAGATAGGAAAAAGTATATAGTTTGAACAGTTCAATTATAATATAACTCGAGTAGTGTCGTAGGACAATAGAGAGCTTTTTTCTAAACTATAATATCTTCAACTTCTTTACATGAATAAATGACATTATATAAAAGAGTCCACTAATTGGGATACACATATTTTGTTATTGTAAAAAATATTTAAAAAACGGGAGAAAGTTGCCATTTCCGCCGTCTGATACCAATATTGTCACTTAAGTATTATAACACTTTGGTCCAAATAATTTAAATGAAACTTTTGAGTTTCTTCAATTAACAATAAGATTAGATACACAAAAAGTTGGGGTTGGGTTGTAGTGGACAGGAATATGTGCCTCCATGTTTAATGAAAATCGAAACCTAGTTAATAAATTAGTATAAAAATATAAATTATTTCGTTCTTATCTATTTTAGTCACACTAATTTCTCGATGATCATAGATATTTCCTGTAGAATTAAACAGTATTAATCTCAATCAAACAGTTTGTACAGTATTTAACTATATTTTACTCATAAATATATATATATATATATATATATATATGATAAATCTATCACTGAATCCACTATAAAGTTCAAATACTTCACATGCTGATACTACAACACTACACAGTCTACACTAGTCTCTGTTTTTTTACGGCACAACACTACCATAGTCTTTTTTTATTGTTGCCCCACTACAATCTTACCAGTTACCACATAGATAGATGTAAAGGGAGTGCTCATGTCTGAAGTTGTTATAGTGCAACGCATGAAAGGTCTACAAGGCCTATAAAACTAAAACTAAAATTAATTAGTTGAAATGCTAATCATTGATATGACAATTGGTTTGCCTAACACATACATACTTAATAATGATTTTATAGGTATATATTATCCATTAGTATATGCCAGTAACAATTAGTATTGGAGGATTACATGGGCATGCAAATGCAAAGGTGTCTTAGTGTCATAATTACTAGATATATGTAGACATACGAATATTGGGCCAACACTGTCTTGAGCCACTCTTTGGCAATTGGCATAATGACCTTTCCACTACAAAATGACAAATGATATATTTAGTTCACATGATCGAAAGCTTATTAATCCCTTCAAATAACTTTAAATGTAATTTTTTACTCAAAATAATCAGTTGAATTGCTATTAAAGATTTTTTTTTTCTTGTTACATTATCTAAATGTGACAAAATATTGTAGACCAAAAATCAGAAAGAAAAAAGAAGTTCGTAAAACCTGTAATAACCAGTTTAAAAATTGATCTATAACATCGATCATGACAGTAATCACTGCAGTAACACCATTCATTTTTTAATACTACAAAGATTACCGTTGAAGCTAATGCAACCATATGATAAGGAACTATGTTTTGGGGAAAGATCATAGTTCTAATACTAATCTCTGATTTAAAAGTTGGCATCAAACTAAAGAAGACAGTCTAAAGAAGAAAAGAATATTGTTGCTCAAATCTAATACATCAAACGATGTACATTAGACCGACGATTTATAAGAATATATGTAAAACCCATGTTTTCAAAATCCCCCTACCACCGATTACACCCCGTAAAATCGCTAGGCTCATCCTCTCCGCCTCGATTAATGACTAATCTCCGCCTATCATCAATTGTCCGATTATGCCTGTCTAATCCGATTATTTTCCGCTTAATTTTGTGTATACCGATTATTTTTAGAACTAAATATAAATCTGACATATATATTTTTGTTATTTCGAAATTTAAATTAAGAGTTTATGATATTTTACAATAACTAATTTATGAAAATTTTATAAAAATCATAATTTTAAAGACAATACTATAGTTTATATATTTCTTTTAACATAAACAGAATTATACATATATATTTAGTATAATATATTTTAATTTTATTACTAATTTAATAAAATAACCCTAAAACTAGTCTCCGATTAATCTCCGTTTAATCTCCGATTTTTTTGCTAGGCGCTAGCCCACCCCAACCGCCCGACTAGCGCCTCGCTATTTCTAAAACAGGGTGTAAAACTAATAATAAATAACATAGAAAAATTTCTTAAATCTAGACGAAAAGATAATGGAATGAAAAGGTGATAACACTATTCCTAAAAAAAGCAATACAAAAAGCACATTCTATCATGAAGCGAGGCAACTTATGTTTACACAAAGAACAATGCGGTCAAGTTCCACTTTTCTTGGGTCATAATTAATTTCTTCTTTCCTCTTCTTGAAAAGCAAAAATATAATAATAACAAAACAAGTGATTTATATATATGATTCTAATAGAAATTTAAAAAAAAAAAAAGAGAGAGAGAAATAAAAAGCCGAAGCTAATCAACAAAGGAAACTTGGATTCTCTTGGGTAGACAAGTACCCATGAATCCTTCTTCTTCCTCCTCGTATACCTCCTCCCCTTGGTCAATCATATCTATACCCCCCAAACATAGGTTAATTACACTTATGCCCTCTTTCCCGCCGTTTTTGACCGTTACTAAACCCGTTTGAAAAACCTCTTTCACCCATTCCTCAAACAAACCGTTTGCAAAAAACCCACACCCTTTGTAGAACCTCTCTATCAGCTCCGCATCGACTGTAAACCCGAATCTCTCTTCTCGTTGCCCTAGGATCTCCTCGCACGAGTCTTTGATCTTCGTTACAAAGAACTTAGTTATATCTTCGTTTGACAAAACTGTGAAATCAAACCGGTTTTGGATCGAGTCTAGAAAACGTTCTTCAAACCCTCTTGAGATTTGAGTGGCCGTTTTAGCTTCTTCTTCGTCTTCTTCATCGGCGTCAACTCTTAAGTTGAGGTCGAGAGCATTGGATTCGAACTTCAACTGCCGAGAGAACTCTTTCTTCATGTTGCTTATGTCGCAAGCAACATTGCTTTCCTCGTCCTCTTCTTCGACTCTCGGATTCTTCTTCTTCTTAATCATCGTCGGTGCAGCATCAGATTCTGGCTTCCTCTTGTGATTAACCAAACCAGAACTCGATTTGTTACACTTCAACACCATTGGTATGACAAATCGTTCATTCTCTACATATTCATCATCTTCTCTTGTCAATAGGAAGATGCGTTGGCTCTTCTTTCCATGAAAACCATCCAAATCTCCAGACCTTCCAGCCTCAAAGCGATCAACGAGGAGCTTCATGAATTGTGCATCCGCTAAATCAACTCGTTCTATCAAAACAAGAACCTTTCCCCCCTCCTTTAACGCGTTCTCGAGCTCCCCGCACGCTTCACTTGCCTTGAATGTTCTCAGATTGATCTTCAGCATATTTTCGAGTGAACCAAAGAGAGAAGTTGTCATTGTGATAGCCAATCTTCTCTTAGCAGTCACGTCGTTCCCCGAAACTAGGATCCAAGTATCACTCTTCTTACTCCTCTTAACAGATTCTTCCATGGCTTCAACGATTGAAGGAAGAACTTCCTTTTGCCATGGAATGTTCTCATGAAGCTTTTCCGATAATTTGCTCATTCTAATCGCTTTCTCTGGTTCTTCTTCATCCGAGTTTTCTGAATCAGATGGAAATGGAGAATGACCAAGTGCAAGAGTGATCTTGGTTTCTACACCTTCATCATTGTTAGTACTCTTGAATCCATCCAAACTTAATTCATCGTTTTTCTTTAGTCTTTCTTGATGGTTACTTCCAAAACTAAACTCAATAGTACATGAGTTTTGTCGCCTGAATTTAGCAACCGAACTAGATGCACGTGAGTTTTGCTTCAGACCCGAGTCCACAAAAGAACCTTGTAAAACAGAGAGGCTCTGTTCCGCCTTCCAACCGTAGCCTTGAGTATTCATACCGGGTTTCTTGTGGTGAAGAGCTTGACAAAACCGGTTCCATTTCTTCCTTAGTCTATTCAATTCATCCTGAAACTTTAACCCACAAAAAAAAAATGGTTTTAAGTAACCGTAGAAACGTTGATAACAAAACAAAGACCATTCATATATCAAAAAAAAAAAAATAGTACCTTTTGGTTAATGTTGTTGTTGTCCCCATGAGGTTGCAGCCAAGGCGGTAAAATTTTATGCTGAGCTGATATAAAAGCCTTTGCTTCTTTTTCATAGTTAAAAGCACATTCTCCGCAGAAATTGAGTTTATCTTCTTCCTCTTCTGCTCCTTCTTCTTCTTCTTCCTTAACTCTAAATGGCTTCATCTCCATCACTTGAGAAGCCATCTCAGAACTGTGACCACTGAAATGTTAAGAAAAAGAAAAAGAAAAAAGACCATTAAAAACTTAGTATTGACCACGAGTACTTAAGTTTATTCTTTCTTTTTTTTTAAAACAAAAATTGTGATTAATGAATTTAAAATAATTATAAGAAAAGGAGACAAACCTGGAAGCATGGAGGGTTAGTGAAAGTCCTCCTGAAGGAATAGAAACAGCTTGAAGAGCCCACTGAACATCAAGTGGAGGTTGCTTCATTTGACATCTCATGTATGTTTGGTAAGAAGCTGTCCCCAAAAGCCAAACTTTAGCTCCTGAGTTGCTATAATCATAAACCAATCTCCCTATCTCTTCCACTAGATGATCAGCCGCGCTGTAATTAGAAGAAGATGTGCTGTTACCGCCGCTCCACACAGCCCAATCCAGATCTCC
The DNA here is from genome assembly GCF_000633955.1 of Camelina sativa. NCBI lineage: Eukaryota > Viridiplantae > Streptophyta > Magnoliopsida > Brassicales > Brassicaceae > Camelina > Camelina sativa. Next base: position 5,945,399 of record NC_025695.1, on the reverse strand, counting down.
AAGACAAACAATGACACCTTTACCACCCCAAGATGTGAAAGAATCAATTTTTCTCTTCAGTTCCCTAACTTGTCCCTCTATATCCTCCTTCTTCATGAAATTTAAGCCAACTTGTGAAAAATGAAACTTGATGAAATGGGTTTGTTTCAAGTCATCTGGAACTTCTCCTCTCTCGATTCTACCCATGAGTTTTGCGACCACTCCTTCTGTTAGAGACACAGAGTCTCCAACTATGACAGTGTTCCTCTTCTTGTTGTTCTTCTTTCCTAGAAGCACTTCGATGACCGGGTTCGCGTCTTCTCTTACAGGAAAAGCTTGATCTGGAGTAAAGGTCTTTCCTTTAGGGAAATGGAAGAAAGGGTTTTGCTCAAAGGAGTGATGATTGGACAAATGCGCATGCCAGATTTTGCTAGGGTTAGGGCTTAAAGTCCCTCCTCCTTGATTGTTTTCACTAGAAGAAGGAGAGCAAGGGGAAGAGAAGACACCAACAGAGGAAGAAGAGCCGTAGAAAACAGGGGAAACAACAGAGGAGTCATCCTCTATGTTACTCTTCACGGAAACACTAGACAACCCAGCTTCTCTCATCACTCTACTCACACTAGGATCATCAAGAATCGACACAACGAGCTGCTCGAGCTCGACTTTAACCGCCAAGAACGGTTGGTTCTGCTGGCTCTGCTGTTGCTCCACACACCCTCTCCTCTGATGCGCTTGTGCTCTCTTCAGAGCCGCGACGAGTGCGTTGGAGAGCGAAGGCTGGGTCTGAAACAGAGGGTTGGGGTTCGTGGGAAGCCTGTTGAGAGCAACGTTGAAACAGAGCTCGAGAGCTCGACAATGGAGAGAAGGGTGAGCCATTTGGCGACCGAGGGCTGTGAAAGGATTTGACTTGAGACATGCCCTTCGGAAAAGATTGGATCTTGACGAAGTCAAAAGTGTTGAAGCGACGTGAAGAGGAGTGACCTGAGAATGGCCTCTCCTTCTTGCTAAGGTTAGAGATTGCTTCAAAACTGAAGCAGCCTCTGGTGTTAGTGTCTGGTGCACGGTATAAGCCCCTGTACGCATCACAAAACCACCCACCTTTAACCCTAAGCCCCTCTGAAGAATCTATCTCTCTTTGCTATGAAATTGGAATTTAATTTTATCTCTACCCAATACGTAACAAAAGGTTAAGACTTTGAAGTTTCTGAAACTCAAAAGGAAGAAAAAGTAACAGAGGAAGCAAACTTAGTTGATAATAAAGATATGTTGAGTCTGAGAGAAGTACCGAAGAGATGAGGACAGACAGAGCAAGTTATGAATTTATATTGTTGGGTTGAATTTATATTTTTTAAGTTATTTAAATTAAAAAAATCATTATTTTTTTTTTAATGGTTTGTTGTTTTATATATAATAAATAAATATTCTCCTTTTGCTTTCGTCTTTTGAATAGTAAGGCAGCTTTCTGAAGCTTTTTTGAATTTCCCACTTCCTTCAAGCTTCGTTTCCCTCCACAGGTTCATCAAGTTAAAATGTGTGTCGAACTATATTATATTTCATCTTTATACACATATATACATATGATATATTGAGGGCCGGCTTAATAATAGCTGAGGCCCGGTTCAATTTTTTAATGTTTCGTTACACTTTTTAATTTATACAATTATACAATAGACATTGAAATAACTGTATGATATAATTTAGGGCACTCTAAAAGTTTTTTTTGCTTCCGTTTATCAAAATACTTTGCCATGAAACAGTTGATATTTTTTCGATTAACATCGTAGTACTATCTTGAAGACTATGAACTATCTCACTTGATTGTTTTCTTGTATTTGTTTTTAATTTCCCAAAACTTAGGCATGAAGCCGGTTTAAAATTAAAGTACATACGTACAGAAGAAACACAGCATTATACGGAAAGATAAACTTCAACAATATTCACATCTATCTGCTTTCTTGAAGAAGTTACGTTGGTGACTTATATATATCATCTTCTCTAAATTTTCCATCAGCTATCTGATATTTGTAGTGATAATGGGAAAAGGATGTATATGAGGGTCTGAAACCAGTGTACAAATAGATATCAGCTATCAATTGGCATCTTTGCGCCTCCCTTCGAACTCAGCTCTAGAAAATTTCATATTACATATAGATATTAAATATATACTCCAAACTCTCTTGTAATCTATAACATAGATTTTTTTTTTTTTTTTTTTTTTTTTTAAAGCTGAGAAATACCCTTCTTTGAGTAAAACAAAGGTAATAACCCTTCACCTCGTTTGCTTAATAAATTATACTAATTGTTGCGAAAAAAGAAATTCATTCTCGATTAACTCCGGTTAAGCCTAAACCGACTATACTAANTTTTTTTTTTTTTTTTTTTTTTTTGCTAAAGAACATAGTTTGAATTATATATCTAGATTTAGATAGGTTTCTTTTTACATTGCAGCGAAATGTCCAATATACATATGAGCTTATCTATAGAAGACATGCTCCTCTGGTTCATACAAGCACCGGCACCGATCGTTTATACAATATATAATAGTATTGATATGCATGCATGGTGTTTGCCTTGTGCATACGGATCTTGTGAGGATTTATTCGGATCCGGTTAAAACATATTTAATTAGTCATATAAGACGACTGTAACAAGTTACAAGTTCTAATTATGTGAAATACATTTTTAGCCTGGTCAGCTAAATTAACTAGGACGAATTGATCAACATGCATGATTGGTCTAGGACATGAATGGTCCTCTATGTATATATCCATTAATTGAAACTCAATATTGGTCTAGGACATGGATGATCCCAAAACGTACATGTTGTATTGTTTCAAGTTAGAATGTGTTCAGAAAATTATGTGATGACCACATTGAAATAGTGCTTTTTCATAATGAGAACGATCCGGCAATTGAATCTCTGGTCCATATTCTTTTTAAATATTCTAAATTAATAAATTTTGGTAATATTTAAGGAGTCGTCATCACAAAGCTAATTAAACTTGAGAAAGAGAACAATCAAAACTTTTCCAGAAAATATCAATGCTCAACCAAATGAGCTATCCAACGACATTAAATCTTAATATTTCCTCTTTTGAGCTACTTAATAGTTGTTAATGTATAATAAATTTTCTTTTTATGTAGGGAATAGTTAAAGGAACGAGTCATATTTTATCTTTTGCTTAGTCTCTCTCAAATCTCGATCTTCCTAATACTATAGAACTCAAAGAGAATAACCACATAGAAAAGCAAAAGTTATTAATAAAGAGACGTCAAAGTAAATTTGCAATATATATAATTTTTTTTTTTTGCAATATTTATAACAAACATAGAAATTTTATAAAAAGGGATGTGCGTCACTGTCTTTGAGGCTGATCTTTGAAGAGAGACAGAATTTCATTCTTCAAGTCTTCAAAAAAAGCAACAATCTGTCTCCTATCTTTCAATTTTCAAAGCACTACTCTCTCTCTATCTATCTATCTATCTATCTCTCTCTCCTTATATATATATCGATCCATATGGAATCTTTCATAATTCAGTTAACCCTGTTAGGTTTTATCTGGTTAGAACATCTGAGTATGGCAAGTCTCTACAATAATTGATAAAAGTTTTGGCTTAAGACTTCGCCGGTCAAAGTTATAGCTCGTGAATCAAGAAGTGTAATGGACACTTTTAGTGGGTTTTATAACATTACTATACATAAAGAAAATTCAAAACATTATATTTTTCAACTTTCAACTGAGTGGGTTTTCATTTTGTTTTCTTTGGTTTTTTCCAATTATTTTTAAAATATGTTAAGATTCTGTGTGTTTTGCCAAATAAACTTATAGCTGTACTTAGTTACCTAAACATTTTGTTGAAATGACAAATTTCACGATTTTATCGGAACTGCGACTTGCAGTACTTCTATATAACTTTTTATTAACGACGTCAGAGAATGATTGAGTGTTTATTGCGATTTTGTATGTATGTGTGATTAAAAACCTATATATAATTGCAGAATCATTGTGCCATTATGGATTACCTATAAATACCGTAACATTTGGAACCCTAAGTAGTATATATTATTCGATTGCACATTTGCATGCATTCCCTTTGTAGATTTGATATGAAACTACTTCGGCTTAATAATTCATCTACTTTTGAATTTGCAATACACACACATATATATAGTATATTCTTCTATTATTCAAGCCATACAATAATCCAATATCTAATGCTAATAGAAAAGATTGGTGGTCCTCACTGGTGCGCCATTGCAATGGTGTCAGGATGAGAAAAAAACATTGCATGTTATGTAGAATTTCAAGCTTTATTGTGTGACGCAGTTAAGTTACCAAAGACTTTTGATCATTCATGGTACTCGAATTATTGCCACCTTTTTTTTTTATCAGTGATCAATTATTTTTACACAACATGTTTACGTATCTCATAATCATTATGTCTGCTCCGTCTCCCATACCAAATCATCTAATCATGTTTAATTAAAGTATTTCAAATGTTCAGTACACAATACTAATTATACAAACAGTGCTTTTTCTTAGTGGATTTTTTTACAGATGTACGTAATACGCCCTCTTATTAGTGTACATCCTTTTAATTTGTTACCATGCGATCGAGTCTTATACATATTTATGAATCAACTAAGACATCCATGCGATCGAGTCTTATACATATTTATGAATCAACTAAGACATAGTATGAGTTAAAAGTGGATTAGACCGATGAAGTGAAGTATCCTGACATTATCCAGATGCTTGTTCGTTGTTGTTACTAGGCGAATATACTCATTCATATTTTATCGCAATTGAAATAGATGTTCTTTAGAACGGTAATAATGATCTTTCATAGCAAAATTTAGATTAATAGTACATCAGAATGTGTACAATCGATGAATTTTATGTTGGTCGCTAATTTTGGTTGAAGCACTTTTTTATGTTGAAGGCTGGAGCCAACAGGTTCCTTACGGTAGAGATATGAAATTTGGTGCCTAGAAAAATTATAAAACGAAAGATCTAAAATTTTATGATTACATCTTAAATATATCTTGTGTAGTAACATTTTTTTATATAATTAAATGGTTAAACTAATTAGTAATACATTTTTAACGTTAGATTTCAGGTTGAGTTCCAAAACATGATTTTTTTATTTAATAACCGATTTAAAATCTATGCAAGAAAATGATATT
>NC_025695.1:5897288-5940170 GCF_000633955.1 Camelina sativa | reverse complement strand
AGCAAATAAAAGAATAAAGAAGGAAGGTGTGAAGAGCTTTTGCCCCTGAAATCTAAGAGAATGTGATTAAAGTTACAGCTCAAGAAGAAGCAAAAAACAAATAAAAGCAAAAAGAAAAGGTTTTATAAAAAATGTAAAATAAAAGAGAGATTATAAAAGATGTATAATATGTCTGTAATAAGCTAGTAAGTACTTTCACTTTCTCGTTTTGCTTCATTTTGTATGACTGCATGCATAAAACGATGACGTATAAACTGATCATTGCTGCCACATTCTTTCTCCGATCTCTTAGTTTCTCTGATCCCAACGAGAATATTTCTCTTTATTGTTTTTCTTTTTTCTCCTTTATAAATCTTCTTTTTATGTGAATTTTAAAGATTTCTGTTTTTCAAAAGAAAGTAAATCTTCCAATGGTATAAAGGGTACAGCTTAGGGTTACTTTTATCAGATCGATTATCTTTTTTTTCCATAAATCATAACCTCCAGGTTAGATTAAAGAAATCAGATTTAAAGTCGAATAAAGAAAAGTTCAAAAATCAAATTAGTCTCATCATTATATTTTCATAACTTTAGGGCTATTGCAACGGATAAAGATAACACGAGAAATGGTAATGTTCATAAATAACTTGGGCTTAAATAAATTATTAAGGGCATACACAAAGCCCACATACAAACAGTGTACCTTAGCAGATTTAAATCACACAGTAATTAAATGGTTCTAATTATGATTATTACGCTTTGTTTACCCCCTTAGGATCTAATAAAGTGAAGTATTTTTGTTATCCACAGTTATGTATTTCTCTCTTCATTAGTGAAGACATGTAAATAATTTGAACTTACAACTATAGGAGAATATTTAATTTTATATGTATATAATAATTATGATTCTTTTCACAGAAAGGGGAAGATTAAAGTGGCTATACGATATTACGATATGTAGTACAAATGTTCAACTATTGCAGTCAAAAAAGCATTTTTAACCTTTTACATCTTTTATGGATAGTTTTCAGTATTTTTAAACTTAAAAAGATGAAACTTTGGTTTCATATGATTCTTTTGATCATCTCTAGCGTCGTATCCAAAACTAAAGATCATATATATCTTTAGTTTTGTTTTCTTTGGGAACATTAACTTTAGTTTTTATATTTATTAGTGATCAACTTCTCAATATATATATATATATCATGTATGTAAATTTATGTCTCAATCTTAATTAGAAACTTGAGATAACTGACTGTTGCAGAAGGAATGCTTATACAGTGAAAAATTACTACACTTGCTAAGAGGTTAGTTAACCTTGTATGTACAATATTTAGTTAATCGTAAATTTTATTGCTAGTCGAAGTTTGTTAACAAGATTAGACAAAAAAAATTGATGTGTCGACAAATATAGCAATATCTGAATTATTATAGTGAAAAAAATGTATCATAATTGGTACTTCATTAACTGCCTAATATTTAATATCAAATTTCTTTATTAAAGAGGATAATTGAAAGCGTAAACGAGAAATGGAACAAATCATTGGAGAGGATCGGTCAAAGAGGAATAATTAAGCTCTTTCTTTTTAACACATTTTATTGTCATTCACTTTTGTATTTGTCTTTTGTTGGGTACAGTTGAACGAATGTTTCTTTACTTCCATCACAAGACAAATAAATAATTCAATACGTTTATAGGTGTTTTTAATGTTTTTTTTTTTTCATTTGTCGACTAGAAAAAATATCATAGTTAGTACTTACTTACTCTACTCCAAAATTTATAGGTATATGTATGATTTTTTTCCTTTTGTTAAAAAGTATATGAATTATTATTAGTAAACTTGATTTGCTATATAATTAGAAGTTACATGTTATATTATGATGGTATTTCTTCAGTTCTATTCTTGTTGTCCAAATGAATAGTACAATTATTATATAAGATATTGATTCTCTGAGTTTTTATGTGAAAACTAATGAAGAGGCTAGAATAGAAGTTTTATAACTCTAAGCTAAGTTAAAATGAAGAAACTAAAGAGATATTACAGAAATGATAATAGAGTACTTAAGCTAAGTTTCATACTCATTTTCCATAATCTTCACTAGTCACCGGATTGCAAAAAGAATTGATTTGTCAGCGAAAATCTAAATAATGAAAGCTAATAAATTTATAAGAGTAATAGACTGATAAGAAAAGGAAGTACTTATATTCGATCTTAGCTTATGCTTTAATCATCGTTCTAAAAGACTTCTCTCTAATGACTCAAGTAGTCATATAAATTCACTTTTTATGTTGTATCATGAAATATATAAACCTCAAACAATATTGGTAGTTGAGTCCACCCAAAAAATTCTAGCAAACTTACATCTTATCCTTTGTGTTTTAAATGGTTCCACTCTTGCAAAGCCTGACATAGAATACGTTATGGCTTATGAACATCATGGTTGTAGGGTTGTAGCCATAAGCCGTTCCTTCGTGTCATTGATGGCTTAAAAACTTCATGAAAGCCACCAATTATTTTTTTGAATATATATTTTAACATCATGGCTTATGAACATCATGGTTGTAGAGATATATTTTTAACATTTTCAAAAACTGTATTGTATCCATAGGAGCTTTAAGCGATTTCACATTCGATCATGTTACTTGAATGACCTTTTGATATTATATTTTCTAGGTTGTGGGCCAATATCATGTACAATATTTTCTTAAATACAGTCAAACACTCAACACTAACTACGGATTCAACCGGGCTAAACCATAATGCATAATTCTCTGGGCCAATACGTGCCTACTTAAGCCCGATATGCTTCTTGTAGATTTGAAACAAAAATATTGAAATAGTTAATTTGACTTACCTCTGCCTATATGTTTTTCGTTTTGTTTACTGGCTGTATTTAGGTCGTCAAAGTTGGATAACCAAAATCTATAGGGTACAAATCGTAACGTAACGTAGAATTCAAAAACAAAAAGAAGAAAAAAAATCGTAACGTTACTAACGTAAGATTGAAACGAATTTGAACTACTCGTATCCTAGCTAACGTGATCGGATGTTGTTTCTAGTCTACTACACTGCAAATATTAGATTTTAAAATTAATTTCTTAGATAGTACACGTAATTATGTTAGAAAAATGACTAATTCTATTTCTAGCTCCAACCTCCAAGTAGACGTTTTCTTCTAGAAATCACTTCTTACTATATTATAAGAAACGAATGAATTTAGAAGTTGAATCTATGTTCATTGTTCAATTTATAAACCAAAATATAATAAGAATCCGACAATTTTGGGAATGTTTAGTTGTCATATTTCAACCTAATATCATCAATTTCATATATTTTGCAAGGTGAGTCATCCAGATCTTTGAATCGTCCACAGATAATAGCTTTCAGCCTAATATTTTATATTATCCAACATCTGAATAAATAAAAACTAAATTTAATGCACATTAAGTGTGTGAATTCTTAACCATATATTGGTCCAAAACCATATACAAGTCATGTCATATATAATCTCTTCCATACACGTGGTAACACATAAGTATGTTAATATTCTTTTTTTTCCAGCCAACGAATATTTTTATAATTATCTTTGATCACCAGGATCATGTTGGGCCACCCATGCAACCAACGACTTTAATAATGTATAAAAACAAAATTATAAGGAAGTAGGTACTTAACACTGTTCTGTTCAGCATACATTTAAATACAACTCTCCCCCACACAACTTTATCAAGAGTGTGATTGTAATTGAGTCACATATGCTCTCATCATGAGTTGCAAGATTCGATAGTTTTTCTCCAATTTGTTTCTAACATTCAGTTTTTTCGGATCTCTCTAGTAGTCCATTTATAATAAAGTCCCGAAAATATATAATCACGGCATACGGAGCAGAGCCGATAAAAATGACTATACATTTTATACTATCTTCCGTCCACTGCGTTTCAAAGACTACAGTACTAGACTCGAATTTAAGTGTATAGAGTCATATTCACACTGAAACTACTTTGATTTTAAAATAATAATAATAACTAACCCAAAATCAGTACGACGAGTCAGCTCAAATGATAAACGGGTTAAACATTTTTGTCATTGGACGTCAAATCAATAGGATTTACTTAGGTGGGGACATGTACGTATTTGTGCTCATCTGCTTCACATGAAAATAGAATAATATATACGTTCTCCAAAATAATACTGTATATATTTTTTCTTAATATGAAAAAACTCCAAAACATTTTACCTCAGAATTTTAAAAAAAAAAAACTTGAAATTTTTCTTAGTCCGAGGTCATCCAATTTTTGGACAACGATCTATTTTCAAATTTAGTTGAGACCAACAATTAATCGATAATTCTTCAGTTACACACTATAATAAATTTGCACATGCAATTCGAAGAAATGGTTTCTCATCTGACATCTACGCTTTTATGATATATATATATATGATTCTTATATATACCTTAGATTTTGGATGATGCCCACATTATTTTGATTTTATGGGTGACATTTTACGTCTATTGGTTGAATAATAAGTCCATGGTTATAGCTAAATTTGTTAAAAGCACCTTATGCAAGTAAGTTATTCCACATAGCATTTTATATGGAGGATGGAATTTTGATAAATATATAGACACTCACAAATCACAAGAAAGCATCCCCAAGACCAGAGATAATTGACTTTAACATAGATTTGCTGCATTCAATTCAAGGGACATTAAAGAATCTATTGGGTCCTATTGGGTTATTTTCAATAAAATTTAGCAAAAAAAGTTGACAATCAACCTAATCATCACCATTATTGGCCATAATCATTACGTACGCATACACATAACCATGATACCTATGTTTTAATATTTGAATTCTGAAATTACATATCTCTTTTTTTTAAGACACATCCATTTTCTAACGTTCGAATCCGGATCCTAACCAATTAGAAAATAAATAGGTAAAATATCTATGATACTCTACTCTTAACCTAACAAAAATACGAAATTGGAACCGTAAACACCCTAAATTCAGTAGTATAACCCAGATGAATGAATAAATATGACGACTAAGTAATGCATATTATGAGTGAAAGAGAAAGATACGATAATTTATATATTTCCTTCTTATAATTGGACAAAAGAAATCAGATTTTGATTGAACGGTCAAGATTGGATCAGGATATTAAGATCTTACAAAATCCCACGTGCCTAAAAACTCTCTGTCAGACTCTTTTTTGTCTATAAAATGATCCATCGGCCCACTCTTGTTTTGATAGTACACTAAATAGAAAGACACAACACCAAAAAAGAAAGAAAGAACAAACAAGAAACAAAAAACAAAACCTTCCATTTCAAGAAAGAATCGTTTTTATTGTGTCCGAAAATGGAAGATCTGGAACAAGAGTACAAGAATTACTGGGAAACCACAATGTTCTTCCAGAATCAAGAACTCGAATTTGACAGGTACTTCCAGAATCTTGTAAACTTTTTATTCTATTTTCTTCTTAATTTGTTTTTTAGTTGGTATAGCTAATGTAATGATAATTGTATAAATTTAGTTGGCCAATGGAGGAAGCGTTTTCAGGTTCCGGCGAGTCTAGTTCTCCGGACGGAGCAGCAACGTCGCCGGCTTCTTCTAAGAACGTTGTCTCTGAGAGGAACAGAAGGCAAAAGCTTAATCAGAGACTCTTCGCTCTCCGATCAGTCGTCCCCAATATTACCAAGGTCTGATTCATTCCATTTAATGCTTTCTTTTATTAATTTAATCAACTGTCTCTTTTATTCAATTTTTAGTCTAAATAATTTAATAAAATAAAAAGTTTCGTCACCAGCAAAAAAAAATAGTTTTGGTCAACAAAAACTAAATAATCGAATAAACTTTGTTTCTCTTTTTTCTTTTGAAAGGATATAAAAACTATACAATCTGGTTAAACAAAATCCAACCAACATTAAATAAATAGGCAAACCAACTTAAAAATGTATTTTGGTCCCCTGATTAGCCTAATAGCGTATCATTGTGTACGTGTGTAGATGATTTGATTAGATTTTGATTTAATTAAAATATATTCATGTTGATGTATTATATTCTTTTAGTTGGACAAGGCATCTGTCATCAAAGATTCAATCGATTATATGCAAGAACTTATTGAACAAGAGAAGAGGCTTGAAGCAGAGATCAGAGAGCTTGAATCACGATCAGTACTAATAGAAAATCCGATGAAAGATTACGATTGCGTCAATAATTTTTCAGAAAATCAGCTGCAAAATTTTCCGGACATAAATGTCATGAGATCAAAGAAGTTCAAGCAAACCGATTACAGCACTAGATTACAATACTCCCCGATCGAAGTTCTTGAGGTAAGTAGTATAATGCATTTTTTTTTTGTTGTACATTTCAAAATACATTTCTTTGGGGGTAAAGTTAATTATTCCATATTCCAAATGTTTATTATATAAAAAATGAAAAACAGCTGAAGGTGACATGGATGGGAGAAAAGACAGTAGTGGTATGCATAACATGTAGCAAGAAAAGAGAGACAATGTTGCAGCTTTGTAAAGTGTTGGAGTCTTTAAATCTCAACATTCTCACTACTAACTTCTCTTCCTTCTCCTCTCGTCTCTCGACTACTCTCTTCCTCCAGGTCTCACTCTCGCTCTTTCTCATATTTTATTTTACAGTTAAATTAAATCTTATTTGGTAAGACTAGCCATACTAGTACAAACTACTAGACTCTAAGTGCATTTGGTTGAAACTCATTTTGCACAGATCGAGCCAAATTATAAAATGATATTGAAAAGATATGCTAAACATAGTTTAGAGGATTTTGTCTTATAAACAATTTTAGATCGATATGTTAATTGTAATAAGCTAGTATAAGATTAGTAGTTTTAGGCACTTGTCGGACTACAAAACACACCAACCAAAAATATTTGTCTATTTAATCTGTCGCAACTATTCAGACTTTTATTTATAATCTGATTTATATATTTTTTTTGGGTGATTTTGGTGAAAAATGGTCGCCTGACGGCACGTAGATAAATCTCTTATTAGGTGTACATAAATTAATAAAATGAATAAAAAGCATATGACTAAATGCTTTAGTAAAGTGGATTGTTCTTTTTTTGGATTTTTGGTTAAAGAAAATAGGTTACCCTTATTCATCATACAATAGTACCAAAATGTAATTTAAAGTTTCAAACTATTTTATCGAAAATCACTATCAAATTCAAAAGGGCAAACCTTTAGATGGACCCAAGTAATTACTACTTTGCTCCCACTTGTCTCCATTTAGTGGACCTTAATTCACATTACACCTTAAGTATAATTTGTCTTTTTATATAATAGTATTATCCTAATCAAATTAACTAAAAGCTCCAATTATTGAGGTGGCCTCGAGCCCATCACATTTTTTTTTTGTTTTTTGAATTTCGCCTTGACTTTTTTTGTTTTTAGGGGAGTTAAGATTCTCTTAAAAAGTTAAATGTCATACTCCATAAAATATTAGTCTAATTTGAATTACTACATTTGCGTTGTGATTAATCTTAAGTGCATCGGTGTCGCATAAAGCGTCGTCTAAACATACAGCAAGCAGCACAACAGAAACGTGGCTAATTATATAACATCACGCGCTTCAATTCAACGTTTGTCTCTTTCTCATTCACTCGTTTTTTAGCACGTGACATTTTCCCACACCAACACTACACCTTATTACATCGATTCTTTATAAATTAACAATAGTATATGCCGGCTAAACTAATTTAATGAGCAGATTTTATTTGTGTCATCTCCAGATATTTGTACTTGTATATCTTATTTCAAATGAGATGATTGAACCTTTAGCCGGCCTTTACTATTGTTATGCTAATAATTTTGGTACATACATAGACGGTCTTCATAGTAGTCCCTAATAAACCCTTTTTCATATTAGAATTCGTTAAAGATTTAGTATGTGTGTTATAATATCTCTATGTATTTTCTTATCATTCAAATACTAGGGGACTTTGGTTCGGAAAATCTAATTACCGAATGCTTAGTTTCATGATCTAACAAGCTTTTACTTAAGAGTATATGCATGCCGTGTAGGTTGGAAAAGTCCAACTACAACATACTGTATATGGATGTTTCTTGTCTAACAAAAGAATATAGTAATAGTATATCGTTTTACAGCCCACCTTTATAACATTTCCTTAACACAAAATAATATAATCAGACGCTAAAGATACAGTAAGGTATATCTAGTAATAGACCAGTGGTGGAGTCATGGAGAGTTGGTGAAACCTTACTCCAATCATTTTAACAAAAAGTATACACAAAGTCGATAATATCATTTTCAAACCTGTCTTAATCTGTCTTATTAAACCAAAGTAATGACTTTACCCCCCAATCTAATTTCCACAGGAAATAATTATATTACTTATGCATGCTTTGTCATGTATAAACAAATTTATCAGTTCTAGTTTTTCTTTAACCATTTTTTGGTCCAATTAAACTCACATATGTGAGTTAGATATATAATCATGTAGGAATAACTTTGTATTTAATTATGGTAAATCACTGAATTTGCAGGCGGATGAAGAAGAAAGCAGTGCAGTAGAGGCCAAGATACAAATGGCAATCGCAGCTTATAATGATCCAAATTATCTTATCAACTTCTAAATTACTTTTATTTTTTACTTAATACGTTTTATGCAATATATGTGAAGAGGTACATTGTTGTAACTTGTAAGGGTTGATTTATTTTCTGAGCTACAAAACGTCTGATGGTATCATCTTAAATTTAAATAATATATGAAAGTTCCTTTATGAAAAATGAAAACTAAAAAATATATATCTAAAATAATCCCATTTAAATTAAGATGACAATCCAACCCGAGCAGTTGGATTCAAAACACACATAAAGGAAAAGGCTAAAAAGCAAATAAAGACTTTTTAAAATGATTTTGTGGATGTTTTTGTCTTTGATTGATGAACAGAAACCAAATGCATATTGTAAGTTGTAAATAAAGCTAGATATGCCATTTGTAAAGTTAGGCAACAAATGTTTAGTAACTCATAAAAGTGACAGTAGTCAGTAGGCTTGTTAAGGGGAGATACGTTCAGGCAATTACAGATTCTAAAGTAATATACTTTCTTATGTTACTTACTACTCATTTTAACCGAGAACTTCCGTTTTCTGTGACATTGTTGAAACTTCAAACTGTAGTTACCATCTACCAAAGTTATTCGAAAAATAGAGTAAAAAAAGTTTCAGAAAAAAAAAGAAGAAATGTATTAAAACACAGCTAAATATTTCTATTTTAAAAGTCCCAGATTTTATTTTTCCTGGGATTTTTCTGTAATTTAAATGACACATACAAGCTGAATAATACAAAAGCTACATTAGGTATTCTTCAGACCTAAGTTCCAAAAGAATCTAACAATACCAAAACTTCTGCAAAGGATTCTTACTTTTTTTTTCAATTGTTTTCCTTTTTCTCCATGATCTCTACTATTGGAACATACACTACTGAGTCTTCTTCAGATAAAGAAGAAGAACACTTGCCTAACTTTTTCCGGCCTTTCGGTGTTTTAAATCTCTCAAGCCTCTGAGTCACGTCCAGTAACTTGTTTTCTGTCCTACAAAGCATCTCCATTACTGCTTCGTATTCTTCCTCTTCCGTAATCTTGCTCTCTGTCTCCTCCTCCTCTTCAGCTGTCTCTAAGCTCATTTCGCTGCTTAGCACTTCATGTGGCTGAACACAATAAGAACAAATGTCAACAATCTAAGGTATTCCAAAACTACTGGTCAATCATGGAAGCAGAACTTAATTGTGGTTTATTCTTTTCTTTTTTTATATTAGCAATATTGCATAAACTCATTTTGCCAAAATAGTTAATTTATATCTTACCTCTTCTGTCGTCTTAATCTCTGTCTCTTTCTCCTCTACAGCCGTCTTTAAGCTCATTTCGCTGCTTAGCTCTTCATGTGGCTGAACACAATAAGAAAATTACTTTAGAAATCTAATATTGTTCAAAACCACTGGGCAAGACAAGGTATTCTTTTTCATAGTAGATATGTTATTATAAACTTATTTTGGCAAAAATGGTTAGTTTCTATCTTACCACTAGAGCGAAAGAAGAGTCGTTCTGTTCCAGATACTGTTGCATTTCATCTGTGGGTGCAGGAAAGGAGACATTGGCCTGTTGAGTTTCCTCCTGGTTGTTATTGCAGGGCGCGAGAATTTTCTGATTGGCAGCTAAATCATTAAATCCGGGTGGGAAAGTCTCGTCCAAAGAATCTTGAACTTCATTTGTATCGTTCTCCATGACTGCTTCTGGTTCAGAGTCTCCACCAGAGACTGTCTTCAAATCTTCAGGAATCTCCGGGCTGTTATTACAGGGAGAGTAAATTTTCTGATTGGTAGCTAAATCATTAAATCCGGGTGGGAAAGTCTCGTCCAAAGAATCTTGAACTTCATTTGTATCGTTCTCCATGACTGCTTCTGGTCCAGAGTCTCCAGAGTCTCCACCAGAGACTGTCTTCAAATCCTCAGGAACCTCCTGGTTGTTATTACAGGGAGAAATAGTTTTCTGATTTGTAGCGGAATCATTAAATCCGGGTGGAACAGTCTCGTCCAAAGTATTTTGAGCATGCTTTGTATCTGTGTTGTTCTTCATGACTGCCTCTGGTCCAGAGTCTCTTCCAGAGACCGTCTTAGAATGCTCAGGTTGTTTCTCGCTCTCCATCTATCATATAAAAAGAAAGACTTCATTGTAGTCTCTTAAGGAATCCAAATAATATTCACATGTGAGAATGAAGCAAGTAACTGCGAGAGTTTTGTAACGAGTTATTTACCTTCCTATTCCTCAGTGCCATATACCGTGTATTTTTAAACCATTTGCTGACCTGAAAAAAATAAATTTAAGCACATGGAGAACCAAACAAAACTAAGAAAACAACCAAACGTTCCTTAGCTCTTTGAATGAGGAAACACTCGCAAGCCTGGTACATGTTTACCTTCTCCGGATCAAGACTCAGCTCTTTTGAAAGCCTATCCCTCACATCCTTTGAAGGAAGCTCATTCTCTGCAAACACTTTGCGTAGTTTCTGGTACATTTATGCAAACAATTTCAAACTTAGTAATGGGATTTTTCTCTTCTTTTTACACATATATAAAAGATACTAAAGCCGGGAAGAAGCAATTTCAGACCTCAACTGCAGCTTTTGGGAGTCTGAACATCGGCCTTCGACCTCCTTTATTTTCCACAGAGACAGAAGCTCTCTCACGCTGTGCTGGTATTTGTACAGCATCTTGATCTTTCTTACTGCTTTCACACATATTTACAAGCTCGCTTGTTACATCTGATTCCTTTCTTCTCTTCCTTCTGTCGTTCGGTCCCCAGTCTTCATCTTCACTACCTTGCTCTTGCAACCCTGCATCCTTTCCAAACATTTCCTGACAAATAAAATAAAACCCAAAAATTCACCAACCAAAACAATCATCAATAACAAAAAAATAGCAGATCAACATCGAAAGGATTTTTAAAATCCATGGATGTACTCACATAATACAACTTTGTATAGTCAACAGTTCGTCGCTGTCTTGGCCCACATACAGTTTCTTCATTACTTGTTTCGCAATGTTCTACCATATTGTTAAATCCATGGCCTTCCCATGATCCTGTTGAAAGTGCTACACCATCAGAAGATAAGCTAGTAGAAATGCTTTCTCCGTCGTTATCATCACCACCACCACCACTAACATTGCTGCTGCTTCCTCCACCGTTTTCCCTCATTTCAGGGTCATAGTCATCATCCTTAGAGTCATCTGAAGGCCAATCCGCTTCGTTGTTAACTGTAGCTTTAGATCCAATGGGAAGACTAGCTTCTTCTTTAAAGATATCCTTATCCATAGAAAAAAAGGGCAAGAGCTTCAAAATTACATGTGTAAAGCAGAGTTCTGATAGTGAACTAGTGAAGCGTCTCTATCTTGCGTTCAACCCAAATGAAAGACTCCTAGTACTTGCCAAAGTTTTACCTGCCAGTTGCTATCCGCAGGGAAATGAGTTCCAATCTGCGCATTCATTGTGTCGATGATTTCCATCTTGCAATCACAAAATTTGCAAAACCAGCCCTGATCTCCGGGAGGTACTGTTAAGATTATTCAAAGCAATATGATTTTAGGAAAAAAAATCAGGTGGAGAAGCAACACTGTATGAACTCTCTAAGACAATATATATGAATATGAAATAGATAGCCAAAGCATACTGCTTTCTGTTTCCAAAGGAGGGTCAAGGCACTTCTGGTGAAATGCTCGATTACACGTTCCATCACAAAGTATTATATCATTGTCCGGAAAAGCTTCTCGAGAATTGCATTCTGCACAAAATATCTGTAGAAGGTAAAACCCCATCAGGCAATTCTCCAGTGTAATTTTCAGCATCACCCATAAAGATATGAGTTAGAAAACAGAGATTTGTTTACATGGTCATGATGAATAGATCCATCTAGAGCTATCACTTTATCTTCCATGCTTCCCACAGAACTAAGCAAATCCAGCTGGCGAATGGCGTCGCGTAGTCCAAGCTTGCAGTTTAAGATCTCTTTTCGTGCTCTCTCAAGCTCCTTGTCTGGTCTTATCTTTTCTCGGCTGAAAAAACAAGGAAATACAAGAGAGTCAAACCATATAATTGTTTGCAACTTACTAAGGCCACGATTGTTTCATCGCGTTTGCATGTAAACGCAAACGCAAATGCTAAGTTCGTTTTTTACATTTGAAACAATCGAGGCGTAAGGAAAACATAGGAGAATTCACATTCAATTTGGAAACAGAAAAAGGTTGAAAACGCTGACAAATCTGTGGACCGAACTATTGACAGCTATAAACTTGATAAAACTCGTTTGTAACGCATACTTAACTATTCTATTTGGTAATATATCCGAGGCAATAGTAAAACTATAAAAAAATTTCCATATAAGATACACTGAGTCAATAGAGAAGAAATTTAATTGTTGTACCTCTGACCTTTCCAACCTTCAGTTGCGTATGCATCGATAAGATTCTGCTGCATCTTCATCTTAATGAGCAAATACCTTGTTCGCCTCTGCAACCGTAAAGAATCATCTACCTCAACCTTGTTATCCTTTTGCTGTCTCTTGCTTTTCCTCTTCCTTGTTTTCTTACCTTTCTCCTCCTCCTCCTCCTCTTCCTCACAATGTACCCTTCCTCGAGTACACTTCTTGTTTCTGGATTTTGAACATATTTCTTCTTCGGCTTTGCGCTTATTAGGCTTAGGATTTCTCTTATTTGATGTTTCTTTGCCTTTCTTTGCAAGTGATGAAAGTAAGGTAGACCCAATTCTCTCAACCGAAACACACGCCTTTTCGGTTTCGCGCCTAATTCTCCCCTTTGCTTCACTCTCCTCCATATCAAAAGTTCCCCCAATCAAAGAAACTTATATACTCCTCTTAGCAGCTCATTTCATATAAGATGTTCTTACCCTGAAATATTCAACACTCTTCCCAAATCAGTTTTCCTCACAAACACACAAACTCAATTTGAGATCAAAATCAAAGCAATGACTCCTAATTTTATCCATTTAATTGAGTGAAAAGGACTGGAACAAGTCTTATACGAATTAAGAAACAACACACAGGTATACACATTAAAGGCCACTACTAAATTCAGACATGTTTTTTGACTTTTAATTGAAAAAAATTTGCAGATTTCTGATTAAAGCTGACACTTTTATACAAGACAACTACGCAGATCCAACATTACACTAATCAAACACAACCTTCGATACACAACACTAATCTCTTCAATCATGCTCATGACCCAATACATAACTAAAAACAAAAATCGAAGGGTCAATTCTGAAACTAATCAGTGCAAAGGAATCGTAACTTTGATAAATCGGAAGAACCAAACAAGAGATACATAACCAAACACAGAAGAAAGCAAACAAAACCTGGAAGAGAGTAAGGAGATGGGTTTGAGGAATTGGGGAAGGATGAAGCCA
The DNA here is from genome assembly GCF_000633955.1 of Camelina sativa. Taxonomy (NCBI): domain Eukaryota; kingdom Viridiplantae; phylum Streptophyta; class Magnoliopsida; order Brassicales; family Brassicaceae; genus Camelina; species Camelina sativa. The sequence goes on along the minus strand of NC_025695.1, from coordinate 5,926,204 downwards.
AAGTGAAGATCTTTACGACAAGGGTAATGGGGGAAATAGTATAATTTTGCGGATTGAGTCACCGGCGGCGAGTTGAAAGGGTGCTTTCAACGGTCGGGTCACTCTCCGTTCGTCGTTTGGGTACTTTTTACTTTGGCAATGGTAATGCTCATTGCTCACAACAACTCTTATTTATTTTCATTTTGAGTCCCTGTATTTAGACACCTTGTTTTAAATTCCTATTCCGGTTTTAGATATTACATTTTTATGCCTAATTAAAATAATAATAAGTTTTCCTTTTTCGGTTGCGAATATTGAAATTCATTTCCTTTTTTAGTTTATTCTTATGTTTGACTCGGCCCATAATAATTGGTGGACTTCTTGCATATATTTGACTCAGCCCAGTTTGAAATTGTTATCGGGCTGAATCACTAACTTAAGCCCATTATGAAATAAATAAGACAATTGATTTTTAAGGGGTTCAGAAAAATGAATGAATTAGGAAATAGCGAGTATAGATTAATTTTTAGATAAGAATTTGGATTAGAATCAACTTTCAGATAAAGTACAGTAAAACCTCTATAAATTAATAATATTGGGACTAAGACATTTTATTAATTTATAATGATATTAATTTATCTATAAATTAATAATTATTATTTTATAGTGTAAATTAATAATTATTAATTTATAGATATATTTTTAATTGTTTATTTTTTAAAAAATTATGAATTGGAACAACTATAGCAAAATAAGATTAAACTTTCGGATGTTATAAATTTTATGGTTTAGGAATTGAACTTGTAATATTTAGAAAGCACTATTTACAATAAATTACAAATATTATAGACAAATTGACTTATACACATGAGACACATAAATTCAAATCTATGAATAATAATATCAATTCTCCTATTTTAATAATCTGTCAAATTATCAAATTGTAAATGATGCATATCTAAAAATTAAAACTTTAAATTTAATTATTTGTATGACATGTTATAAAATATTTTAGAGATATCATTATAGGTTGAAAATATAACATTACAATTGTTCTATAGAATTGAGCTTTAGGAGAAACATACACTATTATATCAGTATATATATATATATATATAAATTTACATAATTATTAATTTATTATATTATTAGGACCATATTTTATAAGGAGATTTTGAAAAAATTATTATCTTATTATCTTATCGAATATTGTTAATTTTTACACTGGCCCGACTTGGGACCAGCAAAATTTATTAATTTATAGTGTTTATTAATTTATAGAGATTTTACTGTATGTCTTGTTATTTGGATAATTTTTCAAGAATTAATTTTTTTTTATGGAGTTTTTAAATGATTGTAAAAGTTAACTATTTAAACAAACAGGTAATACTAATAATCCCAAACGATTAATATGTAAACAAGAAAACAGAATGAAAGATTTGGAATGGTAAATGATGAATCGGGAAACCTGTCCCTGAATGGACAACCCTAATTTAAGAGGTAGGGCGGATTACTGTGGTCGGCCAAAAAGCTAGTTTCTTGTTTACATTTTAAAAAACTTTTTTGGAAAAAAACAAGTTTGGGTCGGTTTGGTCCATATAGAATTGAATATATATCGTCGGCCTGGCTAGCCAAAGTAGTCAAGTCAATGTAGACGGTGAATACCTAACTTCCAAATTCTTAAATTGAACCAGGTATGGACTAAACTAAGTTTAGGATTAACAGATATGAGCCTATAGTCTTAACGTTCATATTTTACATCATATCCAAAAACCAACTTTTTACTATCACAGTAAAATATTATAAAGGATTAGGAATTTAATCTACTGCATATTATACGTACTGTTGTTTAATAAAGATATCAACATATGGATCATATGGGTGGAACTGAGATAAGAACAAAAACTAGTCCATAATTTATTTATTTTTTCACATTGTTGTTGTTATTCACATTAAGTTTTAAATAATCACCGACTTTAAATTTTGTGGTGTTGAGCTTGTTGATTGCAGGAAAACAAATCTATAATTTATGCCTCTACTAAATGGGATGCATTACTCGGAATTGCCATCTTATTGACATGTGGGGTTAAATGTACTGTATTATTCTCTTTTGATATGGGAGGGGTCGTAAGAATACATGAAAGTCATGTTGCTTTGCTAAATTATTGTTATCTCTTCAAATCTAAATGATGGGCTATAGAGACAAACCGAGAATAGATTGTCTGCTAATGAAGTAACATTTCAAAATTATAATAATTTCGTTGATTATCTTTTAAGACTGTGTTACTTACATATGTTGTAACAGTCTGACCTAACTCTACCAAGATTAGTTTCATTTTTACATGAATCATATCCGTTTTAAATAATCTTGATTGTGTGCCTTGTAGAAAACATAGCCTCATAACTGCTAACTCATCACAGCTGCCTTTATAGTGACGGATCAAAGCTATTCATTTCGGTTCAGTTGGCAATGATTTTTCTTAACTTTTGAAAATGTACATGTAGGCTGTAGATTTTGTATTCCTGACAAAATTTATGTAAGCTTTTTGCTAATCTTAAACTTATGGTCATTTTCATATGTTATATGGTGCATGCATATACTTGTATACATAACATATATAGTACATTATATCTACCAAATTAATTGTTCGTAAAATTGTAATAATTGCTTCCAGTTTCCTACAACCAAAACTTTGATTATAAACAAACATGAGTACACGAGGGAATTAGTGATTTGTGGTTAGTGTGTTGCTTTCGCCTAAACGTCGGATATTGTTATATAATCACTATGTGTGCTAATTCCAGTTGCCACCCTCTAAATTTGTAATAAAATAAGTCATATGATTGCGATTGTAAACATAGATATAGAGTTTTTCTTTCTTCTCGACCATGAAAATTGTTGGTTAGTATATTTACCTTATCTTAATTTTAAGCTGTATAATTCCTTTGGAAAATTTTGTGAAGAAGAAACATGAAACTAAAAGATTATAGGAGTTTTGGATTATATCGAAATTTTTTGATAAACAATTTATTGGCGGTGAAAGACTGAAAGTGATGTTGTGTTATACTGTTCTTTTTGTCCATCGGAAAAAAAATGGAGGTGATGCAGAGAAATCCACGTGGAAGATTCTATGTGGCGTAGAAGATTAGGGAACGACGTTGAAAACAATAAAATATTAATTTAGAAATAATATAGTTGTACAATACAATACTTATATACAACTTTTAAATGGAAACAAACCAATTTGAGGACCGACTCTTACCAACAACTATTTATTTGGCTCTTTTTGGATGCATCTTATTACACCAATCATCAATCCCTTCATGCACTGCTGCCTGAAGATAATATGACTTTTGGCGTCCACGAAAAAGGTGTTATTCTCCCAAAATAATTTCTGTAAAGGAGAATTACAGAAATTAATAAATACTATTTTTGGTGCTCGGTCGTGTTTTATCGTTTTCTACAAGTAAAACGTAGTATATTTGATAAAGACTACTATTTTAAAAGGTCCACACATGGTGATCGATTCAGTCATCGGGTCGAGTTTCATAAGACTCGTGTTGGAGAATGTTTTTAAAGTTTTAAAAGAACATTTAAGGTATAAAATGCGATTCATACAGGTTTAATTTAGAGACTGATATCACGACATAGATTATTTTGTTTTCATCAGGCAGTTACATGCAAATTGATCTGCCTAACCCACCTAAAACTTCGAAAAATCATTGTCTACTATATATGTTAAACGTTAACCAGTTATTGTCGAATCAGTCTCTCTTTATAGAACTAGACAATATAGTCGTTGTGTCATTAACGTCAACCATATTCAAAATATGATATGAATGTATGTACTTATTGATAGCCAAAATAAGGAAAACAAATTAACAACCCTCTAGAGTAGACGAATATGTAGTACAATCCGTTGTTTAAATTAGGTCATGTGAATTTACGTGAATACAAATAGTTTCGTATTCCACACTTTACTACTACTCACGTATATATTATTCTATCTACATTGACACGTAATGGAGACGTGTCGTAAAGGCTTACTTGGCTATGACTTTTGGCAACTTGCAATGATACTCGTGGTTAATGCCGCCACATCTGAAATTCTTAGGAAAATTCTACGAATATACCTTTTCATACCCATATTTACATTTCTCATATAATTTCATCAGAATCAGAAAATTACAAAATTTTAAGCATCTATAATNGTAAGTACGGCCATGCAAATCGATTTTTTTTTTTTTTTTTTTTTCGTATCCGTTAATTGAAATCAATCCATTGACATAAACTAACGTCAAGATTATCTATGTGCTACTCATTGTATAACTAATGTTGCTTAGATTAGGATATCGATGAGCTAGATCAACATATTCATAATATAAGCTACTTTGGTAATGGCAACACAATTCGCATATATAGTATCTCTTTACAAAAATATGATGGGCATATAGAATCGTTATGGTTCTCTTCTTGTGATCCAAAACCGTTTAGATTTTATAGTCGGGAAAAAATCTTGACTAAGAAACTATAAAATTTACTAGGTAGATCATCTTAAGAACAAAAAATCATATTTTACTGTCCAAAATTATATTGGGAAAAAAAGTGATTAAAAGTCGAGTGATCGTTGGGTAAAAAGCATAGTCATATTACGTGGTAAATGAAACGGTAATAGTAATAAATAATTAATACTCTTTGATTTTTCAATCAACAGTCATTTTTATCGTATAAGGAAAGAAATAGTATAATAATATAAAGTCAAGTCAATAAAACAATAATTTTAAGAAGGTAATGTTATATTTGAGCTGGTGCTGCTTCATCATCATCGTCTTCACCACTTTGCTCCGACAGGTCACCACCTTTAGTTTTTTTTTGCTTTTCTCACGAAACAAACAAACTTCCTATTTTCTTCTTCTTCTTCTTCTTCTGTGAAAACAAAATTAAAAAAAAAAAAAAAAACACAACTTTAATCTCTTCCTCTTGGATTCGGAGAGAGAGAGAGAGAGAGAACAAAAAGAAAAAAAAAAAATAGAAGAAGAGAATTGATTTCTCTCTCTCCTATTTTAGTGTGTTCCGATCTGATCGGACTATTTTACATTCTTTTATCATTTCCGATTCTTACAGTTGTGGTGTCAACGGAGAAAATTTCCCCGGTGGTGGCAGCTTAAAGTTTTGATTTTTATCCTTACATNTTTTTTTTTTTTTTTTTTTTTTTTTTGTTTACGGAAGAAGAAGAATAATTCTTCGTTGATTCCAATTTTGTGATACAAAGAGAAAAAAAAAAGGCTTATTTATGGTTCCATCAGAGATTGAAACTCTGGGAGATGAATCTGATCATCGTTTCGCCAATCTGAGAGGCGTGCGTTGGCGTCTCAATCTCGGTGTTCTTCCCTTTCATTCTTCTTCTTCCATAGATGATCTTCGCAAATCTACCGCCGAATCTCGCAGACGGTATGTATGTTCATAGCTTAAGCTTTTTCACACCCATTGCATTGTTTCCAAAAGTTTCCTAATTTGGAGATTAAGGAGCTTCTTCTTCTTGGTTTAGCAATGGATCTCTCTCTCTCTCTCTCTAATGGCTTCTTGTTGTGTCTATGTAGATATGCTGCTTTAAGGAGACGGCTCTTGATTGATCCACATTTGTCTAAACATGTTAGGAATTCTCCTGATCTCTCTATCGACAACCCCTTATCTCAAAACCCAGGTATATATAATAATAAGCTTTGGTTAGAATAAGCCCCTTTGGATAGTAATACATTCTTGTCTTTAGATTTCTTTATTGCTGAGATTCTTTGGTGTCCATTTCTGATGGCAGACAGTACATGGAGTCGGTTCTTTCGTAACGCCGAGCTAGAGAAAACTTTGGATCAAGATTTATCAAGGTTATATCCAGAGCACTGGACATACTTTCAAGCTCCTGGATGTCAAGGAATGTTAAGACGTATTCTACTCTTGTGGTGCCTAAAACATCCCGAGTACGGTTATCGTCAAGGTACATATACAAACATATTGAAAATAGTGTAGGTTTTGTAATGTATGATCTGACATTTGTTCATTGGTTTTTTTTTCCTTTCCAGGAATGCATGAGCTTTTGGCACCACTGCTTTATGTACTTCATGTTGATGTTGATCGTCTCTCTGAAGTGCGTAAAAGTTATGAAGATCATTTCACAGACAGATTCGATGGTTTATCTTTCGAAGAAAGAGATGTTACTTACAACTTTGATTTCAAAAAGTTTCTGGAAGATTTCACGGATGATGAGATTGGTGGTATTCAAGGAAGCTCAAAGAAAATAAAGAGTCTAGATGAGCTCGATCCCGAGATCCAGTCTATTGTGAGGTTAAGTGATGCTTATGGAGCCGAAGGTGAGCTCGGGATTGTCTTGTCTGAGAAATTCATGGAGCACGATGCTTACTGCATGTTTGATGCTCTTATGAATGGAGCTCATGGTTGTGTTGCTATGGCTGGATTTTTCGCTTACTCTCCAGCTACCGGATCCCACACTGGTTTACCTCCTGTTCTTGAAGCTTGCACTGCGTTTTACCATCTTTTGTCGTTCGTTGATTCGTCTCTGCATAGCCATTTGGTTGAGCTCGGAGTTGAACCTCAGTACTTTGGGCTTCGTTGGTTACGTGTTTTGTTTGGAAGAGAGTTTTTGCTTCAGGATCTGTTGATAGTGTGGGATGAGATATTCTCAGCAGATAATACAACGAGAACAGATGAAGATAACAATACAAACCAGAGCTACAAGATCTTTGATTCTCCTCGTGGAGCTCTAATCTCAGGAATGGCTGTTTCGATGATATTGTGTTTAAGATCATCACTGCTAGCTACTGAAAACGCAGCTTCTTGTCTCCAGAGACTATTGAATTTCCCAGAGAAGATTGATGTGAGGAAAATTATAGAGAAAGCTAAGTCATTACAAACTTTGGCTTTGGATGATGATGTACGATCATCAGCTCTATCGATAAATGATGGCTTTGATCAGAGCATAAGTCCTGCAGTACCTGCTCGAACCAATAGCTTTCCTTCAGGATCCACTTCTCCTAAATCTCCACTGATAATTGCACCACAAAGTTATTGGGAGGAGAAATGGAGAGTTCTACACCAAGCCGCTGAGGAAGAGAAACAGAGTCCTTCAGTACAGAAGAAGAAGCCTTGGTTCAGGGTGAAAAGACTTTTCAGAACAGAGTCTGAGCCAACTCATAACGCCAAGTCATCAAATGGGAAAAGTGAAGTCAAGGTATCATCAGTTGCGCGTAACTTGCTTGAAGATTTTAATCGGCAGCTCGTTGCTGAACCTGAGGAAGCTAATCGGATAGACGTTGTGAACATTGAAGATAGCTCAATTCGAGAAACGGAGGAAATGAACACGGATTTCGAAACTGCTGGGGAAGAGAGTATAGCAGTAGAGGAGAATTCATCTGATGTTTCCTCAGATCCAAACAGTCCTCTCAGAGACTCAAACTACATTGAGAATGATTCGGATAGCAGTAACGAGTCAGATTTGTTTCCTAATGAAACAGTTACAGATCAAGAAACAAGGGTAGTAGATTCGCCTCTTTCCATTTCTTCCCAACCGAGCATGGAGTTTCCAGTAACTCAGTCTAAAGATCAAGAAACAGACGTAGTAGATTCGCCTCTTCCCGTTTCTTCTGAACCGAGCATTGAGTTTCCAGTAACTCAGTCTCATGAAGAAGAGGACTCTGCAGATAAATCTGTGGCTATTATTAAGGAGCGTAGTAAGGTTTTACCGGGGAAATTCCAGTGGTTTTGGAAGTTTGGACGCAATCTCGCTGCTGAGGAGACAAGATCTAATAGTGGTGAAAGTAATAAGAGCAATTTGGTTTGTTCTTCCGAGTCACCTTCTCTTCCACAGGCCTCATCATCGAGCAGCAAAGGAGACACAGACCAGAAAGTGATGAATACTCTGAAGAACCTTGGCAACTCCATGCTTGAACATATTCAGGTCACTCTCATTCTCGTTCTCAAGTCATTTCATCTGTGCTAAAAGTAGTCGAACGTCTGATGATTTTTGATTTATATATGTTTCAGGTGATCGAGTCGGTTTTCCAGCAAGAACGAGGTCAGGTTCAGGCAGGATTAATAGAGAACTTATCTAAGACCAATTTGGTTGAAAAAGGACAAATCACAGCTATGACTGCTCTCAAGGAGCTTCGGAAAATCAGTAATCTTTTGTTGGAAATGTGATGGACCCTTTGATTCTTCTTGTTCGGCTCTCTGTGTATATATACAGTCTACTCTTTTTTTGTAAAGTATTGTTATTTAGAGCACGAAATATAAATAAAGGAATCATTTTTCTTATCAGCGTATTCTTCAACTCTGCAGACTTTGCTGTAGAACAAAACAAAAAGTTTTGGTTTTGTATGGTTATGTAAATGATGTTATCAATAAAGATGCATAACTTCTGAGTTCCTGTGCTTTGAACAATAGAGGTAAAAGCATAAAAAATGCTGCTCACATACATTAGTTTTGAAGTCTTAAGGTAAAATTTTCTAGTACTTACACATGCGATCCAGAAGACTAAAGTAGAACACAACATTTCCTTTTCCGAGTTGAAGAAGATGGAGAGTATGCAGAAAAAGAGTCTAATCTATGTTGTGAAAACCAGGGAGTAGTGAAGTTATGAAGCCAAAAACTATCATTTGAATCTCTTTCACTATTCCCCACCATTGATTCCCTTGGTTCCCTGCATGGACGTTTTCATTTTCATTTGCTCGGTTCCCGTTATCAGCTTGATTCTCTTGTCCCTCTGCACAAGAAAATAGAAACAAATTGCTTCGGCATAAGTTGCTTTTTTGTGATGGCTTCAGTAAACACCATGGAAGAGAGATCTAGCAAGCAATATACCTGGAACTGCATCTTCATTTAGTGGCACTGCAGCTGCGGGATCATTATCAGCTCTCGCAGCAGGTCTATGAGGTCGAGGTGGTGGTACTGCTGCTCTATGCATGCCTTGTGAAAGCCATCGCACAAATGGTGCAAGAGCTCCAGTTTGGTATCTGTCAATATTTCAACACCAGACAGAGGTTACCATTTTTGTTAACAAACTCCCAAAAAGAAGGTTCTCAATGCTTGTGTGCACAACAGATTAATAAATTGTTCTTAAACACAGACCAATTTAACATATTTCAGCATACATTCGTTGTCATACTCAAGCTTCATAGACCTTCAAAGAGAGAAAGCAAACCAGATTCTCGAGACTTACAAGTAAATTATGGTAGCGAAAATCACGAGAACAGCAAGCCTTTGTCTTGATCCATCTTGGTTGAACAAAAAGATGACAGCAGCAAGCTTGAGTATGAGAAACAAGTCAAGCTGAAACGCAATCTGAAACCTCCTTTCCACAACGTGCCTCTGATGTGCAGGTTGCTGCTGTTGTTGACCCTGCCCGGCTTGCGCTTGATTCTCTCCCCCAGTCTCACCCTCATTACTTGGTCTAGTACTAAACGATAAACAAACAACCCATCAATCCAAAAAGATTCAATATAAAGCCTAAACTTTTCTACACATTAACTCATCTGAAGCCAAAACCATCAGTAATTTGACCTAAACAATGATTTCTTCTAGCTATGAAGATGCAATGGCATGATCGAATATTGAAGCTACTCCATCAAAACCGTGGGAGATTGGAAAGAATTACTTACGTGGGAACATTGTAAGTGAGAGGGATAAGATAATTTGAAGGAAGACCAGCGACATGTCCTCCAAATTGATGCACAGGAACAGCATAGATCCCAGCTCCACGGTTCATTTGTTCCTCATACTGACCAGGATTCAACCCGGGAACAAGACCCGGATAAAAAACCGGGTACATTGGAGGAGAATCACCATTGGGATAAGCACGAAACCCAGAAGAAGACGCTGGATCCTGTATAACAAAACACCCACAAACCAAATCACGAAGTCAAATTCAAAATAAAAGTTACAAAATTGTTTCTGTAAAAATTCGCAAACCCTTGAATGATCTAGAGAAAAGGGGGAAACTTTTAACTGTTCTACCACTAATCTAATAATCAAAAGACACAGGAACATCGACGGAGACGACGAATCAAACTAGGCAAATCAAAACGATCGAAGTCGAAGAGAAGATAAGTCACATACCTGAGTTTTGATCCCAGCAGCATCTTCTTTGTCAGCAGAAGGTTGATGTAACGCTGGTGAAGAAGACACCTTTTCGGGTTCTTCCGCCATTTCTCAAAAGGATTAAACTTTATTGCAGAAGCTCTCTTGCTCTGTTTTGAATCCGCGAAATTGTTCGTTCGTTCGTTCGTTCTTTCTCCTTCGTTTGATAATTTTTTTCCCGATTGGGAGAGGAGGAGGTGAAAAACGCTCTGCTCCTTCGTCAGCTTCTCCAATTAAATTTCGACACGTCACCAATGCTTGTGACATTAGTATTTATTTGGTTTCGAATTTACGGTAAAATTGCATAAAACATCCTTGATTCTTTACATAAAACGCAATTTTGTACAAACTAATAAAATGATACTGAAAAACTCCTCCATCCAAAATTGTATAACTAAATCAAAGTAACATAATTTACCAAAGTAATCAAAGTCGAGATGGAATTCATTTTTGTTCTTAAACCCTTCAAAAAAAAATTTCCTCTCTTCAAATATAATAAATCAAATAAGAAACCTGAAGCTTGTTCTAAAGCTCCACAAAAAAAAAAAAAAAGATTACTTTTATCAAGTCATGAGCGTACAATGCCATTAAACAATACTAGGACTAATCTTAGATAGATACTATCCAAGAATAAGATCATACATAAGGCTTGAACAAAAAAAAAGAAGGAGATAAAGTTAAATGCAAAGCCCAAAAAAAAAAACTAGTAACACACCGTTGGTAGAAACATTGGACTCTCTACATGATCCAAAAAGACTTTAGCACGATGGTCATTCCCAAGTCCTTCAATCACAACTTTTCTGGCATGGTTTACCTTGAGATCGTAACAAATAAAAGAGAAACGTTTAGGGTTCTTATAATGAAACGGTACAAATATAAGCTCGCCGGTACGGAGTGCACCCCGGAACGTAAACCATTCATCATCCCCAACTAAGTTTGTCCAAGAAGGAACCAATAGAGAACATTTTGACCATTCTTGGTTACTGAAATCCTTGAGAACCCACAGGTCAAGTGTACCTCTACATATGGTATCCGTTAAAGCTATCTATCCACCGTAGTCCACCAGTTTACTAGAACGACTATCAGGTAAACCAATAACATTAAAGTCTTCAGACATCAGATTGAAGCTTATTAGAGAATAGAATCGTATATCGACCTTAGCTAAATAATACACAACCCCATTTATGCATATTCCTTTACTTACAAAGGAAGAACCACCTAGACGATGGCCATGCTTACATTCAATCATTCTCCATTCTTGTTTAGCTCCTAGAGTGAGAACTTGATGCTCCTCCGTCTCAATATTTTTTAAGAATCTATCTCTGAAAAGAACACGTCGATTTGTCATGCACAAGACTTTGTATAGATCGTTAACTGGATCATATCCAAAAAAAAGATGATATGATTCTTTTATAGTTTTGACTCTGGGCAAAGCTACGAATTGACCAGTGGTAGGATTTCCAATCAACACTTTAGTACCATTAAAACAGCATATCAAGCCGCGGACGGGAGGAGAAAAGCAATACCGTGAATCTGGTTTCGGAGTAAGAGTTACCCTTTCCCTATGATGATGATCATCAGAAGACAACAGATCCTCCAGGGATCGGGAGACAAAGAAGTGCATGTCCAGACGGTTGACTGTGAAAAGAAGACGAGGCCGAGTAATAGATCGAGTCAGGTACATATCAGTTAAGATCAACAATACATATACTCGATGATAGATGACCAGTATCTAGAAACGATGATAGATGACCAGTATCTAGAAACGAAGCTGAGTTTGACTATGGATTTGGCCGGCGATTTTAGGAGAATCTCAAGTATCAGTTCCGGAGGAATATTCGAAAACAGATCGATTTCTTCGCTTTTGTCTTGACATTTCTTAGACCTAGTAAGACATTCTCGATTTTTCTTTCTCACCTTACCCATGGCGAGTTTCGTGTTCTGCTCACTGTTTTTTTTTCTTTTACTCTTGGTTGGGGTAAACCCTAATCGCCCATATATTTTTTGCAACTGGAAACCTAAAATTAATCTTAACATTACACAAAAATAAAAAAGCCCTTATGTATCAAGATTTTTTTTTTTAAAAAAGTTACACAAAAGGTTCCCCAATTAGTTATCGCCACCCGCATAACGAAAACGGAGAATCTATTCGTAGGGATGCGAGATTGATCGTTCGCCTACTCCTTCGTCAGCTTATCCAATTAAATTTCGACACGTCACCAATAGTTGTGACATTATTTATTTAGTTTTGTATTTCTCGTAAATTGCAGGGAAAATCGGTATTTTCATACCCTAGGGGTATGTTGAATTCATACACCAGCTATAACACTGAGTAAATCCATACACAAAGTTTAGTAAAATTCAAATTGGCTGCACCAACTCGACAAACGGTGTAAGAACATGCACAAGCCGTGACGGTGTTATCTGACCGTTAACAACTGTTTACGTGGATGCCACGTAATAAACGACGTCGTATTGAGATACGAAAGAAAGAGCTTCTTTTGTCCAAAACGACGTTGTTTCCATTGTCTTCTTCCTTTTTACTTCTTTCACGAGTCGAGAGAAAGTTTGTTCAATTGATTTGGGGATTTTTAGAACATTTAGAGTTTTTGGGCAAAATCGATTAAGATGTCTTCATCATCAGCTTCTTCAAGTGAGTAATTGAGAACATAATGTGTTTAGTTTCCTTGTCTTTGTATATTTTGATAGAAATATTATTTGATTGTGAATTGGTGAATCCGTTATTTGGTGAAGGAGTGAGCAGCGACAGAGTCAATGTCATTGGAAGAGGAATCCCACGAAAATGTAGATGTGGTCGATTCTCTGTAATGAGAACTTCAAACACAATGAAAAATCCTGGAAGACTCTTTCATTGTTGTCCTAATGGATCCGACGAGGTAATCAATATAGTTGGTCATATGAAAATTGTTCTCATAACCTTCTCATAATGTGTATTTTTGTATTAGAATCTGAATCATTTGTTTAAGTGGACCGACATAAGCATGGTTGAGGAGATGGAAGAGGTTGAAAGTGTAGTTGACAAAATAGAAAGAGAAGTGGGAAGCTTAGCAAAGGGATTAGATGAGGTAGAAGCTATCAAAGAAATCGCAGAAAGATGTGAAAAAGATATTGTAGAGCTCAAAGGTGTGGTGAGTTCTTGTGAGAAAGAGATTCAAGAGCTAAGAAGCTTCAAGAACATGATTGTTTGTGGTGGTTTAGTTGTGGCTTTTGTCTACTATGTAATATTTGTGTAATGTGTTGTTAAGTGTTTTTGTTGTGATTAAGCATGTAATCATGGAGTTGTTAAGTGTTTTTGTTGTTAACTATGTTAAGATTAATATAAAACTTCAATAAGTTTTGATTAGATGAAAAATAGAAGCCATGTTTTGAGTACAACAAAAACTTGAAATTCACCGAACTACAACCATAAACTACCATGAGATTACCACAAAAACTTTCAATCTCATCGGACAAAAACAAAAAACTAACTTCCATTCGTCCCTTCCTTCTATTCAGTTCATTCATTCCATTCCATGGCTTGGTCCTTGGGTTGGTGCTTGACTAAGTCCTTGGCTTTGTCTTTGGCTTGGTTCTTGGCTTTGTCCTTGGCTTGGTTCTTGGCTTTGTCCTTGGCTTGGTTCTTCACCAGTTTTCTTCTTCTTCCACCTTCTACCAACAACTCCCAGAGCCGGACAACTTCTAGTATTATGACCGACGGTACTACACCGGCCACAACGACTATCTCGTCCAGCTTTTGAAACTTTGATTCTCTTCTCCGGTTGTTCTTGTTCTTCTTTTCCTTTTGACTTCTTCTTTGGAGACTCATTCTTGCCCTTCTTTCTTTTTTCTGTCTTTTTGGGACCTTTTGTAACTTCTCGTGGTGGTGGTTGAATCCTAGGCTCCTGAGATCTTATCCAAAAACCAATGCCATTAACTGCTGAGATTGACTCAGAGTAAATCTTGACATTTGTTGATGCCAAGTACCAATCACAGTTAACATAATCTTCAGGATTGTGCTTCTTGGTCAGTATGACTCTTAAAACATGGCGGCAAGGGATCCCTGTCATACTCCATCTTCGACATGCACATGTCTTTGCATTCATATCAACCTTGAATCCATGTTTGTTTTCGAGAACCTCATACTGCCCATTTCCACAAGGAATTACCTGACAATACTTTCGTAAAAGCTCTTCCTCTTTGATGGTGTTGGCGACCTTGAGAGTGTATTTCCCTTGACGTTTCATTGCTTTTTTAAGCCTCACATCTATACGCATCATAGTTTGTCTTCTTATTGTCTCCAACATCTCCACTAATGGCATTTCCCGTGCTTTGTTGATAGCATTGTTGTAAGACTCAGAAAAGTTATTAGAAACATCTTCACAACTGGATTTGCAGCCAAAGAAGGCACGACTACAGTTTCGCGGATTCCTTTGCATGACAGCCTCATACACTCCTTCATCAAACTTCTTCAATTCGTCAATGGCTTTGTTATACTCTGATGCATTAAAACTCTTCGCAACTGCCCAATACAACTTCTTTGGCAAATCTTTACCTGGATAAACTCTTCTAAGGTTACCATAGATATGGCGTGCACACATCCGGTGTTCCACCTTTGGTAGCTCTTGATCAACAACATTGAGCAATCCCTTTTGTCTATCAGAGATAAGGGTAAATCCATCACCATCTTCAAGCTTCAAATCAACTTTCAGCTTCTTAATGAACCACAACCAAGCATCATAGTTCTCTGTTTGCACAACTGCCCAAGCAACCGGATAGAACTGATTGTTAGCATCTCTTCCTACAGCTGCCAACAGTTGTCCTTTCACACCGTTTTTTAAGAAGCAACCATCTATGCCAATTATTGGCCGACAATATGCAAGCCAAGTCTTCCGAAGGGCTTCAAAGCAGACATAAAACCTATCAAACCTGACGATACCAGCATCATCAGTCAATGTCCCAACCTCCGCTGTTGAACCCGGATTTGATCTACAAAACAGAAATCAAACCCATATTACCGACTAACTCCAAAATTATAAGAAAAGCAAAGTAAAAAAAAGCTTGACTTACTCTAAAAGATGTTCCATGTAATCATGTAGACGAGCAAATTGCTCATCATATTCCTCTTGAATCATCTTCAATGCTTTTGCTCTAGCTGTCCGACACTGATCATAAGTAGCAACTATGGTGTAACGCTCCTCAATCGCATCTTGCATCGCCTTAGCATTGAATGTCGGATCCTTCCTTATGTCATTCAAGAACAACTGAGCAAGGACTCCACTCTTGATCACTTTACTAAACCCGTCCTTTGTACATGCATGGACATCATTGCATGTCTTCACCATGTACTTTCCAATTTTATCTTCATAGGAGCAGTAGATCTTGAATTTGCAATTCCCTCCAATGGAACACCTTACTTCACTCTTCTCTGAACCCCATCTTGTAAACTTTATATTCTCTCCATTCTTAAGAGCATAGTCAACCACAGCTTCTTTAAACTCACCTATACTATCAAAGACTTGCTCTAATTTTATTTCTCCACTACCTTTTTTGCACCTCATATATCTTCTTTCAACGTCCTCGCAATCTGAGTTAGGAGGAGTATCCTCATCATTATCATGCTCTTCTTCGTCAACAAAACCTGCTAAGTTCTCCTCCACTCGATCTTCCATGTCAACAAATACCCTACGAGCATCTCTATCATCACCATGAGAACCATCTCTATCACTATGAGCACCATCTCTATCATCGCCAACAGAACCATCTCTATCACTATGAGCACCATCTCTATCATCACCATGAGAACCAGCTTCAAGAAGCTCATGCTGTTCTTTCTCTAGAAAGATTTCTATCGACTTAACCCAAACCGCAGTTGTACACATTTTCTGAAAATTCTCACCTTCATTTATTAACTTCAGCTCTGAAAAATCTTCAAATGGATACTTATACCAGATTTTCTGCCCATAAAGAGGATCGTCCAATGCCGCCATCAGATTAGTCACAACACTTTCTGGTTTGCTTTCAAGGGTTAGAGCCGATCCTCCAACATAAGTAATTTTTTTCCCATCAACAACTCCAAACTCTCCACCATTGTGGCATTGGAATATGACATCCTCATCGGAGCTGAAAAAAAAACTTAAAAGAATTAGAGGGTTTTCTAAATAAACACTCCTAAGTATCTCAATTAAGAAAATCCCTAAATTATAAAAACCCTAAAAATTGAATTAAAATTACCTCATTTTCCGATGACAATACGGTTAACAACACTTTATACACTCTCCACGGTCGACAATCGTTGCTAATTGAATCAATTGACCAATTGATTTTGATTTATTGGTGAAAAGAAGAGAAGAAACATGAGTCGGGATTGAGAAACATAACTCGAGTCGGGAAAGAAGAAGTAGATGGCTTAGGAAGAAGACAATGGAAACGACGTCGTTTTGGACAAAAGAAGCTCTTTCTTTCGTATCTCAATACGACGTCGTTTATTACGTGGCATCCACGTAAGCAGCTGTTAACGGTCAGATAACACCGTTACGGCTTGTGCATGTTCTTGCACCGTTTGTCGAGTTGGTGCAGCCAATTTGAATTTTACTAAACTTTGTGTATGGATTTACTCAGTGTTATATCTGGTGTTTGAATTCAACATACCCCCTTAGCTGGAGTATGAAAATACCGATTTCCCTAAATTGCATACAAGAAAGATGCTTGGCTTTTTTCAAAAAGCATACTATAATTTTGGCCAACAAAATAAATGTGTATACTCAAAAACTTATCCATCATAAACTTGAAAATAAAATAAAAATCACAAGTATCCTAATTACCCAAGTATCGAAATCGGAACTCGATCAATTTTGTTCTCTAATTAAAACTAGGCTTAAACCAGAAAAGAAAAGAAAAGAAAAGAAGAAAAAGACATTAATGCAAGCAACACCAAAAAAAACTAGTCATGATCATCTCATTAACTGATCACTTTTGGGATAAAAAATGGACTCTCTACATGATTCAAAAAGACTTCGATATGATCAAAGTCATCCCCAAGTCCTTCCATCAAAACCTTTCTGGCATGGCTGTACTTGAGATCGTAATAAATAATAAAGAAGGGTGGATGGGAAGGACTCGGTACAAATATAAGCTCGCCGGTACTAAGTGTACCACCGAACATAAGCCAATGATCAATGCCAACTAATTTTTCCCAAGAAGGAACCAATAGAGAAACTTTTGACCATTCTTGGTTGCTGGCATCTTTCAGAATCCACAGGTCTAGTGTACCATTACATAAGCCATCCGTTAAAGCTATCTTTCCACCATAGTTCACCAGAGTACGATACTGACTACTATATTTGATATCCTCAGGGAACTCAATAACACTATAGTCTTCAGATCTCAGATTGAAGCTTATTAGATAATGAGGTCGTCTATCGTCGTCGGACCGAGTTAAATAATACACAACCCCGTCCATGCATAGTCCTTTACTTGTATCATAATATCCAGCTGCACGATGCTTGCATTCAATCATTCTCCATTCTTGTTTAGCTCCCAGAGTGAACCCAATAACTCTTTTAAATTTACCGAAAGGGACAAGTCGATATGTCATGCACAAGACTTTGAATAGATCGTTAACAGGTTCATATCCAAAAAAAAGTTTATACGAATCTTTTATAGTTTTAACTCTGGGCAAAGCTACGAATTGACCAGTGCTAGGATTTCCAATCAACACTTGAGTACCATCAGAACAGCATATCAAGCCGCGGACGGGTTGAGAAAACTCAATCCGTGAATCGTGTTCCGGAGTAAGAGTTGTCCTATGATGATGATCAGAAGACGGATCCTCCAGGGATCAGGAGTGAAAGAAGTGCATGCCCAGACGGTAGACTGCTAAAAGAAGACGAGGCCGAGTAATAGATCGAGTCAGGTACAACTCGGTGAAATCTTTGTCGCGGATAATAGATGACCAGTGTTTAGAAACGAAGCTGAGGTTGACTATAGATTTGGCCGGCGATTTTAGGAGAATCATTAGTATCAGTTCCGGAGGAATATTCGAAAACAGATCTTCTGGATTTTTATTCCTCACCTTATCCATTGGGAATTTCAGTTCTGCTCACTGCTTTATTCCTTTTCACCCTTGGTTGGGTTAAACCCTAATTGTCCTTGTACTTTTTTTGCAAAGTCAAAACCCTATTAATATCAAGAATAAACATAAGCCGGATTGATCTCCAATAATTTTTTTTACAGTTGATGAATTATTGGTCGGATACAATACAACTTACTACAAGACAAAGCTGAAGCCGAGGTTTGGATCGTAGTCGTAGAACCAGAGGAAGTTGAGTTTGAGCAATTTGTTCTCGCCTTCCGAGATTCAAGAGTTTATGGAGCGGCCAAAAACACTTGGGTTATAAAGAATGTAAGCTACAATTTTCTATTTATGCACGTGAAGACTAGTGGAGAATATTGTATTTTTTTTTGGTTTTTGGCCTACCTCAAAGTCCTTGTGCTACAAGATTCCTCTGTTATTCCTTTTCTTATAACTCGATTTTTTCCTTTTATCTTTTTCCTTTAATTAATATGTAGGGTATTACTTCTATATACATTATGCGGTTTATTTTCTACTTAATAATAAATATTCTAATCTATACTAATAAAAAGTAGAAGCTATAAGCTGTCTATCTAGTATTTTAAACATCCAATCGGAATTCTACATGTCACTAATTAACATTTTTAAGATTTTCAGAATTTTCTATATTAAGATATTTTTTAAACAACCGATCATGATTTGACATGTCATTTATTAACAATTTTAAAATTTCCAGATTTTTTTAGAAAAAGAAAAAATGCTGTCCACCTAGGATTTTAAACATCCAATCGGAATTCGACATGTCACTAATTAACATTTTTAAGATTTCCAGAATTTTTTATATTAAGATATTTTTTAAACGACCAATTAGGATTTGACATGTCATTCATTGATATTTTTAAAATTTCTAGAATTTTTTAGAAAAAGGAAAATTTGAAATTTATGTAAATAAAAGAACTATGTACAATATCCCACATCGGCTAGAAATTTTTTAGACAATGGTTCAGAACCATTATAAATAAGATTAATATGCTTCCAACAACGAATGAGTAGGAAAGCTTGATTTATCAGGCGTCCAAGTTTAAAAGTTTTATTCGGTTTGATCCGGTTTTTTATCTGATCAAATTAAAACTTTAAAAAATTTCAAAAAATATAATAATATTTAAAAATTTTAGAAGTTTAAATATTATAAATATTGAAACTTTTAAAAGTTCTTAGCTTTTTATAAGTTTTAAAATATTATAATTTTTAAATTTTAATAGTTTAAAATATTATAAATATTGAAACTTTTCAAAAGGTTCAAATATTATATTTCGAACCATTTAAAAGTTTAAAATATTATAAATATTGAAACTTCTTAAAGTCTTAGCTTTTAAAGGTTTCAAAATATTATAATTTTTAAATTTTAAAAATTTCTCAACATTTAAAAGTTTTTTTAAAAATTAGAATTTATAAATTTTAAAAGTTTAAAATATTATAAATATTGAAACTTGAAAATTTTAAAAGGTTCAAATATTAAAAATATTTAAACTTCATAGAATGTTTTAAAACATTACAATTACTTAACCTACATAGAAATTTTAAGACATTATATCTATACTAATAAAAAGTTGAAGCTATAAACTCCTAAAGGTGTCCATATAGAATTTAAAAAAAAATCAATAAGAATTAGATATTTCACTAATAACATTTTTAGAAATATAGTAGTAATCTATATATTAAGATTTTTTTAGAAAAAAAAAAGTAAAATTTATAGAAATAAAAGAAATATTTACAACATCCCACATCGGCTAGAAAATTTTAGACAATGGCTAAGAACCATTATAAATAAAACTAGTATGTTTTTAACTATAAATTTATCAGGTTTGCTTGATTTATGCTTATTTATCAGGTTTCCAAATTTAGAAGTTTTATATGATTTATTTTAGCAAATTAAATTATATAAAGGTTTAAATATTTAATATAGAATATTTAGAAATATTATAAATACCTCCATAAAAATGTTAAAAAATTATAACTATTTAAACTCTATAAAAAGTTAAAGTGTCATTAATATTTAACTCCAAAAAAAAATGTTACAAATATTTAAACTACATCTAAAGTTTGAAATATTTTAAAAATTTAATCTCTATTAAAAATTTAAAAGTTTAAGAATTACAAAATATTATATATCAAATTTTTAATATCTTGAAAATATCTTACTTATCTCCGTTTGTGCTTTATATATCTTATGAGCTGTAAAACATGTTTTTGTGTATGACTTTACAGATGATTTGATACTTTCGCAGTAAATTTTTATTTTCAAGTCTAAAAAATAAGGATTGACGTCGCAAGACCTTGATTTGATGTTATTTGAGTTTAAAGAATAAGGATTGACGAAAAACATAAATATTGTTATAACTATATATGTGTTCATATTACTTTCTCTGTAAGTAAGGATTTTGGTTTGAGAAGTTTCAAACCGTGTGGATCTCAAATCGAATAATATTGATGAAATTATCAATAATTGGGTGCATGTGTTGACTATGCTGGTTTTCATGAATTGCACAATTTTTATGAGAAAAGATATGATTTTGGTCTTGGAGTTTGATGGGTTAACAAGTTGTGTGGTAGTCTAAAAAAAAAGTTTTTCAGTGGAAGAATGTGAAGAAGTTGACGAGGAAGAACAAGAAGAAGAGTATAACGAAGAACCGGATGGTAAAAGTAATGATGACAATTACCATAAAATTTGACAGTGAAAATGACAAGAAAGAATATGAAGAATAAGAAAACATTGAATAAAAAACACGAAAACATAGGTGATAGCGATCAATTAAATATGAAAAACAAGATAAATTCATGATTATAAAATTGTTCCGTTTTCTGGTGGTCAAAGAAATGGTTTAAGGATATGTGTGGTCACCAGTCTGATCTGTTTCGCCTGGACGTGGAGTTAAATTCATGATTTTAAAACACAACTGATTTTTATATTATTAAAAATTGTGTATCTGAAATTTAATTTTTTTCCTTAATAGTAATTTAAAGTTTTTTATAAGATAATATTTCACTACCGTCATCAATCATATATAATTTTTATCAAAATATATCAAATAAACTCATGTGGGTTCAAAACCTAGTTACATAAATAAAGAGCATAAGAGTATGGAATGGACGTTAAACTTCCCCACTAGAAACAAATAATTCTATAGGACCATTTTGTAATTCAATTAAATTACTTACTAAATTTGGATCACAATCCCTTAACCTACTTATGAATTTTTCACTTGAAATAAAACAGCTTTTAATGGTAAACAACTAATTTTGTGATGCAATATATATCGGATTTGGTGATGTTATAAAATATAATATTAGATTAAGTTTGAAAAGTATAAATAGCACCTTCTATCCTCATTCAAGATTTTAATGTTGTTTTGCCTATTACAACGGGTTTATATATCATGTTTCTTTGGATTTATCTATCATAAATAAACATGTTGCAACAAAATTTTTTACCAAATATTACAAACATATAATCTTGACAATAATATTAAAACAGAAAACGGGATTTTTTTTATTTTTCAACAGAAAAACGGGTCTTCTATAAATTTTTAAAAATTTGGAAAAAGCATTGACATTAAATATTAAATGTTTTGGATAAATTCACCAAAACATAAAAGACCTGTTTCTGTTTTATGGTAAAAGATTAAAACCTTGAACGGTAGCAGTTTTTAGGAAGGTTTTGTTTTTCAAAATCCATTAATTTATTTAATCAAGATTATAGAAAATGAAAAAGAAGCAAATAACAAGGTAATGTCACTGGTCTCAAAACTATTTTAATGTCTTTAAAAATAATTTGACTTTTTAATTTTGGAATTTAATCTTAACAATAATTTTGCATTTAATGAGAATTTTGCAGATTTTGTAGTTCAAGAAATAAACATCAATTTGTATTTAAACACAATTAATAACAAAATCAAATTGTAATATTTTACAACTTATAATTCCGCATATAATGGGAATGATAATATTATAACTCAACCCTCAAATACATCTACTTCGAAAACAAACACCCCGTAAAAATAGATATAAAAATAAAAGAAATATATTCAATATATAGTTTAAAAAGTGTAAAATTACAAAATTCAAAACTAAAAACTTATAATTTTATGTTGCAAATTCAATAATACTGCCTAGTCAATAATAAAACCAAACGATTTATAAAAGAAAATGTCAAGAACAAAGTAATTGACAAACCCCTTTTAAACCAATGTAAAGTAGTACTCAAACTATAGAAAATAAACAAAGTGGAGAAGCGAATTAGAGAGTGACTATAAAACGCCGTCGCCACCACCATAACGAGAGAAGTTAAACGGAGAAGCCATTCGATGGATAACTATGGAAGGAGAGACGAAAAGATCTGGCTCGGAGATGAGAACGCCATCGAGTGTAAAACCGGAAGCTGAATTGTTGGTAACTACGATGGAGTGTCCAAAGAGAAGCGTAGGGATGCGAGAGAAAGGGTTCATGAGACTTATGACGGAGAAGTCAAGCCATTGTGGAACGATATGGTAAGAAGCTACGAGTGGTGACGTGGCGTTGATTCCTTCGACGGATGTTATTGGGAGGAAGAGAGTGGAAGTGAGGACTGGACCGTTGATCTCGTCGTTAGTGTTGAGGAACGCTCCACTCCAATCTTCGAAAGAACCGCTTGAGATCATTGCGTCTATGATTTTGGTTGCGATTTGGTTTTGCTCCGGCGTGAGAGTGGGAAGTGAAGTGGAGTATGTAGTGGTGATGATGGTGATGATCATAATGATGAGAACTAGTTGTTTGGTGGTTTCCATGGAAGAATAATAAGAGAACCCTCAAAATTTCTTAAGTCAAGAAAAGATGAGGAATGAAAAATATTTTTGTAGTGTCGGATAGTAATGTATAAATAAGAGGATAATTAATAATGTGGGAGAAGTAGTTGAATCATGTAAAATTAGTTTTGTACTTTGTAGTAGCGGTTGGACGCTGCAAAATCTGTAAATATTTTCAAGTGGATTTAACATGAGTGATGCATGGCTGATTATGATTTTTCAACAAATTGAGATTTTTACAAAAGATAGCAATAAGATATATATGAATATGATGATAATACTAGCAAAATACAAAAAGATATACTTAATAAATTTGGAGGCTTATCGTGGTGGGAATTGTAAAAAAGAATCACAAAGAGACTAAAGTTTGTTTTAAATTAAAGTCGGTCTACGATTTGAAAAACAGTTCTAAAAGAGCTTCTTGTCTTAAACCTTTCTTGTTTAACACGGGAACCAAAAAAACAAACTCAAAAAATCTCAATCCCCACAATTCATCTACAAGGAGAAGATAACCATGGAACAGCCGCTGAAATCTGAGTTAAGGAGATCAATCAATCAACCAGAAAAGTGTTCCTTGTGAAATTTCTGTAAGGAGAGGATGTCCAATTACGCCGGTCGGGCCGCACAATAAAAGGCAGAAGAAGGAGAAGGAGACGTCTCTGTCTCTGTCTAGGTTATCGTTGGTACCACACGATGTTGCTCTGAACTGCTTGTCCTGCCTCTCGAGATTTGACAGAGCGGTCTTGTCTGTGACCTCCAAGAGCCTCCGCTCTCTCGTGGTTTCGCCTGATCTCTACCGCACGCGTCAGCTGATGGGTTTTAGTTCCGACGAGTACTGGTATGTTTGCTTAAGCATACCTCCTTTCACAACTCCACGCTGGTTCATCCTCCGCCGTACTCGTGGAGATGTTGACGCCAACAAGTCTGTGAATCGTAGGCTAAGACCGATCCCATCCTACCCTTATCAGCCTCCGGAATCATCTTCTTTCGTGGTGCTGGGTTATGGGATCTATGTGATCGGTGGAATCTTACACGGAAACCCCACTTCTGATGTCTTGCTCCTTGATTGTCTCTCTCACTCGTGGCGCCCCATCCGGTCCATGAGAGTAGCTCGCGCTTCCCCAGCAGCGAACGTGGTAGACGGTAAGATTTACGTGTTTGGAGGCTGCCAAGAGATTGATTCCTCCAACTGGGCAGAGGTTTTCGATACAAAGACACAAACTTGGGACACCTTGCCGTTACCTGAGGATCCAGAGATACGCAGGAACACAAGTACGATCGACAAAAGTGTGGTGATGGAAGACAAAGTTTATGCGGTGGACGAGGATGACCAAACCATCTATTACCTGCCGCGTGAAGGTATATGGAGAAGAGGTAATCGGGATTCTAAGCGGGGAAACAGAAGAGACTGGTGTGCCGTAGGGGGGCTCTTGTACTGTACTGGTACTCGCGGGAGTTTAATATGGTGTGAGCCAGATGAGTTGGATTGGAAGAAGGTAATGGGTTTGGATGTTTATCACTGGTGTAAATTTGGTTTAAATGGTAAATTGTGTGTTGAGAACGTTAATACCGCGTGGAAGCTTTACTGGACCGATTTTGGTTTCAGCAGAGTGACCAGCAACTCTCGTGGGAACATTGTGGTCTTCTGGAAGGTGTATCTCCCTAGAATCGAGGAGAGGAGATATCCTAGTCGCCATCACAAGTTTCTTATCACTGGTACTAAGAGGTTGGAGCTTTGGTGCGCTGAGATTTCCTTAAAGAGAAACCCTGAAGGCGAGGTTTGGGGGACAATTGAGTGGGCCGATCTTGTCTCCAAACTTAATCCTCACTCATACAACGTTAAGGTTTTGTGTTCTGTTTCTCTCAATGTCTGAAACTTATATGCTTCCAAGTTTCTTATATCATCTCATCTCATTGCATGTATAATTTCTTTTCAGGTTTTCTTTTGGTCCATCTTCTCATTGCATGTATGTTTCTTCTTGCTGAATATATCAGCCATTTTATGGATCTTACATTCTTCTTGCGTTTTTAGAATGCTCCTGAGCAACAACCAACGCTACAAGAAGAATCGACTCTGGCTCAGCTTTGGTGCATGGTACGCTTTTTTTTTCCTAGTCTTTTTTTTGCTTGTTAATGGGATATTTTTCATCTCCATTTCTCAGTAACCTGAAACTGAATCTACTGGGATCATAGTATCATACATAACTCAACAAAACCAGGATTTGCTGGATATTTTGATTCATTCCCTTATAAAGATGTCCATATTGGAATCGAGCCTACAACAGCAACACCAAACATGTTCAGCTGGTAATGGCTTAATGTTATAAATGTAAATGGTGTTTAACAGTTGATTCGCTCTCTTCTATCGAGCCTCTTACATAAACCGAGATAATACCGTGTTCCTTCTGGCAGTTTTCCCAATCTTTTCCCATTGAGGAAATCTTTGGAGGTAAAAAAGAAGTTGAAACCATAAAGATTAAACTCAAGTAATTCTCTCTGTCTAAAGAACTCTTATTGATCCTCTGTCTGGGTTCAGGTTTGATATGAATGGGTCGGTCTCTTCACCTACTATATCTCCGATGCACAAGCCCTTAGGATTAGAGAGACTTTGACTGATGATGAAGAAGTTGTGTAATCTTATTGTGCTGTAAATCAAAATCTCTTTTGACCTTATTAATGTTGGAATTTTTTTCATTACACTTCTAATACAGAGCTATCTCTATAATATAAGTGAACCAAAAACTCTTTTGACCGTTATAAATATTTGTACTTTTTGCAGTAATATTGTTCAACGTTTTTTTAATACAGAGCTATCTCTGATACACGCTGTCATCTCAAACGGCTAAAACAGTACAACAAATCCTTCATCTTCTGTTTGACAAAACATCGTTAATAGATTAAGAAGTTGCGTTTAAGGAGTTTTGTTGCTGTTTTTGAATCCACTCGTCGTAATCTTTAAGTAATTGCTGAAGTAGATAAATAAAATGGTTAAACACCAGATGCTATTGCAGTATTGTTCATCTACAGTTTGTCAGTGTTTTGAAAAGAAAAAAAAAGAGATGGTACATTGGAAACCGTGCATGTAAGCGATTTTGCTAGCTTATTTCATCAATCACCCATAATACAGAAGATCTGCTCTATTCACCAGCCACACAAGATCAAAGCAGAAACATTGCCTCATTCGGCAAGTTGTTCTTAACTAGCAAACTGCTGTATAAACCTGGAACATAACCTTAAATTAGGCTTATGGTTATATCCGCCAATCATCCTTTTGACCTTCTTCTTCTCAACATTGCGTCGCATACTTTTGCTGCGTCTGCGTTATGTCTAACATTATGAACTCTAATGATATTGGCACCTCCTAAAATTCCTGTAGTAACAGTTGCAACAGTAGCAGCATCTCTGTCAGCGGCCTCAGGACGCCCACAAATATCTCCTAAAAATCTCTTCCTTGAAGGTCCTATGAGTATAGGCGCATGAGACACTGCTATACTTCTCTTAGCCATCTCTTCTCGGATTTTTTGCAGATCCATAATAATATCTAGATTATGATCTACACTCTTGGAGAAGCCAATCCCTGGATCAATCATAACCCTCCAAGCAGGAATCCCAGAGAGTTCTGCATCTCTTACTCTCAAGTAGAGTTCAGAAGCAACATCCTTGCAGACATCATTGTACTGCAAATTCTCTTTGTTCTGCATAGTACATGGATCTCCTCTCATGTGCATGGCCATATAAGGAACTCCAGATTCTGCAACAACCTTATGCATATTCGGGTCTAAGCTTCCGGCAGATACATCATTTAGAATGTCAGCTCCATTGTTTATTGCTTCTGAAGCAACCTCGGAGTTGAAAGTATCCACCGATATGAGCTTTTCCTCCATCTCTGGCATACCACGGACAGCCTCTAAAACTGGTAGTAGTCTATCTAACTCTTCTTGACTAGATATTCTCGAGGCGTTTGGTCTTGTAGACTGTGCTCCAATATCAATTATATCTGCACCCTCGGAGATCATAGAGCGAACCCGAGAAACTGCAGAATCTATGGATTGAAAGTGGCCTCCATCACTAAAGCTGTCAGGGGTAATATTAAGTATACCCATCACATGAGTCTTGTTAGAAAAATCCCAAAGTTTATCTCCAATTGGTAAAACCCTTTGTATACCATCTTTTCCAATCTGTGACTCGCCACCTAGTCTCTCCCACGCTCGAAAAATTCCACCGGGATGTGAAGTGAGTGAATGCCAATGCGCAACAGTATCATTATCAACAGCTGATCCAAGCAAATCAACCAAAGGTGCCAACACAAATGACCTTTCCCAGAGTCTCTCATGGGGTATGATCAGTTTATCAGAACATATTCTCATCTTCCCGTAGAACAATATGTCCAAATCAAGTGGTCTTGGTCCATACCGTATACCATCCACACGTCCCATGTCTCTCTCAATTGTCTTGAGAACACTCAACAGCTCATGAGGTCCAAGCTTGGTGACACCTCTCACTGCAGCATTGAGAAACCTGGGTTGGTCAGTCACATGAACGGGAGCCGTCTCGTACAAACAACTGTGCCTCGTTACACAAATGCCACCACGCTTCATCAATCTCAAAGCCTCTCTGAAGTTACTCATCCGGTTTCCAATGTTACTTCCCAAAGCAATCACAACTTCATGCTCAGTAGATTGAACTTCCACAGTTGTTGCCGAAGTTGAGAAAGCTGAGTTACATAACGCTACAATAACAAAGTAACAAATCACACATCTTTAGAAACTTTTCTAAATGGCAAACCAAAATCAGTAGTGGAATCAATAAACTAAGAAATAATTGAGTCTTTCACATTCTTCCAACGTTCAAGAAGTAGCTGAGAGTTTGATTCCCGAAGCAATAGTGACGAAAAATCAAAACTTTTTATCGACAATGACGGGTAGAGGAAGCTGAATAGCTCAGTAACAGGTACCTGGAGGAGGAAGTACAGCCGAGCGAAGTGGGGACACGAGGGAGAGAGACTTCGACGAATAGTATCGGTGGAAGCAGACGCGACTCGGAGCCACAGCCACGATCACCGCCGGATGCGGTTCTGAGAAGCGACGGAGAAGGAATCGTCCGGTTTGTGACAGCAAACGAGCCATTATTGGAGAGAGAAAGTGAAAGATGCAATGTAATGATTGTGCTGATCACTGTGGGAAGATGATGAAGGTGAAACGGGTACCAACTGAGATCCGAAAATCTGACTCGGATTAGACCCGACCCGTATATCCAAATCCAATAACCGAAACAAAGAAGCGGTTATTGATCCGGTTTAGTCATTCCGTGCCGAATTAAAACACCACAGTACCGAATAAATCAATTGAAACCAGTCCCTAAATCGATGAATCAAAGCAAAATCAAATCAAACCGGATTAGATAACCGAAAACCGAATCAAACCAACAATGATTTTTTTTCGTGTGACAATTTTGCCCTTATGTGTTGTTGTTTTTAGCTTCGAAAAGTCGATTTGCTCGATCCCCAAATCGTGGATTAGGGTGAAAAGGAACCATTTTTTATTTCTCGTCGCTGAAACAACAAATCTCAGATCGAAGAAGGATCCAATGGCGTTGAGAAGGGTTTACAGTGAAATCAAAGGGAAGAAGGTGACAGAGCTACCAGGCTATTTCAAATCGACGTTTTCGATGGAGACCGTGAAGACCTCTGTGAGGAGAGGACTCGATAACTACAACGACAAATACATTCAGACCAGCTCCGTCGAGCCTCTCCTTCACGTCTGCTTCGGAGGTATGGCTTTCTCTTACCTCGTCGCTCTCCCTAATGAGCGTCGCCATCTTGAGCACCAGCAGCATGCTAAGGAGCACGGTGGTCATTGATCTCAGAGGGAATCGTTTC